>NC_067424.1:38798839-39107426 GCF_009764475.1 Pristis pectinata
CACTCCTGGCTTCAGGATCATTCTGATCTCGTAGCCCTACACTGTTTTACTGAAGCTTCGGGAAAGTTCGTAAATCAGTCATTTATCTTACGATCAGGCAAATTACTGTTTTCGGTCTAAGGAGCATTACATATCTTGTAAATCTCTCTCAAAGCTAAAGGTTGTTGCCGTTTCATTCATAACTGATTTGTACCTCAGCTCCTCTTCATTCATGTCATTTACATTTTCCTACTTGTCTCCTATTCCAGACCCTCGCTGCGTGTCCCTTCTTCACTCTCACTCTCTTTCACATTGTCTGTAGTTTTTCTGCATTTTCCAAGCTCTGATTTAAGGCCTGGGACGTGAAGTGCTTACTTTATTCTCTCTCCACCACCGCAGCATGACAGGCCGAGGACTTTTCGCATTTTCGATTTCACTTCATGGCTCCAGCTTCCACTGTGTTTCCTTTTAGTGCTTAATAATTTTCCTGGTCAGCGGTATACCTAAAGATCGCAGGCAACCAAAGCCAACTAAAGCCACTGAAACCCAACACTCTTATAACCCAATGGTGTATTGAGTTGAATTCGGACCGCTGCACCTTTGCAAGACTCTGAGGAGGCGTGGAAGAGATTTAGAACAACAAACAAGCTGCCGGAGCAACACAGCGATCCGGCAGCATCCGTGGGAGCAAGCGAATTGTCGACGTTTTGGGTCGAAACCTTGCATCAGGAAGAGGTTTAAATTTGTGACAACAGGGATAAGGAGTTTGGCATTTAAAAGGGCCGGAAATTAATATCTGTGTTTCGAACCGTGATGTGATTTGAAAGAGGAATTAAGACAATTCATGAATTAAACAATTGAGCATGACACGTGTCAGAAACCAAAGGCACAAATGGTTAGCAGGAAAAGCAACAGAGGTATGATGTTACGAAGTACAGCGAATTGTTATGATCGGTGCTAGACAGCTAGGACATGTACTAGAAATACATTCCTTTTTTTCTGAGGGAAATTGTGTAAATATTTGGAAAATACACCCCACATTTTGGTGATATGAAGCGCGTACGGTGTTAATGATGCAGCTCCTTCAAGCAATCACATGGACAGGATGCACTGAACCCTGATGTTCCAGTGTCACATCATTCTCTGATTCTACTTGTGATGCTACTGACGCTAATGTTGGTAGGCAGGATTAATAATGGAGAGAGTACAACCTTGTTCATAGAGAAAGACGAGGCTGTGATATCCCGGTTCAGTCTCGAACATTATTCAGAGAGGGGAAGGGGTCTGTAGTGGAACAATAAGATATATAGATTAAAGCCAACATGGAAATATCATCGCAATATTGAAATAAAACTGACTAACACCTAGATATAGCGACTTACTAAGGACACAGCAGCAGCAGGGTCCAAAGTGTAAGTGATAACAATAATAGAGTTAACAGTGTTTTATCTACCCAGAGTTGTGGACATTGCAGGAAAAACAACAACAGCAAATATGAGGGGGAATGTTAACAGGAAACGAGGTGGAAATAACCGTGGATTTAAAGTCAGTAGCTGTGCGGAAAAGCTTACCAGGAATAGCAACTATAGCAAAGATGGGATAGTACACAGGCTGAATCATCCGGAGCAAAAAGTAGAGTCGCCAGTGTAATGGTAATTCATCATTTCCAGAAAGATAGTCAAGCGCCCAGAAAACATTCCGCCCTATCGTTATCGCATTCGGATCCACGGTTCCTGCATTCCAACCCATTGCCATCTATACAAATCTCTTCTCAGATTTTAATCTCGCCCCCTTCTCGTACCTTTCGCAGGCGGAGTTGTGCTCTCACTTACAACAGACGACAACTGTGAAATAAATCCCGTATTAATAGAAAAGGGGAACTCTCCGGTGACATTTTCAGACTCCGTGGAGACTTATATTAATTACAACCAGTAAACAAATAGTTTCGGTTAACCCCTTCTATTTCAACATTAATACCGCAAAAAAGTAACATATTTAGCTAGTCTGGAAATGTGCAAGAAATATCAGATATTTTGGATGTGCCTCCCTCGATACGAGACCAGTGGACTGAGGGTAGTTGGGGTGGGTAGTAGGGGAGTAGAACGTTTTTTTAAAGATGAATAACCCATATAATGGGAGACAGACCGCAGTGGTGGGGAGACATCTCGATGCCATGAGGCAAAACAAAGTGAACTACGATTTAATAAAATACAATTGTTATTTGATATTGAGACTGATGAAGGTAGAGCTGTGGATGTCATCTGTATGGACTTCAGAAAGGCTTTTGACAAGGTTTCACATAATAGTCTAATCAAGAAAGTTCTGATGCATGGGGTCAGTGGGGAATTGGCCGTGTGGATCCAGAACTGGCTTACGCACAGAAGACAGGTTGAAGGGACTTAGTCGGGCTGGAGCCCTGTGAGCAGTGGTGTTCCGCAGGGATCTGTACTGGGACCACTGCTACTTGTGATGTACATAAATGACCTGCATGAGTATGTTGATGGGTGGGTTATTAAGTTTACAGAGGATACCAAGATTGGTGGAGTTGTGAATACTGTAGAAGACTGGCAACATATACAACGTGATGTAGATCAGTTGCAGATGTGGGCAGAGAAATGGCAGATAGTGTTTAACCCGGATAGATGTGAGGTTTGGATATTTAGCACGTCTTCAATGTTATATTTGACCGATATGTAGCCATTTATTGCCAGAAGTTGAAAGTAAACTTTGCAGCGAGAAAACTGCAGTTTTAGTTCTAGAAACAACCACGACAATTTTGTGCATAAAATATACCAGTCTACTTTATATTTTCACCCGGAGAGATAATCAACACTGTATTTTGGCTTTGTGATCCCAAGTCAACCATACAGTATATTCTGAGCCTGTTAGTTAAGATTTTAACGTCAATGCTCCCCTTTGTTTTAATTCTGTTGCTCAGTGCTCCAACGGTCAGCATATTTTGGTGGTTAATCGGGTACATAAGAATCTGATGGGTGAGGGTCATGGGAAGAATCACAGTGACCCAGAAAGATGTCCATGGCTTTGCTCTTTACTCTTTCTTGCAGCTTCATTCTTCTGTGGATGCCATTCGTTTTGCGGTTCTTGTATTATAATATCAGTGGAGCAAATCCGAATGATTACAACGCATCTGAATACATCTTTTCACAAGTAGGATATATGCTGCAGAATATGTACACAGACACATTTATTTATGGTGTTACGCAGTCCAAGGTCAGAGAACAGTTTATGAATGCAATCAAGTATCCGGTTACCACAATCAAGCAATTAACAGAGTGAATTGATAAAGAAACAGCTAATCAGAATCCCGAGGCGATTCCCAGTATTTTCAGACGGAGACTTCAATATTTATCCCAGACATTTATTTCTAGATTTACACGATGGAATGTGGGTCATCTGTAAGTACTTGCACATATGTATGACAAGCGGAGACATTGCTTATGACCCAATGGTGTTTGGGATTTAGTTATTTCACATGTCTTTCTGGATAGCAATGGAGATTTCGTACATAAGGTACCTGCAGATACATACATCATGAACAAAGGTATTGTTTACTTCGCAACCGTGTTTGGCATTGAGTTACTTCATGTTTATTTCGGGATAGCAACAGAGATTGAGTCCCTACAATAAAAAGATAAATTGCATATGTATCATTGAGCAAATAATTTGCGGCTTCTTTATCCAGCAACTCGCCAATAATTATGAAGACGGAATTGAACTGTAATTTAAGGGGCCGTATTATGTAGAATAACAATATAGAAGAAAAATAAACAGACGATTTCACCCACGTGCTGGTAATTTTCTTTTGCACGTGTCTTTTCTTCCATTTCATTTGGCTCTTCGTAACCTTTACAAACATATTACCATAAACTTTCCATCTCGTTATATATTGAATGTATTGAAGCAATTTTTTTAAAATTACGGCAGGAGGTTCTGCATTGTGCATTGAAGAAATGGGTCCCGGTCCACTTTACGTACATTGGGCTTCCTAACTATTAAAACTCCCATGGAAGCTTTCGGTGTCCCTTCCATTCAAACGTCATGCCCCATGCTGGTCAAACGACTGAAATTTCCATAATGCCTAGTTGGAATCGGTTTAATGATGGTGTCGAGAGATAACATGTTTTTAACATGCTGCGAGGTTTCAAACATTACCTCAACGTTCCTGCATTTAAAGTCGCATGTAGTTCACACAATGTCTCTTCATTTTCGTTAAGTTGTTCTGAGATGTCTTCGTCCATTTCATATATCTTTTCAGCTTCCTTTTGTCTTGAAATGTTAAAAATTACATTTTTGCCGTCAGGTTCAGTGCGTTAATCCCTACCAAAAATAAAGCACGGTTCCCGAATCGCGACCACTCTACGCGCGCAGTGGAAACATCGACCATAAAACAGTTCCCCATATATCCATTGTTTCTGTGCCATCGTGAATATTATGTACATTATGTTATATATAATATCAAATCTTATGAAGATTAATAGTTAGGTAATGGTTTTACTGGTAACTAGTATAATGGTAGTTTTTGAAGCGGGTGTTGATGACCTTACATAAGCGAATTTTTTCATATTAGATTGCGATAGAGAGGACACAGCAGCTCATTGACTATACGCAGGCACTGAGAAACCTCTTTCCCTCTACTACTTTTCTTCTGTTAAATTTTCTCATTGCATTATTGTCAACTGCACTGAGAATCCACAGTTCACCTACACTAGCACAATTTACAGTGGGCAATTAATTTACCAATCTCACGACTCTGAAACGTGGGCGTAAACAGCAGCACCCGAGGAAAACGCACATTGTCACGGGGAGAACGTGCAAAGTCCACACAGACAGCACCAGAGATCGGGATTGAGTTTGGGTCGCTCGATTCCGCGTCGACGAGGTGCTTTGATACCTTTGATATATTTTGCCCCTAGCTTCAGGGAACATATTTTTTGGGTCCATCCAGTCTCAGAGTTACATACGTGAAACAATAAAGCGATCTCGCGTAAGTTGAGGAACCAAGGTGTATGTGTTTCACCTGCACCCTGAATCTAGCTTTCACTTGGGGCCCAGTCACCTTCAACTAGGGCTCAGATCGCGACAGCGCACGAAGAAAATCTCATACTGCAGTACTCAGTTTCTCGAAGTAGTCGGTTTATTTAGACCCTGTTATACTGTAGGTGGGGAGAACTTCGAATGAGAGCTCAAAGGTACTCCACTGACACCAAAAGCTTCCAGTATTTGCGTAACAATATTTAATGCAGATTTTACAATTTCACAATAATTCATCAGTAACCCATTTTAATTGGTAGCATTTCATCTTTGCTTTATCTCTGAGGAATTGGCATCTGTCTACATGACAGATGGGACTTTGCCTTTATTTGCCAAGCAGCTATTTTCCCCATTGTCTCTACACCTAGGTGCTCAACTGTATGGAATTGTCTTTCTGTCGTCACTAAGTTTATCATACGATACGTTCTCCTGCACTTCACGTATATTCCAACCACCATGTGTTTAACTCTGCTCCAGCTAGCAACGTCTTACAACCTAAACAATTCCCTAACCTAATTACTGCACTGCATGTTCTGACGTGACGTTGAAACTACCTCCAGTATTGGTTCATTTTCCCACCATCCCTTTTCCAGATTCCATGGCAAATAAGTTGATCATGTTACTAACTTTCCCAATTTTCTTATGATTACCGGAGATACCCTCTTCACAAGGGATGGATAGCTTACCAGATACTGATTTGTTCGGTGTACCTCGACGTTTATAAACCGCGTTCTTAGGGCAAATGGCCTGATTTCTGGGGTGATCTATGCCGGATCTGAGACCACTAAGACTCATTATGTAGCAATAAGGGAGCTAGTTACTCTATTGTGTACCAGCTGAATTGGCTGTGATCAGGTGCGGGGAGATTTGTTCTGTACTTCATTAAAGATGATCCAACCGGGAGAACTTCTATCACTGAATCATAGAAATAAACGACAAGCAGAAGAGGATATTCTTCCCAATAAGTTCATTCCGCCAAAAAACAGGGAGAATTTTAAATTATTCTTCTGCCAGACCCATGGCTTATCACCCGCTCTTAGAGCTGTATTTTAAATATGAGTGCTTCTTTTGCAATAAATCATGCTTTAGTATTGAAAATATTGTTGTTTCCCAAATGAATCGATTCATAAATAGAAATACCGATGTATCACTATATATTGTTGATACTTTTGGTGAAAAAATCATCACTTAATATCTGAGTGCCTACGTTTACTGTCATTGTTAAGGTTCATATAGCCGAAAAAAAGGACCTTTTCTTCACCATCCCATAGCTGGAATCCAATATCCATCTCTACTAATCACAGTTACCAGTCCGTAGTCCATAGTCTTCTGAGCCTTGTCAATTCAAGTTCTCGTCCATATACTTTTTAAATGTTACGGCAGTACGTCCCCACAGCACTTGTTCAGGCAGTGATCTCCAGGTGATAAACTCTGGATGAAAATAATGTCCTTTTTAGATTCCCGCTAAAGCTCTTACCACTCAGCGTAAACCTATGATGCCTAGTTTTATAAGTCCAACCTACCCTCATAACATAAACACTCCAACCCAAGCAGCATCCGGGTGAATCGCCTCTACATCCTTTCCACTGAAATAAATTCCTTCTTCTTGTGTGGTGACCAGAACTGAACGTATTGCTCCAGCTGTGGATTAATAAATGTATCATAATTACTTGTCTACTATTATGTTCTAATAGCTGGCTATTGAATGCAAGTAAATTTACCCCCTTACAGTAGATCGAAACATTCATATATGTATATAGCAAACTGTAATGGTCCCAGAACCAATCACTGTAATGTACCATTGGTTGCAGGCTTCCATCCACACATACACACATAAATAACCATTCATCATTACCCCCTGCCTCCGACACTCAGGTCAGTTTTGGATGCAATCTGCCCACTTGCCGTAGGTCTCATGGGCTTTGAACTTTGAGACCAATTTCCCATGTGCCCCTTCGTCAAATGCATTACTAAAGTAAACAAAAATCAATGCTGGAGGAAATCAGCGGTCAATCAGCATCCAGAGGGGCAAAGTCATGGTCGATTTTTTGAGCCAAGGCATTTGACAAGTATATTAAGAGCAGATGATAAGGGGGGAGAGAATGGTCACGTTAGGATCTAAATGGGGAATCTGTACGGAGAGCGATAGGACATGAGTAAAGCGTTAAGTGAATGTTTTCCATATGTACCAACAAAGGATATAGACGGCGTTGCTGGAGATTGCGATCAGGATCTTGAATTTCTGGAGCATGTTAAGATTAAAATGGAAGAGGTATTGTACAACAGCGGACATAAAGGTGCGTAAATCCCCAGGGTCTGATGAGATCTGTCCCAGGCTGTTTGGATGACGCAAGAAAAAATTGCTGGGGCCCTGACGGAAATAATTAAATCCTCACTGGCAAAAAAGTGAGAAGCCATATTACTGCAAGCCAGGAAATGAGTTTTGTTTTAATTAATGTTACAAACCAGCAACAAAAGAAACACACTGAGCCATGATTGTGTTGAAAACTACTTTATTAATAACTACTTATGATAATAAGAAAAAAGTAAAAATATTAGAATGTTAGAAGTAAAAATGTTAAACCTTGAACATTGACCCCAAGACTAAACTCGTCGTGTGTGTGTGTGGCAAAGTCCCAAACTACAAGTCCAGGAATGGTTATTAAAGTTCAGTTCTGCAAGTCATAAGGTGAAACATGAACGAAGGCTTCTTCAACAACCACCGTTGTCTGAAGATAAAACGTAAATGTAGAGAGAATATAGAGAGTAATTACGAAATCCAAATACTCCACGACTGAACCCAAACGACACCTCAGTGTTTACTCGGTAGTGACTTCCTCACCCCGAACAGCATCCGAATCATGGCCTTCCACAGAAGTACCTGTTTCCCTCTACAGGTCAGCAACAAAGTGAACTCCACCGGATTACACCCAATTTCCATACGTGGATTGTAGTAACAGATACAGGTATTGTTTCTCATCCATCGATAGGGAAAACTAGCAGGCTGGTGTCTCTCTCTCTCTCGCTCTGTTTTCTCTCTCTCTCTCTCTCTGACTGACCACGACTGACTTCTTTAACAACGTTATTACGTCCTTTATCTTCTGTTGACGTAAGCACGCCACGCGCGCGCGCACTCACACACACACACACACACACACACACTACTATGCTCTATCTTAAAGGGCCATTCACCTTGTCCATAACATTAAAGAAGTGGAATTGTCGGTAATTACAAACCGATGAGTTTGTCATCAGTAGTAGAGACATTAATGGAAAAAATCACGGATATGATTAAGCAATTGAATTGAATTTCCTGAGAATATTGATGATAACACTACAGCTGCTGTTGTCTATGTGGAATTTAGTAAGATTTTTTAAAAGGTCCTGCATAGTAGAGTAGTCTAAAAGGTTAGAGCCCATAGGATCCAAAACCTGTTTGGCGGTAAGTGACAGAGGATGATGATGTGTTTGTGATTGGAAGCCCGTGGCAGGCAATGCACTGCAAGGACTTGATATGGGAACTTTGTTGTTTGTTCTACACATTAACGACTTAGATGTGAACGTGGGAGGTATGACTCGTAAGTCTGCAGATGATGCGAATATTGGCAGTGTTGCTGATGGCGCAGAGGATAGTATTATGTCACAGAATAATATCGGTGAGCTGATAGGTTGGGCGGAGCATGGCAGATGGAATATAAGGACCTTGGTGTTGTCTTACTTTCGCGAGATTTATGTATCTGGTTTGCTGTAATGCAAAAGGTGCCTATGAGTCTGAGATACTCTGTTATTACGAGGTTCTTTATGGGCCTGAAGTTTTGTATTGTATTGGGGTGTATTTGGAGTCTGAGCTGCAACACTATTTTCGGTTAATTTTTGGGCATGATGCATTATATTGTTTTCATTCTGTCCATGGACAGAATATATTGTATAATTTCAAACGTTTTATGGTTCTGATGACGTACTATGTCACTTTGCATCTTATGGTTCCAAGCTGTAACATTATTTTGAATTTTGAAGTTACTTACAAATCTAAAGCGCCTTTTATGTTAAGATGTTTTCCGAATTAGTTAATTTTTTTTTAGTTTTTGCCTTAATTTCACATGTTTATTTTTTTTCCAGTTTATAGATTGATATATTCGTCAGCGGAGATGTCTATAAATAAACTGCAGCTTACAAGTTGCAGAGCTCAGTTACTTTCAATTAATTTGTAGGTAATATATTCGGAATTATCTTGTGGCGTTTTCTGTATTTGAGTTGCTCTTTAAGTCTGGCTTGCTTTAGAGACCCGTGGAACCATCTAGTATTTCAGTTCCATTATAATTGTTGTTTAATGTTTTCAGGCTCGATGCTGATGTATATTTTGAGTATCTGAGATCCCAGATTAGCTTGAGATAATTCAAAGTCTGAGCTGCACACTTGTTTGGGATTGTTTTATTTGTCTGAGGTGCTTCAATGCGCTGATTGTTATAGGGGTCTGAAGAGCTCTGCTTTGCGAGCTGCCTTGGGAGCCTGTTGTGTCATAGAGTCATATATTTGTACAGCAGAGGAAAAACGGACTTTCGGCCATAGGTGTCCTTTCCTACCAAGATAATCCCAATTCCCAGCAATTGGTCCGTTTCCCTCTGAAATCTTCTAATCCTATCCCTGTCCACATGGTTCTTAAGGTTACTTAATGTACCTGCCTCAACCATTTCCCCTGGCAGCTGGCTCTATATAGCTTCCACACCTCAGTTTCTTATTAAACCTTTAACCTCTAACCTTAAAATGATGTCCTCCAGTTTTCGCTTCCCCACTGCTGGAAAAAGGACCGCTCACTCTTTCTGTGTCGCTCATGATCTTACGTTCCTCTATGATATCACCCCTCAGTCTCCTACACTCCAAGGGGTAAAGGCCCAGCTTGTCTGACCTCTCTCGATAACTCAGTCCCTCCAATCCTGATAATATCATTCTCAATCATTTATGCACTCTTTCTAGTTTAATAAAATCCTTCCTGTAACAGGGGGACCAAAACTGTACATAAGACTCCAAGTGCGGACTCACCAACGAAATTGTTTTTAAATGGTATGAATTACTTTATAGATTTGAGTTGTTCCGTCGTTTTGAGGATCTTCATCTTTACTAAATTCTTTCACTATTCAGATTTGCACATGGGTCTGAGGAGCTGCAATTGTTTGTGTAGCTCAGTATCATGAAACGGCGATTTGCATTAAGCTATTATTTTGCAGCTCTGTGTTGACAACTTACCAAGGTGATCTTTCCAGCCAAAGTCCGGCAGGTGAGAGATATCGGCCAAAATAACCGGAAAGGGATGGGGTAGAGGTGTTTTTGGGATCGTACAGAACCTCAGCTGGGCAGACTCTGTCCAAAGCTCGTTCAGGAAATGGGGCAGGTAAAGGTGCAGAGCTCGTATCAGCACTGAATGCATTTTACTGTTTAAGTGAAGGGATATTTCACCATATCCTTTAGCTGCTCCCTGAAATTAGTTTCGGTATCGGTGGAACGACCAGTGTTTGTGCAGCAGCTCAGCAGCTGAAGTCTGTAACCAGTTTCAGACTAAAATGGAAATAAAGCACAATGCAGTCGGTTTCACACACAATATGCTGTAAAGATTGACCATAAAATAATAAAATCCCCAAATATCGTCAGCAATAAAATCAGGGATGTACTGCTGCTCTCCCCCTCTGGGTATCTAGAACACCTGCGTCGCTGGGTTTTCCGGAGTCTTCTGCGGGCTCTGCTAGCCACTCAATAGTATCTGACAGTAAACTAATTGAGAAACAGAACCAAGAAAAATAGGATCAAATGGGTGATTAGATAATGAGTAGACTCGATTGAGCCCCAGACTGGTGAAAACAGAATACCGTCTGCTACCCAACTAATCCAGGCGATATTAAGATGGATATACACACCTGTCAGCATAAAGTACCAAAAACATTCTTCAAACAATTGATTAGAGCTACTGTCCCCAGAATCACAACCGCAATTTTCTTGATGCAATATGTAATTCTCAGCTTCTGGAAACAAATGGCTACAAATCGATCAAAGGCGAACCAGACAGAACAGTCAGTTGCTACACACGGAGTCATAACTGAGGAAATTAAAAGCATCCCGATAAGCAATCGGAATCTGTCTTAATATCAGGTTAAAGATAACGGCCAGTAGGTCCTCCGTTGCCGTGACCAGCAGGTAGCGAGTGGTACCTTTGGAGAGACCGCAATTGCCCCGGGATAGAATTACAATCGTCAGTACTTTCACTGTAGGAAGGAGAAATATACCGGGTAATGCTCAAGGTAGGAGAAAGTTAGCTGGTTGACTGAACAGTAAGTGAAATTTGCAAAGATGTTCCTGCATCCAGTGATTTAAAGAAAAGACGCTACTTGTGACAGGGTTATTTGGTGGGGAAAGGATGCAGCATCCAGGAAATTGACTAGTAATATTTTGGACTAAACAACAAGCGGGATTTTTAATATCAGCCAGACATCCGGTACAGGTCGCTGACTATTGGACAGAACTTTCCAGTCTCCAGTAAACGGAGAGCTGAGGGGAAACAGTGGATGTTATGAAATCATTATTTTATGGAACCAACTGCGATATGTTAGATTTAATGTTGTGCAATGGGAAACAGTTAATTAATTATATTTTAATTAAGGACTTTTAAGAGAACGGTGATCCTGATATGATACAATTTGAAACTAAGATCAGAGCGATTTAGTTCAATAAAAAAACAGGAAATTAAAAATATATGAAAGAAAATATGAACAAATGAGACGTGACATTGAGAACTACATCAAGCAACGCATCAGTAGGCAAACGATGGATAATATTCAACCTATTCTTTACAACAAATTACAATGTATTAAAACAGAGAAGAACAACAGGAAATTTCGTCTAGTCCTTGTTTACCTGACAAGGTACAAAAGGTGAAGCAGGCACAATGACGCACAGTGTGAAAAAAAAACTGTGATGAGAATATTTTATGAAATGGGTGGACGCAAAACTGTAAAATGTCGCCCAAAGAGATTACAGGCAAGTCGTATCTGAGGGGGCGATCGGAAAGACTTCATAAATCTCAAGTTATAACATTAAAGCGGGCGTAGAAGAGCAGTGAAACACGTTCCCTTGCTTCCAGAGAAGTTGAGATCTCTGCTAAAATATTTCTCATATGTCCGCATAAAAAATGACCGCATATGATGGTGTCTCGGGTGCTCAGGGGAGATAAAGGACCCATGTCATGAAGAGCAAATGTGCTCAAATTTCACGAGATGATACCTTAAAGAAGGGAATTACATAAGACGGAGAAACGTCAAACTCTGGATAATGAGATGGGAAGGGCGAGAACGAGCTAACTACGAGAATACACACAAGCACGGTGGCTGACAAGTCTCCTTCATTCTTCCATCATGGCAGGATACTCTGAGAGAAAGAGAGAGAGAGAGAGAGAGAGAGAGAGAGAGAGAGAGAGAGAGAGAGAGAGAGAGAGAGAGTGTGTGTGTGGGGGGGGATACAGGGATTTTTTTTGAGAGAAGCAGCGAGCAACGAGGAGAGAGGGACTGAAAGGATACGAGCTAGCCTGTGAGGAAATAAACAAATGAGTAATTCTTTACAAAAACTACCCTTGGTAAGAGTTGACGAATATCCGAGGGTAGGACTTACACAGTAAATGGTAGGGACCTGGAGACTGTCGTAGACTGACGGAACCTCGAGGTGCAGGTACATAGTACTGTCAAAGTGGAGACGGGAGGACAAGGTGGTTACGAAAGCATGCGGCGTGTTTGCCTTCATCGGCCAGGGTTCTGAGTACAAGATTTGGGAGGTCATGTTACAGCTGAACTGAAACGTTGCTGTGGCCACGCTTGGAATACTGTGTGCAGTTCTGGCCGCCTGGGTATTGAAAAGATGTCACAAAGTTGAACGGGAGCAGATGTCATAAATTTTTAAAGTGAGCATCAGGGCTGGAGAGCTTGGGATGTAGAGGAAGACGGGATAGGCCAGGACGCATTTCCCTGGATCGAAGGAGACTGAGAAGTGGCACAGCGGTATGGAAAATATATCCACACGCCTAATGGGAGCCGATAAGAAAATTTATCATGTTATCAAATGCCCAGAAGATATTAGTGCCCGTTGCACTGACGCTCTACTGAGGTTCCTTTTTCTCTCCTCTTTCTCTATGAATGATCTCTGAAGGTAAGCAAGGCTCAACGCTCACTGACGGTATGCAACAACTTTTTGAATGGAATCCTTTCTTGGTATAAACGGGAAACATCCAGCCCCACACTGGTGATAAGGAGACCCCATTGCGGGCTGGCATTATTTACAGATAATGAAAAAATAACATGCTCAGTTAACCCCAGTAAGGATAGGCAGCAGCACCTCTGACACGATTATTCTCAATACTGGTGCCCCACAAGGCTGTGTCCTCAACCCTACTCTGTTCCCTATACACTCGTGAATGCATGGCCATATTATTCTCTAACCGCAACTACAAATTTGCAGATGTTACCACCGTAGTGGGCCATATCCCAAATAGCGATATCGGAGTACAGGAAGGAGACAGAGAGATTAGTGACATGGTGTCATGACAACCTTTCCATCAATGTTAGCAAAACTAAAGAGCTGGTCACTGACTTCAGGAAGGGAACGGTGCACATACATCTGTCTACATCAAGGGTGCTGAGGTGGAGAGGGTTGAGAGCTTCGACTTCCAAGGAGCGAACATCCCAATAGCCTGTGCTGGTCCAACCACGTATAACCCACCAGTTCCTTTACTTCCTCAGGAGGCTAAATGAATTTGGCTTGCCCCCCTTGAGACTCACCAACTTATATCGATGCAGCGTGTGAAGCATCTTGATGAAAAACACTATGATGCTGTAGGAACTCAGCAGGATGCTGCCTGGCCTGCTGAGTTCCTCCAGCATTATAGTGTTTTTCATCTGGATTCCAGCATCTGTAGTCCTTTGTTTCTACAGAAAACATCCTATCTGGATGCATTAACGCTTGATGTGTCAACTGCTCAGCCCCGGACCGCAACGAATTGCAGAGAGTTGTGGACACAGCTCAGCACATCACGGAAACCATCTTCACCTAAATGGACTCTGTCTATATTTCTCGCTGCCTCGGTAAAGCAGCCAGCATAATCAAAGACCCCACCCAACCCGGACTTTCACCCTTCTCCCCTCTCCCATCAGGCAGAAGGTACAAAAGCCTGAAAGCGCATATCACCAGGATCAAGCCCAGCTTCTATCCCTCTGTTATAGGACTATTGAACGCATCCGTAGCATGATAAGATGGGCACTTGACCTCACAATTTACCTCCTTATGACCTTGCTCCTTATTGGATATCTGCACTGCACTTTCTCTGTAACTATGACACGTTGTTCTGCATTCAGCATTGTTTCACCTTGTACTACCTCAATGCACTGTGTAATGAACTGATCTGCATGAACGGTATGCAAGACACATTTTTCACTGTACCCTGTACAAGTGACAATAATAAACCAATTCCAATTCCCTTGCAACACGTGAATATTCGTAGCACAGTAAAATACAGTATTTACCCATAACTTCCCAGGACACCGGACTGGAGCAGTGACCATTATTTGTAGAACATTTTTGGGTATGAGAAGCCGCCTGAGGACTGGAAGGCTGCAAATGTTGTGCTTAGCTTTAATAAATGCACAGAAGGGTAAACCATATAATTGAGATATTTTATGCTTTAAACAAGTAGAGCCAGAACGCACAAATAGAAAGCACTAAAGTGAATGGGATTTAACATCCAAACATGTTTCTGAGCAAGCGATATATGTCGAAGAAGGCAGGACAAGTATTGCAAGGTTATCAAGAAGGGTAAAAGGAATGGCTGCGTCTGCAGAACAGGTAACGGGCAAATAATAATTAGAATCATAATGTTGGACAGTCAGAGACTTTTTCCCAGGGCGACAATGGCTAACACGACGGGACCGATGGTGGGCCGAAGGGCCTGTTTTGCGCTGAAAGGTTCTATGGGACATAATTTTAAGGTGATTGGAGGAAGACATAAGGGGGATTTCAGAGGGAAGTATTTTAAACAGAGAGTGGTGGGTGCGTGGAATGCACTGCCAGCAGAGGTTGTGAGGGCAGATACATTATGGACATTTAAGAGACTCTTAGATAGACACAAGAATGATAGAGAAATGGGGAGCTCTGTGGGAGGGCTGAGTTAGATAGATCTTAGAGCAGGACAAAATGTCCGTGCAACATTGTGGACCGAAGGACCTGTACTGTGCATTAATGTTCTATGTTCTATTTAGTTTGGAAAGGGATAGGGGCACGAAAGCGTTGCTGACATTTTAGATAGTTAGGAGAGAGTAAGACGACCAGAAGCACGATAAGCTGCGGTTAACAGAGCACAAAAGAAAGCCGTGCCGCAGTCATTCGAGGTCTACCGTCCGAAGAACAGACCATGTAACCATCTTTGTTAAGTATTATTGGATAAATCTAATATACCTGCGTCGGGTGTTTTTTTTTGTAGTTACAAGCAAATATTTTCAGTGAAGTTAAAGTAATCACGCATTAGCAAACCTTCTACACCTTATTCCATCTGAAGCCTCCCAATTAATCCTGTATAACTGAAGCAAAATAACTCTCCTTTTATATTGGTAAGGAAGGCCAATATATTGTTCGCCTTTTAAAATTGTTTACATTGAACATAGAACAACACAGCACAGTAACATGTCCTTCGACTTACAATGTTGTGCCGAACTAATTAAAATAGTAATTAAACGCCTATCTAAACGAATCACTTCTGCCTATACAATGTTTATATCCATCCATTATCTGCATATTAATGTGCCTATCGAAGAGCCTCTTAAAGGCTACTCTGGCATTTGCTTCCACTGGCATCCCTGGCAGTGCATTCAAGGCTGCTAGCACACTCTGCAAAAAAAAAAATGCCCCTCACACTTCCTTTGAACTTCCCCTTCTCACCTTAAATGCATGCCCTCTAGTACTGGAGATTTGGAAACTGGGGGAAAAAAACTGCTTTCTTCTCTATTATCTTATAAACTAAATCTTATGACGATCTCATAATCTTATAAACCTATCAGGTCTCCCCGCTGCCTATCTCCTACTTCTGAACTTTGCACTCATTTCCAACTTCTTCCCTCCTCTCACGTTCTGTATTTTCCTCCAGTCGTTCTTTCTTCCTCTCTCTCCTCTCCCGTTTCTTTCTTCCTCTCTTCTCTTTTCTCCCTTCTCTCTCGTCTCTGCTACTCCATGCACCTTTCAATTCTCGATGGTCCGATATCTATGAAAATGCTTTTGCTAAAACCCACCATGGGTCATCAAACATAGTACAGCACTGGAACATGCCTTTCGGGCCACGATGACTGTGCTGACAAAGACGGGAATGTAAACTAATCCGCATCCGTCCATTCTCTACCTATTCGTGTGTCTGTCTAAATGCCTCTTAAATGTCGTGATGTTATCTGCGTCCACCACCTCCGCTGTCCGGACAAATCTTTCAAACTTTCTCCCGCACCTTAAATCTATGCCTCCTAGTGTTGATATTTCCTCCGTGGAAAAATACTCCATCTACCCTATCTAAGATTTTCGAAATTTTATATACTTCTATCAGGTCGCCCCACCGCTTCCAGTGCTCCACAGAGAAAACAAGCCAAGTTTGTCCAACTTCGCCTTATAGCTCATATTTTCCAATTCAGGCAACATCCTGGTAAACAGCTTTCTGTATCCTCTCCAAAGCCTCCATATCCTTCCACCAATGCGGCGATCAGAACTGCACACGATCCTCCATTGTGGCCTTATCTAAATTTTATACAGGTGCTACATGACTTGCCAACATTTATGTACAATGCCCCCATGTATGAAGTCATGCACGTCATGCGCCCTTTCTACTACCCTATCTACATTTATTGCCACGTTGTGTGAGAAAGGGACTTGCATCCCGTGATCCTTCTGTAGATTAACGCTCCTGAGGGCTCTGAAGTTTACTGGATATTTTCCTCTCACATTGCACCTTCCAAAGGGCAGCACCTCGCAATTCTCCAGGTTAAATTACATCTGCCATTTTTCTGCCTACCGATCTATATATTGCTGTATCTTTTGGCAATTTTCACCACTATCCACAACTCAACAATTTTGGTACCGTCTGCAAACTTACTAATCAACCTACGTACATTTTCGTCAATATAATTTATATGTTTCATAAAGGGCAGAAGTCCGCTCCTTGCAGAAAACCTTTGATTACAGACGTTCATTCAGAATAACACCCATCCACCACTGCCATCTGTCTTCTTATGGCCAAGCCAATTTGGAATTCAATCCATCAAAACTACACGACTCCCATGTGCCTTAATGAAAGGTACCAGCTTGTTGAATGCTTTACTCAGGTCAACATAGATAACATCCATAACCCTACCCTCATCGATCATCTTCGGCGCCGCCTCAGGAATACTCTTTTATGTTGGAAGACATGAACTCTCCTGTGCAAATCCATTCTGGCTATCCCGAATAGGTCTATTGTGTTCCAGATGTGAGTAGATCTTATCACTAAGAATTCCCTCTAATAATATCCCTACCACTGATGTCAGGTTCACCAGCCTATAATTTCCCGAATTGTCGCTACTATCCTGCAAAGGACAAAAATATTGGCTATTCTCCAGCCCTTTCAGACCTTGCCTGTGGAAAAGAAGGATGAAAAAAAGATCTCTGTTAAAAGCACCAACAATCTCTTCCCTTGCCTCCCTCAATCACCTGGGATAGACTGCACTGGATGACTTTTCATCTTACTGCTCTTCAATAGACCTTATAGCTAATCCTTCCTAATATCAACACAGCCTAGAATACCTCACTATTCTCCATGGTCTTCTTCTTGCTGAATATCATTGCGAAGTATTCGTTCAGTATTTCGCCCACTTCCTCTGGCTAGAGGCATATAATGTATTTCCGACTTCGTCCTTGTGTGGTTCTACTGTTTCCCAAGTTAACCTGTTATGTTTAATGTGTGCATCAAATATCTTGGAATTTACCTTAAATCCTACTCGCCATGGGTATTTCATGCTCCCCTTTAGACCTCATATTTTCTTATTTAAGTTCTCTCCTTTTCTATTCCTCAAGAGATCTTTCCGATTTCAGCCTCTGAATCTTTACACATTCTTCCCTTTTACTTCTGACTACACTTGCAATATCTATCGTCATCTATAGTTCCTGAACCTTGCCATTCTTGTCTTTCTTGCTTACAGGAACATGTTAGTCCTGAATTCTGACAACCTGTACTTTAACAGACTCCCACTTGTCAGCTGTGCCCCTACCCAGAAACAGTTGCTCCCAATCTATTCTTCACAGCTCCTGCCCAATACGGTTGTAATTAGCCTTTCCCCAATTCAGCACATTCCCCAGAATTCCAATCTTAGCATCATCCCAAACAGTTATGATCACTGTTCCCAAATGCCCTCTGGTTGAAATTCGATCACTTGGCCAGTCTCATTCCCCATTACAAATTGTAGTTTGGGCCTTGTCTGGCAATCTCCATACTCCTTCAATAAACCTTCCTGGTTACATCAAACAATGTCTGCCCCATCTAAGCCTCTGGCACGAAGGGAATCCGACTCAATTTTGAGGAAATTATATTCACCCACAATAACTGCCATGTAGCTTTGAAATATTTCCATAGTCTGCCTACATATCTGTTCCCCTATATCCCGATGGCGATCTTGATGTGCACAGTAAAACTTCGTCATTGTGATTGCACCTCTCTTATTTCTCAGCTGCACCCATATTGTACTCGCCCTCCAGTAAGTCATCGCTAAATACGGCTGTGACATTCCTCCTCATTCATTAGTGAAACTCATCCACCTCTTTTACACCACTCTCCATCGCGTCTGAACGATTTGAAGACTGGAATTTGCCGTTCTCTCAATCATGTTTCTGTATTGACAACAACATCGTAGCTCCATTCAAAAATCCTATCTCTGTTTATGTTTTTTGTTCGCAATACTTTATGCATTAAAATAAATACATTTCAGCACCATCTTGTTCATTAACCTGACCCTGCCTGTCCTTAATTTCAGCCTTGACCTAACCTTTACCTTCTCCTCCACTGCTGACCGATTTCTCTGATTTCCAACGTCCTGCGCGCTAGACTAAGCGCTCCCAACTAGCACTAACAGTCCTCCCTGCGAGAATATTCATACCCCTCCAGTTTATATGCAATCTGTCCTTATACAGACTTACCATCTGCCCTGGAAGAGAGCATATGATCGATGTACCTGAAGCCCACCGTTGTGCACCAAGTCCTTAGCTTTTAACTGTACGATCTTCCTATTTCTTGTCTCCCAAGCACAAGGCCAAGGCAGTAATCCCAAGGCTACAACCTTAGATGCCGTGCCTTTTTACCTCTTTAGCTAGCTCACTGAAATCCCTTTGTTTGGCCTCATGGCTACATCAGTAGCATCAAGATGGACAGCGATCTCCGGCTGCTCACCGCCCCCTTTCAGAATGCCCTGTGCCTCCTCGGAAACATCCTTGACCCTGGCACCAAGGAGGCAACATTATTCTGGAGTTTAGTTCGAAGGCGGCTACTCAGACTGAGAAGACAACCGTCACTATTGCTCGCGTAATATTTGACCTGCCCTGCTCTACAACAGAGTGAGCCGTGGTGTCCCTGATCTGGCTACTGGTATTTTCTCCTGCAATGCTATGCCTCCAAAAGTATCCAAGGCAATATATGTTTGAGAGGGAGACAGCCAGCGGAGAATCCCACAATACCTCCCTGCCCCACCTGGCAGTCAGACAGCTATCGGACTGAACCTTTGGTGCGACCACCTCAATGATACCCCAATCTACAACACTCTTTGCCTCCTGTGTGCTCTTCACTGAAACCAACTTCCGCTCCAAGTGATCCATGTGGTCTCCGAAGTGCTGTAATTGGACACACATCCCGCAGAGGCAGTCGTCGTGAACGCCTGACTTCTCCCAGATCTTCCACATTTCACAGTAGGAGCACATCACTGCGTTAAGTGTCATTGCAGCCACTTCTTACAAAGGAGTGGACGAAAAAGGAAACAAATATGTTATATTGCCTTAGCTTATTGCTGCTCGCACTTCTCACCAACACCGGCACTTTGAACTCACTGCCGCACTTCCCTCTCGAAGCAGTCCTTCTCAAAATGGTAGCTCCCTTTTATTTTCAGTCAGGCCTCACGGTGCGAAAACAAATACTCATTACTGACGCTTTGTTGCGAAGTTATCGCATTAACCTCTCTCTGTCGGAAATACCTTTGGCTCCAAAAATAGAATACCACTGTTTCCTCTCAATGCCTCTGAAATGGCAGAGGAAGCAGCTGAGTTGCGCCTCGCTACGGGGACAATTTTAACAAGAAAAGCCCAAATTCTCCATAGAGTGTTGTCTAAGACTCCCAATACAGACATGACAAAGGCTTTTCCAGAACAATCAAAACTGAAATCTCCTCCGCATCTGAAGGCACACTATAAATTGGAAGAAATACCCTGATGATTAGTGAATCATGAACATACCATACTCATATCCATACTTTCCCGCTAATGTTCCAGACTCCTCCGCCACGATGCCTGGATGTGTTTTAACCAACCAGAAACAAACTCACGAGTGGTAACGACATTGGGCTGGTGTGGCGAATGAGAAGAGAAGAGGTGTGATTAAAGAAATGTGGAGGGGTCTGATTACTAATGTGTATCAGCCTTAGTATTCGATGTGTCATTTAACGTTAGCATTGTTCCTCGCATAAGGAAAACAATCATACTTTGCTGTGTATAATGCATAACAAGTCACTGAATAATTAATTGTCACAGATCCTGCAATCCCCATCGGCGTACATTAGTTGCCACAGCTATTTCACACATTCGCTGTAACTTTAGACATTGTATATTCTCCATCAATCCCATTATAACAAACAACTCCATGTAGAAATTCCTATGCATTGTTTGTGAACTGTAATTAAAATATCACCTGTAAATTTTACTTCTTTCTTCTTGAGATGAAGCCAAATTCACAACTTACTGATTTACATTAAGATTTTATTTGTTTTAATAGATTTAAAACACAGTTATAACGATGGCCCTTTTTAAAGGCGAATTTCCACTTGTATTGCTCACGCTCAACGAATCATCTCAAAGTAATTTTAATTTGACCACCATGACTGACATTTAGGTGAAACGCCAAATTAGTTATTCTGTTGGAGAGAATAACTGTTGCATGTTTTGGAATTTCAATAACATTTGGTGGATAAATTAGATATCAGGGACATATATGTCTGGGTGTATTCACTTATGTGATGTCAAGTCTCTGTCTCCACCACTGTAGAGGCAGTTCTGACAATAGAGTAGGACATAACAACAGAAATCGAGTAACGTTTCTGTTTTTGTAACTCTATCACACGCCGTGGATTCGCCTGTCCACGAGATAGATCTACTGATTTTAGACTCCACACCTCAGATGATGAAGATCCAGTGGAAGAGGTGTGGAATCGGCTTCGCCGTATTGGGTGTCTCGATCATTGTCGGATGATCGTCATACGTTAGGTTTTCATCCTCTTTGGGCAACCTGAATGTTTCGCATGCCCGACATAAGAGTCAGGAAACCTACATCCTATTTCATCATTATGCCTGGTAGAATAGTGCATTATAACATTATATAATGAGAAGGATAGATAGAGCGGACAGTTACTTTTTCCCCATGATGGAGGAAGTAAAAACAAGAGGGCGTATGTTTAATCTGAGAGCGGGGAGTTTTAAATAGCATGTAAGGGATAACTTTTCTTTTTACAAGAAAGCCAGTGGAGGTGGTGGAGTCAGATACAAACATTGTATTTAAGAGACATTTAGTCAGACAGTTAAATAAAGAAGGCATGTAAGAATACGTACCTAATGTGGGTAAATAGATGGGCACAAAGTCAGCATGAATGTGGTAGACCAAAGCGCGCGTTTATGTGCTGTACAGCTCTATTACTCTACGTCTCTCTTAGCTCTGACATGGACAAAGGTAACCAGGTTGACAGCGGAAAATAACATAGTACATAGGACAGTACGTCACAGTACAGATTCTTTGGCACAGGATGTTCTTCTGACCTACATATACCTGCTCCACGATCAATCTAACCCTTCCCTCCTACACTGTCCATAACCCTCCATTTTTTTTGCATCCATGTGCTTATCCAGAAGTCTCTTAAATGTCCCTATTGTATCAGCGTCTACCACTACCCTCGGCAGTTCATTCCAGGAACCCAACTCTCTGTGCAAAAATACCTACCTCTGATATCTCCCCTAAACTTTCCCCCACTCACTTCAAATGGATATTCTCTGGTATTGGCCATTGCCGCCCTGGGATAAAGGTGCTGGCTTCCCGCTCTATCTATGTCACTCAGATCCTATACACATCCATCAAGTTGCCTCTCATCCTCATATGCTCCAAAGAGAAAATCCCTAGCTCGCTCAACCTTTTCCTCATAAGACGTCCGCCAATCCAGGAAGCATCCTGGTAATTCTCCCCTGCACCCATCTAAAGCTTACCACATCTTTCTTATAATGAGTTGACCAGAACTAAACACAACAGTGTGGTCTAACCAAAGTTTTATAGAGCTGCAACATTACCTCGCTGCCCTTGAACTCCGTCCGCCGACTAATGAAGGCCAGCACACCATCCGCCTTCTAACCACCTTATCAACTGCACGGCAACTTTGAGGGAGCTATGGAATTGGGACACGATCCGTCTGTCATTACACATTGCAAATAATTCTGCTATTGACCTTGTTCACTGCCTTCAGGTTCGATCTTCCAAAGTGTATCACTTCACACTTCTCCGGATTGAAAACCATTTGCCACTTCTCCGCCCGACACTGCATCCTATCTATACTCCGTTGTAACCTACGACAATCTGCTAGACTATCCACAAAACCATCAATCTTCGTGTCATCTGCAAAATACTAACCCACTGGTAATTTCATCCTATTCTGGGCGGTGTTTACGGTCAATTCCGTATGGAATCGAGTGTGGTCCATGGAACATTGTTTTGCAATTATACCATTATATCTAAGTGACATGGGCTTCATGCTCAACTTCTCAGTTGCCGCATAAATTCAGCTCTTTATGTATTGACCCAGACTAAGTTCAGGAAAGAACTAAAGGATATGATTAAATATCCTTGCAATCTAATAACAAACATTATTCAGCGCTGAATGGAGTTCATGTATCCTTGGTGTTCAAGGTACTGGCACTCATCTTACTCTTTTCGCCCCTTAAACCACCCCTCCCGAAACCCAGCCTCGCAATCACCTAGGTATTGTCAGAAAAATCTGATCAGTTGATGATTTTGTGTGGTCTTAATGCCCTCCGGATAAATGCAGCAATCTGATCCTAAATGATCGGAGATATGGCCGCCTTCGTCAGTTATGCAGCACGGAACTATCCGTGAAGATCCTTATAATAATTTGGCACTTCAGCCTCACAAACCAAGTAGCGTTTCCATGATCAATCAGACCACAAAATGAAGTACGGGAAGAAAACACGGAAACATTATTGAGCAATTCATAAACCTCCTCAAAGTAGTCAATCAGATCGGACAATTAATTAATTTAGAATATTAGAATATTACCAACGTCAGAAATAACATAACTCACAAATACAAGAAAACTTGATAACTCTGACTATCCGGCCATAAAGCAGGCCAAGCAAACACTGCAGAAGGCAGAAATCATTTCGGTATAATCCAGAGTGTTTATATTAATAAGCGGTAGAAATTAACAGTGCATTCAGGTTCATTAAATAAAACACAATATCATCCTCGCACCCTGAAACCAAATATTTCTTCAAAAAATTAACACGTTAATATCCCCCAAAAAATACGAAATGGCAAAATTTAAAACACAATACTTTTGAAAATAATTGACTTGAAACATTCGGTGTCCACCATATAATAAACCACATACGGCCAATAAACCACCCCAAAAATTACAACTCTTCAGATTTATTAAATACATCGAAAGAAGTATGCCTTGCACCGGACAAGGTGAAGTTGGAATTCACCGGAATGTTTTTCAGGGATGAAGGGTTCCAGCTGGGAGGAGATACTGAATAACATGTGTTTGTTTTATCTGCTGAGGAGGAGGATGGGTGGGACCTGATTAAGGAATACGTAACTATGAGCGGCACTGAGAGGCTAGATTACAGGAAAAGTTCTTTATTGCTGGGTTAAGTAAAACAAGAAGGCATAGCTTTTGGGAAAGGGGAGACTTCGAGGAGACTTCAGAAGTTGCGAGGATCTAGAATGCCCTGTCTGAATGGGTGGTGGAGGCAGCGATTCGCAAAACACTTGAGAAGTATCTAGATGAGCACATGAAAGACCAAGGCACAGAAAGAGCCGGGCAAAGTACTGGTAACAGGAATAAGTATCTTTAGGTACCAGATGGTCAGATTGGTATGGACAGGGTAGCCGAAAACTTATTTATATACTGTATGAATCTGTGACTCTATGATTCCAATAACGCGATTTTCACACACTTGCTAAAGCTATACTGACAGCTTATTTTTATTATTATTCGGGATTTGTTTCCATTTACTAGCACTTGACACATCGTCTTCTATATCTTGGCCACTGAAGTGTCATCTGAAATTTCCTTCCAGATATGAGTTCTTTGCAAATTAAAGAGTCTCAATTTTCTTAAAATTTCAAATAAGCTGCAAAAATAAGTTTTCAGTAATTTGCCAATGCAGGCTAATTAACGAAAAAGAACTAGTGGATCCATTGGTTTCAGTTTCGTAAAAATCATTGGAATTCTGAGCAGTATGGAAGGATTGGAAAACGAATAATGTTATAAATAGAAGAGTGTGGGGCAGAATGTGACAACTACAGGTCAATTAATCTGACGCTTGCTTTGAAAAATGTTGGACTCATTTTTCAATTACCAACAGAACATTCCGAAAGTCATAAACTGATCACTGAGAATTATTTCCCTCAAGAGAAAGACTCAGAGTAGGCTGGGCAATCACAAAATAAGGGTAATTAAGGATAACATAAAGATAACTTCCCAAATTTTATCAAACTGTTGTGAATCCTTGTATTTTCATCTTCAGAATTTGTGCAGTCCTCCAGTACCTATCTATAGTAATTCCACTTACTAAGGCTTGGTCTGTAGAATTTTGTGCCTTGGTGATCCATGTGCTCGTCGAGATAGTTTCTTAAATGTTGCGTGAGTACCTGCCTCCACTATGTCAATATCTTCTAGATTCCAACTACTCTCTTGGTATTAAAAAAAAGATCCGCTTTGAACATCTTATTCCTTACTCCAAACCTATGCTCTAGTTTGACAGGAAATTCCTCCGACAACCCAACATATTTATGTCCCTCATAATATAGGTAACAGGAAGCAAGGTACACCGATGTCACTGGGCTTCCAATTACGAAAGAAGGTCCTTCAACATCGCCATCCGCCTCCGTTTACTAGACGGAGCTTTGCATTAAATTTTCCAAGTTACCTCGGATCTTCATGGGTTCTAAACTTTTAGACCAACCTTCCACATATAACCGTGTCAAGGTTCTTGCTGAATTTCATGTAAACCGGATCAACCGCAAATCCTCGTCAACATATTTGTTCAATCTCTTCCAAACATTCAGTCAAACAGGATCTATTGCTAGCACAAAGAAATGCTGACAATGTCTAATCAAAGATTGCCTTTCCAAGTGTAGATTAACCCTGTTACTCGGATATTTTTGCCAGCAACTGCCCGAGCATCGACGAATGTCCAACAGACCCATAAATTACAATTTGTCAATGCTGCCGCTTTGTAATAAAAATATCACATTTCGGAATAGTCAGCACGGCATCTTGCCTGGGAAATCGTGCTTCATAAATCCCATAGAGTTTTTCGAAGAGGTAACCAAGAGGATTGATGAGGACACGACAGTGGGCGTTGTCTTTATGGACTTTTGCAAGACCTTGGTAAAGGTCCCACATGGAGATTGTTTGGTTGATAGATGGCATGGATCCAGGGAGACTGGATATATACTTCGATTGACGCTTGGAAGCTGAAGGCAATTGTGAAAGTTTTGTACTTTAGACTGGAGGCTTGTGACTATTTGTGTTCCCCTGGGATCGGTGTTGGACCCATCGTTGTTCGTCATTTATATAAACTTTTTTGATGAGAATGTACAAAGCATTTTTGCACATTCGTAGATTAGATTAAAATAGGTGCCATTGTAGGCAGTGAATAAGTTTATCAAAAATGATCTTGATCGGCTGGGTAAGTGGGCAGTGGAATGACAAATTACGCTCAATTCAGTTAAGCGGTAGGCGTTGCATTTCCTGAAGTCAAACTAGGGTAGGTAGTGCCTGGGGAGCGTTGAAGTGCAGAGGAGCCTAAGAGTACAAGCACAGAGTTCCCTGAAAGTTGCGCCACGTGAAGACAGTGTGGTGAAGAATGCATTTGGCGCGCTGACCTTCTTCATTCAGGGTACTGAGAATATGAATTAGCATGTTATGCTGCAGATGCACAAGACGTTGGGCGAGGCCGCACCTACAGCATTGTGTGCAGTTTTAGTTACCATGTTAAAGGAAAAGAGAATTAAAAACACACCAAAGAAGATTTACGGGAATGTTACCAGGACTGGAGAACCTGGGTTATAGGGACATGTTGCGCAGGCTAGGAGTTACTTGGAGAGCGGGAGACTGAGAGGTGATCTAATTGATATGTTTCGGATCTATTTTTTTTTCATGTTTTCATCTTGACTTATTCCCAGAGCATTGTAAGTCTAAGGAGTTATAGTATTCTGAAATATTTTATGGGCAATAAAAACAGCACTAATTTGGTGCATTTTATGGCTGAGAGGTGCTTTACTTGTCGGTATAATTTAATAACTTCAGATGTTGGATTAAAGCTGAAGGTTTGACTTGGAGTGCTTTTTAAATTCTGGGTGATCCATAGCTTCCGTCGGGATCTATTTGAGGTGATTTACTGGTGTGATTGCACTTTGGTTCTGAGGAGGTGTGCATGTTTTGGTTGTTTTGCAGGACCGAAGTGCTGCATTGGTTTAAGTTTCATTGTTCTCAGGAACAGTGGCAATTCAAGATATTGAATTGATCTGAATTGGCATTTGTGTACAGGGTGATGTGATATTTTGAATTTTAGAGGGAGAAATCAGATATGTTGTATTATTTTCTGGGACTAATAGACCTGAGATTTAGAATGGTTTGCAGCTCTTTCGGTGTGTGTGCCGTTGTAGAATTTTGATCCGTTTCATGAGGTATTGAAAGGTTCTGTGGTGATTGAATATTTTGAGGAAGCCGAACTGAGAGTTTTATTACAGTGATGCACTGCATGACCTTGACATGGTGTACCACTTTGAGGAACTGTTAATTCTGAGGGACTACATTGTACTAAGTGCCATGCGAGCACCGCATAGCACGTTATATTGCTGTCATTATTGGCCCGTGGTACAATGTTAACTTTGCTGTTTCATGAATCAAATGAGCTGTATTATTCTGAGGTGTTTTATATATCTAATTGATGTTATTACTTTCTGTTTGGTAGTTCAGAGAGCATGCTTGATTTTGAAGTGTTGTATTGGTCTGACTGTTTTCTTGTGTTGATATTCTTCATTTGTCGTAGATATTACACTACGTTTGAGGTGTTTTCTTGTTGAAATACTACATTGTACTGAAGAATTACAATAGAATGTTGCACGACTCGTTAAATATCTGTAGGCAGGTACAAGTTGCAACGGAAACTAAGATGTTACAGTTTATTGGTCGCAGAAATAAATATGTAAGTAAACAGTTTATACTTCAGTTATGTAAGTAGTTGGTGATATCAGGTTAGGAGTAGAGTGTGGAACATTGGCCTGCTTATTTGAAGTAAGAATGTTAATATGCTGGTGGCTTTTTCAAAGAAGATTTACAGGAACAGTAAGAAATGGTTGAATTGGCCTTTCAAGGAAGGCCAGACGTCTTTCTGTTTGAGATTAGAAGAGTGATCCTCGACAATATAGAAACATATAAGATCCTGAGGGGTCTTGTCGGGGAGGATCTGAAGAGGATACTTCCTGATTCAGAAAAAAAAACTAGGAGCAGGGGTCACTGTTCAAAGCAACAGAGGCCGCACTTTAAAGCATCTGAGAATTTGTATTTTCGTCCTTTCAGCGCTTTATTAGTCTTTGGAATTCACTTTCCCAAAGGGCAGTAGGGGAACATTATTTTGACTGTTTACATAGCAGAGAGAGAAAGGTAGTTGATTAACAGGGGGTTGAAAGATCGTGACCTGTAACCGGAAAGGCATAGATTAAGAAAATCAGATCAGCTATGACCTTAATACGTTCACAAACAGATTAAAATACCTCATGATCTACTTCCGCTCCCAGTTGATATGTCCGCAAGTGTTTTATTAACTTGTTTTACTCTACGTTTCACATGTGTTGTGCTATTTTGAGGAAGATGTTATTGACATGCAACAGAATTATAGGGTGCTTTAATTGTAGTATTTTGACAAACTCTGCTGACCAAGACGCTTCAATGTTTCCACATGATTATTTTTTTGCTTTAATCGGGGGAGTTCAATTAGTATACAGCTCATTGTGGTCAGGAGACTCTTACATTATTTTTAGGAGGGTAATGCTTCCATTATAATATCGTTTTTAGATGCGTATAGGTCTGCCATATTAGTTTCAGGAGCATAATGAGTCTCAGGATAAAGATATCTTCAGATGTTTCATGCGTCTCAGGTTTTGCATGACTTTGCACTGCCTTCTGGTCGTAAAGTGATTTATTATTTCGAGGAGTTTTTTTCGACATGATATATTGTTTTAAGAATACAAGTCTTTTATGCTTTATTACTGTGGGGAGCGCGATTAATACATTTTAGGCGTTCATACGTTGTCCTACTTTGCAGGTGCTGGGCTTTTTAATGAAGCGTTATTTAATTTCTGTTTTTGATGGGACAGGCTAGTTACGTCATTTTGAGGTATTATTCGTGTTCAAGGTGCTATATTGGCGTAACATCGATAAGTACTCCTGTAGAATTCTGAGGGTCTATGTGGGTTTGCGGTGCGTAACATTTGTTGTGTGGTATCAGCCAATTGCTTCGCGATTATGAGTTTGTTTGTAGGCCTGTGTCGGTATATTTTTAAAATTACTTTCAAGACTGAGTTTGTTGTCGCCTTGTTGGGCGATTACTCAAATAAAGTCTCCAACATTTTCGGCACAGGTGAGGGAAAACCGTTGTTTGTGCAACTGCTCTCAGAATTGAATGCATTTGGCAATTCGCATGGAAGGATACTTGATCAGTTCCTTCATTTGATCCCGGAACTTAGTTTGGGTCACGGCGTAAAGAGCAGTGTTTGTGCAGCAGCTCAGTATCTGGAGCATGAAGCCTATTTCTTGGATAGAATGTGGTGGAAGTGCAGGAC
Source organism: Pristis pectinata (assembly GCF_009764475.1). Lineage (NCBI taxonomy): Eukaryota > Metazoa > Chordata > Chondrichthyes > Rhinopristiformes > Pristidae > Pristis > Pristis pectinata. The sequence continues at coordinate 38,828,292 of NC_067424.1, forward strand.
AGTAACCCAAATAATAAAGTCGGTTCCAAAAACTAGACAACGTAAAAGGTGCCCATAACAGAATAAAATTCCCTGAGATAACAAGTAGTAAATTAAGGGATTTCTTTCGGCTTTCCATCTCTGTGTCTTTGGTAGTTTCATCATTGTTCGGATTCCGGAGTCTCTTGCGGGCTCTGCCGGCCACCAAGACATGTCTGATGGTTAACGCATTGAGCAGTAGAATCAGGACAAATGGGATCACAGGTGTCAGGAGATAATGGAGGAAAGCTATTGCTGCCCAGACCGGTGAAAGTAGAGAACGGACTCCTTGTAAACAAAACATAGGCCCCATATTGCTCGGCCCATATTCACCTTTGAGCATAAAATACCAGAAAACATTTTTTAAGCAGCTCAGGAACGACACTGTTGCCAGAACCACAAGTGCCCTTTTCTCTGTGCAATGGGTAGCTTTCAGTTTCTGCCAACGGATGGCCACAAAGCGATCAAAGGTGAATGCGACGGTGAACCAGACAGAACAGTCTGTGGCTGCGTAAAGGAGGACGGCGTGGATGTTGCACAAACGAAGGGAATGCAGTAAAGGAACCGGAGTCCGATAAGCAATTGGAATATGCCTCAATATCAGGTCGAGTGTAACGATCAGAAGATCCGAGACTGCCATGGCAATTAGGTAGCGAGTGACACCTTTGGAGAGCCCACACTTTCCTCGAGATAGGATCGCAATCGTCACTAAGTTCACTGCAAGTGATATGGATGGGAGACGAAACAGGAATTACAAAACTGAGTTGGATGAAAGTTACCAGTCAATTTGACTTGCACAACTTCGACATTTGCAAACACATTTTATCTTTCTTAACGTAATCTAATTGATTTTACATTTACGTAATTTTGTGCCTTGCTCTCGGATTATTACTTCATGAAATGAACCAGTGAATGGGAATTACCTCCTGGAATAAAAACATCACGTGGCACATATTATTATTTGGGGGAAATAGCAACAAAATTTCTGGGTTTATGCTCTCTGAAGTTCAGAAATCTAAACAACGAAGAGGGATTACAATGAAGCAATATTACGAACATCTCATTTTGCTTGTTGCAAAATTTGGGATAAGAATGACCCTTCCAGTCACTGGGATATCTCGAACGGTCTTATATGAAGGGATCGACTATTAAAGAACAGAAATGAAGAGTCATTTGATCACCCAGCTTGACCTGAATCTTTCAAACTGCTTATACCATGAAGACGCATTGTTTTAGTAATATCAAGACACATATTAGTGTATGTTTTTATATCATGAGAGTTAGGGTAGTTGGTGTCATTTTTTGTAAAAGCAAACTTAACTTTATGCAATAGCAACAAACATAAGAAAGTGAGTAGAGAAAAGGTAGAATCAGGAATTGTCCTTTGCTTGCCCAGAGATTAACAACATCATTTATGTTCCGGCACTAATCGCGCACTGCTTGAACTCTTTAATAAAAGAATATCTGTCGACATTCTTGAGGAAATACGCAACCACGGGCACGCAAGTCTATGGAGTCGCAAAAGCTTAGGTAAACAAAGCATATTCTAATTCACCCCTTCCTTTAAGAATATCATCTCTAGTTTTAGACAGCCCAGCAAGGAAAAGCAGTTCTTTGTATCTTAAATGTCAAATCGCGTGAGATTTCCTTTTTACGTTTCCAGTGGACTACTTTTCCAACTTCTAATCTAAAGGGAACGCACTCCTGTTACTCTTATCACAAACAACAAGCCTGCCATCCCATAAGGAAATATGCTGAAAGTTCCTTGTAAGCTAATATATCATTCCTTATGTAGGAAGACCAGATGAAGTTTCACCGAGGCTTAATAATTGGAGAATAGCGTGTCTACACTCGCAATTAATTCCTTTTGCGGCAAAGCCAACATCGCCCATACCAGTATAATGCATGTACGTTAACATTTAGTGTGTCCTATTCTCAGACAAGTAGATTGCTCAGAACACTTATGAGTATACAACAGCTTCACAATCAGCGTCCAATCCTCTCTACGTTTTTATGCAAAGAAAAAGGGGTTTACCGATGGGCATATTAGGGTGCGTGAGCGAACCAAGCCGTTCCAAGAAGTCTTGTAACAGGCTAAAGGCAGAAAGCAAGGAATAATTTTGAAAAATTCGGCTTGCTGAAGCGGGATGCATGAAATGTTATATTCAGGAGTTAGTGATTGTTGCACCGATCTACTGATACGTTTTTGTGCCAAAGATATCGACATACTGTCCCAACAGAGATCAAATAACCAGAGGACACAACGACTGTTGTTAACTGTTTCCAAATTTATTTGAAAGCGAAATACGAGAAGGAAAAAAAATGTTCAAATTCAGTATTTAATTTAATACGTTTGTAGTGCTGTGTGAAAGGAGAATTGAAATGGGCTACGGAAGGGCAATGCCGAGTGCAAATGAGTAAAATTGTGATATTGTTTACCTGAGAAACAAGATGGGTTGATGCGTGCAGGAGACCGTTTCGTGGAACTTGTTGTGACACTATATGTGGTCAGAGCAACTTTATATAAACTTTTGTTTTAAAAGTATTTTATCTGGGAATCTGTTCAGGACAGTTCCACGAATAATTCTATCTGGAATTAGACAAGATCTGCACAGCGGCTGTAGCAACAACTGAATTATGGCAGGTCAGAATACAGGCAAAATTATGATAGTAATAGAACGTAATAGTAATATGGGGAGTGCGAGTTTAGCAGTTAGCTCAAGGTGAATACGCAATTCAAGGTCGTGAACGAAGAAACTAATCCTTAGACATGACCCGCGATGAACATGGAGTCAGTTGCTCGGGCGTAGAATTAGTTACTTCAAGACGAGTTGTTACCAGACAAGATATTGCATACTTTGAAATGAGAGGAACATGAAATCACTTTACGTTCATGTTCCACACTTCCGACTGCTGGTTATAGAAATCTATCAAAGGACAGAACATTAACGGTGCTAAGAAAGTACGTGGAATGAATTCTAATGCAGTCAGTTGGTTTTCCAATTACTACATTGCGAAAGAAATATGGAAAGAATGACTAAATAAGCAAAGAAGTGAGAAGAAAAGCATGAAAAATGCATCTAAATCTTCAGAATTAACGTTTACTCATTGTGACTCACCAGGTATTGCAATAATGGCAAGGACGGGATAATACACAGGTTGAATTGTCCAGAGTGCATAATAGAATCGCCTGTCCAAAGAAAGCCGATAATGAGGTGAAGAGAGCACATCAAACGCCCAGAAGATATTCTTCCGACTCATTGCTTTTACATTCAAGCTTCTGTTGAATTCGCTTCCTCTCTGAGAAAACGTTGGTCTCCGTCTGTGCCGACGGTGCTTCACTCCCAGACACTATGCGAAAACTCTTTGAAATAAATCACTTATTAATGGAAAAGGGCAACCCTCCTGTGAATAAATCAGTCCCTGTAAAAACTGAAAATAATTGCACGCAGTGTGCAAATAAATTCAGTTAACTCCTTCTGCACCAAGTGTTGTTGATTTGAAAAATATCTGAACGAATCCAGGCGAAGTGTGTTGGTTCTTTTGTGAGGTAAACAATTGGAAGTTCTAACCGGAATCGATTAGTTCATATTGGGGATGGAAGTTGTATCTGATGACTCGAGAATTGCAGTTCATGTTTTCCGATTTAACTGACAGATGGTCCAACCACGTAGCTGCTCTAATATCGCGCTCTTCTTGTGATTCTGAGGGTCTGCTCGCCATAATCGAGGAAGATATAAACCGTTACATGTGAAGTAATGGGTATAGAGACGAGAATGAAAAAAAAACGATTATTGGACTTCAGTCAAGCCAGATCGATTTCTTAGATTACTTACGCAGATGACCATTGATAAGACAAACTTCATATATCTGGTCTATCAAATTACATTTGTACACACACTATCTGTGTGGATAAGAACATTCTCACATGAGAATGGAGGGGCCTGGCAGCAAAACTGAAACCTTGCGACGTCATAGAAATCAGATAGTAGCGATGACTGCTGATTGTTGGAGGAACGTTCAGAGTGGGGTTATGAAAAATATCTTTTTGTTGGCTGCGGGTGATGTCTGTTTACGTATAAAGCGCAAAGGATCTTGCAGATGAACCAAATATCACAATAATAAACAACGAGCAATTTTGCTGAAGGCTTCAGGCAGCCAAGAGAAAACAGCGAGGCTATCAGTAGGAAGGAGCGCCTTTAAATTTAAGAAAGGTAAATCTTAGGGATGTATTGGTGGTTAACAGAGTAAGAAGAGGCAAAGTCATATTTATAGTTCAATCCAAGGAAACAGTGGACTTGCGTCATTGAAAACAACACAACAAGGAAAAATGGCTGGCATTCATAGAAACGCGGCGCGCGCAAACACACACTCTCACACACACACACACACACACACACACACACACACACACACACACACACACACACAGAGAGAGAGAGAGAGAGAGAGAGAGAGAGAGAGAAATAGACTGATTATACAGAGTAAACAGGATATAGGCGGCATGAAGTACAGAGCAAGCTGAATTGCATAAACATTTTGGCCGAGATTAAGTGACAGACTGCAGCAAGGGCGCGGCAAGGTCGCTGCATACTGTATCAATGGATTCGTTGTTGTATGATGCAGACGATTGTCCAAACATTACAAACAGTTTAGAATATACATGTTTGTCAAAACTTTGGAACAGAAGGTTAAGAATTAGCAACTACTGATACCGTGCTACCTAATGTGTCAGAATGTGGGAAACAGCTTGAGCAAAACTGATTGCTGAGGTGATCTGCCATGTGACAAGAAGTTCTGCTCCTGCGACAGGATGTTGTTTGATCATACGTATAAAAGAAGGGGAGGTTGCCATTGATGGAGTGAACTTCATTTTGAAGGAGCAGCCTGTGGTGCCAATATTCATAACTGAGAAAAATTGTTTTCATTCGCTGTCGCCAGGATTTCTCAAAAGCAGAATGAATGCGAGAACTTTGTGTTGCATTCCCTTCATAGCTTGTTGTTTCATAGAATAATTCACCAGCCTTTGCCTTAAGACTTTATTTCTGTCCGAGTGTTATCCAGGGCCATTGAACACATTTACATTTCCTGCTGCAAAGTACAGCATAAAGAAATAAGAAATTAGTTTTCTTCAGCAGTGCTAATAGTTTTTCTTCTTGTTATTAATTGTGAAATAAAACTATTTTCTTGAACATATTGATTGTAACAATCCATTTTATAATTAAACCATATTTTGCAACATTCTAGGGTAACCCACCTAATATCTTGAAGAATAAAGAAAAAGTTTCCAAGGGAAGGAGAAAGAGACTATAGAATACGGAGGTGGATGCCACTCGATGTGTAATGTTGTTGCCTAGTTACTGATTACATTCGGTAGCCTGAAGTTTAGAAAACGGAGATAGAAAATGCTGCAAAGAATCTATCCTATGCCCTACCCTCATCGATCATCCACGGCGCCTCCTCAACAATACTCAATTATGTTGGAAGGAATGAAGTCTTCCGTGCAAATCCATTTTAACTATCCCTAATAAGTCTTTGCTGTTCCACATGTGAGTAGATCCTATCCCGAAAAATCCCCACTAATAATTTCCCTACCACTGATGTCAGGTTCACCAGCCTATAATTTCTCGATTTGTCTCTACTGTCCTTCTTTAAAAAAAGGATAAAAAAATATTGTCTGTTCTCCAGCCCTCTCATATTGCATAGGTGGGATTTTCATCTTACTGCTCTTCAAGAGACCAACAGCTCATCCTTCCTAATATCATCATGGCCTAGAATGCCTCTCAGTTTTCCATGTTCCCCTTCTTGCTGAATGCAATTGCGAAATACTCCTTTAGTATTTCGCCCACTTCCTCTGGCTCTAGACGTATATTTCCTCCTCCATTCTTTTGTGGTCCCACTGTTAGCCAAGTTAACTTCTTGTTTTTAATGTATGCATAAAATGTCTTGGAATTTTCCTTAAACCCTATCGCCATGGACATTTCACGCTACCCTTTAGATCTCATGATTCCCTATTTAAGTTCTCTCCTTTTATATTCCTCAGGGGCTCTGTCCGATTTCAACTTCTGAAACTTTACATTTTCTTCCCTTTTCCTTCTGACTAGACTTGCAACATCTCTCGTCATCCATGGTTCCTCAACCTGGCCATTCTTGTCTTTCTTGCTCACAAGAACATGTTGGTCCTGAATTCCTACCACCTGTACTTTAACAAACACCCAGTTATCAGATGTGGTCTTTCCCACTAAAAAATTGCTCCCGATTTATGCTCCACAGCTCCTGACAAATTCGGTTGTAATTAGCCTTTCCCCAATTCCGCACTTTCCTCAGAAATCTAGTCTTATCATAATCCAAAACTTGCCGAGTTATGATCACTGTTCCCAAATACTCTGCCATTGAAATTTCTATAACTTGGGCAGGCTCACTTGCCAATACAAGTTCTAGTTTGGCTTCTGGTTGGTCTATCTACATACTCTCTAAGTAAATATTCCTGGCTGCATGAACCAAATTCTGCCCGATCTAAGCCTATGGCACATGGGGAATCCTACTCAATTTTTAGAAAATCAAGCTCACCCATTATAACTACCATGCAGCTTTTAAATATTTCCAAAGTCTGCTTACATAGCTGTTCCTCTGTTTTCCGTTGGATCTCTGGAGGCCTATAGTGATCAAAGTGATTGCACGGCTCTTAATCCTCAGCTTCTCCCATATAGCCTTAGAGAATTAGCCCTCCAGCAAGTTATCTCTAAATGCAGCTGTGACATTCCTCCTTATTTAGTAGGGCAACTCCTCCCCCTATTTTACACCCCTCTATTGCGTCTGAAAAAACTGAACTCTGGAACTTTGAGTCTCTCAATCATGTTTCTGTAATGACAGCAACATCGTAACCTCCATGCACTCACTATTCCACACTCTGTTTATGTGCCTTATCCAGAATTCTACACGTCCTGAAGTAAATACATTTCAGCCCCACCTTGTTCATTAACCTGGTCCTGTCTGTCCTTAATTTCAACATTGACCTAACCTTTGCCTTCACTGCTGGACGATTTCTCTGGTTTCCGACGTCCTGTGCGCTTATATGAGCGCTCTGAACTAGCATCAACAAGTCTCCCTGCAAGAATATTAACGTTCCTCTAGTTTAGATGCAGCTGTCCTTCTTATACCGGTTTACCACCTGCCATAGAAGAAAGCACACGAATCACGTATCTCAAGGCCACCCTTATACACCAGTCCTTAGTATTTATCTGTACGATCTTCGTATTTCTTGTCTCGGCAGCAAATGGCCCAGGGAGTAATCCCATAATTACAATCTTAGATGTCCTGCCTTTTTACCTTTTTTCCTAACTCCCTAATATCCCTTTGTTTGACCTCATGGCTATATCCGTAGTACCAATATGAACCACCAACTCTGGCTGTTCACCGTCCCCTTTCAGAATGCGCTGTGCGTCCTCGGAGACATCCTTGACCCTGGCACCAGGGAGGCAAAACTCTATTCTGGAGTCTAGTTTGCAGTCTGTTACTCCGACTGAGAAGACGACTATCACCGCTGATAACCTAATCTTTCACCTACCTCACGATACAACGGAGCTAGCCGTGGTGCCACTGATCTGGCTGTTGGTATTTTCTCCCGAGAGGTTATCCGTCCAAAATTATGCAAGAGAATATACTTGTTTGAGAGCGGACAACCAGCGAAGACTCTTACACTACTTCTCTGTCCCTCCTGGCGGTCAACTACCTATCAGACTGAACCTTTGGTGTGACCACCTCAATGATACTCCAATCTACAACACTCTCTGCCTCCTGTGTGCTCTTCAGTGAAACCAACTTCCATTCCAAACGATCCATGCGGTCTGAGAAGAGTTGTAATTGGACACACTTCCAGCAGAGGCAGTCGTCAGAGACATTTGACTTCTCCAAGATAATCCACATTTCACAGCAGGAACACATACTGCGCTAACTGTAATTACAACACGTTTTACAAACGAATGGACAGAAAAGGAAACAGACATCTTACTCTTTTAAGACAAGTTCCTAAGGTCTTAAAGGGTAAGGACTCTGGACACTGCCTTTGGAGTTAAAATGAATTATTCGTAAAGACAAACGTGGGACAGAATGAACGGGAACGGACGCAGTGATTTGGTCCAGAAGCCCAGAGAGAATCTGCGCCCCTGGACTTTCTGGCAGAGCCTCCATTCAGTAACCGACACGCTGGCGGAGACCTCCAACTCAAGGGGGATCCCTTCCTGTCGGAGGGCAATTGGCAGCTCTTGCTCCACAGCTTGCTTAGCTGCCTTAAAGGCAGCCTGCTGTTCAGGTCTCCAGCAAAAGATGGCCTTCCTTCGAGACCCTATAGAGGGGTCTCAGGAGCATGGTGAGTTGGGGTAAAGGCTGCCACTAATAGTCGAGGAGAACCACGAAGCTCTGGGTGTTAGTTTTGTTGGAGGGGACGGCAAAATTTAAAATTTTGTTTCTGGCAGTGTCAGGAATATCTCTAGTGCCTGCGTGCCACTGGATCCCGAGAAACAATACATTCTGGGCTGAGCCTTGCACCTTTTCCATATTAATGGCCCAGCCCCGTTCTCTAAGGGAGGAGATTAGCATATCAAGAGCCTCTGAGACAATGGCCTCAGAGGGCCCTTGTATGAGAATGTTGTCAATGTAATGGGCGGTTGACACCCCTGGAGGAAATTGAATAGTTTGCAAATCTCGGGAGATTAACCCGTGGCATATTGTGGAGCTATGTATGTACCTTTGTGCTAGACGTTGGAAGGTATATTGTCTCCCATCCCAGGTGAATTCAAATTGGTCCTGCGAGGTGTAATAGAGGAGGATGGAAAATAATGCATTAGCCAAATCCATAACGGCATACCAGTGTTTGTCTTGGCGCCCTGAAATATCCTCTACCAGCGGGGTAGGCAGTCTTGTTAAGGTGTCTGTAGTCCACCATCATGCGCCACGTCCCATTCTTTTTTTTTTTGCGGACGGGCCAGACCGGGATTTTGAAGGGGAAGGCTGCGTGTCGTATGACTCCCTCCCGCAGCAGGGCTTGGACAGCCTCTGTGATGTCTTGATGTCCCCCCACCCGGCACCCTATAGTTTCGACTGCAGACGTCCTTGGAGGGAGCGGGAGAAACAATCGGTTCCGACTTGGCCGTAGCCCAGGCGAATCCAAAAGTGAACTTGCCGCGGTTAGTGTGTAGGGACTGTCCCTTTAAGACGTTGATCCCCAGTCTGCACCCAGGCGAAGCTGCTATTAAAACAGTTACAGTTCGAGGAGGTTTGTTCCAGATGGCCATGCGGACCTTGACTTCCCTCGCGAGCAAAAGGGACCCCCAACCCCTCTAACTGCATCTGTGCCCCCTTCCACGCAGCGGTGTTCCCCGGGACGATGGTGTGTTGGGCACCCGTGTCGACGAGTGCCATCCATCTCTGCACGTTCCCATTTCCCCAGTGTAGCGCTACTGGTATATGTGGCCTCAGGTCCCCCGGGCGGGGGAGAGTGATGGAGCAAACGCGCTGGGGTCCCTGGCCTTCATCCTATGGGAGGGCGGTGGAGGTCTGCCACCCCGTGGGCGAGGGATTCTGCTTGCGGAAATGGGACTTTCATGTCGCAGCAGATCTTGGAGCTGAGTCCTGAGGACAGGGGAGACTGTTTCAAGTGGAGGAGGGGCAGAGGTAGTATCAATGTCTGCGGGGCAGCTCACGTGGTCGACAGTTGGGGGCGCCCCCTGCGTCGGGCTTGGTCCTGGAGTGGCTGTGGGTCTTCCCCCAGCCGGACTTCTTCCCCCAGCCGGACTTCTCCCCCGCAGAGCTGTTTCCACGGCGCGTGGAGAGCGGAGGTCCGGACCCCGTTTATGCTGGCGCGGTTCACCCCTGCGCGCAACAGGTTTGGGTACAACTGTTTGCACGTGAAGCGAGGGGTTGTGTCTACAGCCCTCGTCTCCGCTCTACGGACCTCGGTGAGCGCCCCCCGCTGCATGTACTCTCACCCTTCCAGGAGAGTGAAGGCTTTCCATACGGTCTTGCCACTAGCCGGTCCCATGAGGGGCAGGACCACTGGCATCATGTCGGAGCGCGCGGTAGCGACCAGATATCCCACTAGACCGCTGGTCGCCCTGGTGTTGTCTAAACCTTCGAGGTTGCCGGTCCCCTCATAGATGCCAGTCTCTAGCGCCCATTCCCGGATGACCCTGGTGCCCTCACTGTCCGTGCTCCACTGTGGTCGCCCTTATAAATCCCACTCGAGCAGGGTAGAGTACCAGGCCCTCACGGCGGTCACTACCCGATCCCAAAGGGTAACGCTGTCCCCGATCACTCCCAGTGGCGCCCGCAGGACGATATTAATGCTCTGCTTGTCAGACAAGCTCCTTAGAGCGCTCGCTTCCTGTTGAGAGAGTCTCACGTTGGGGGACCCTCATCCCACAGTCGGAGCAGCCATGCGGCCAGCAGTTCACCCGACCTCTCGCGGTACCGATCTACCAGCTGGGTAAGCTCCTGGACTGAGAAGTCCCGGGGTCCGTGGTCTGAGGGCACTTTCCCCTGCGGAGGCCCCATCCTGACTACCCTCCCTTCTGGGGGGGGGGGGGGACCTGAGACTGAGTTACGACGGGTTGAGCATCCAGTGGTTCGGGTTCGTAGGGGGGAGGGAAGATGTGATGAGAATCATGCTGTTCGAGTACTCCTCCTCATCATTATCCATCCATATGCCACGCCGGACCAAGGGCTGCTTGCGCTTGCTGTAGCTGGATCAGCCTGCAGGCGATCTTAGTACCCCTGGCCTCGAGGTCGTTGGCCCGGGTCTGGGCAGTCTGAACTGCCTCCTCCAGCACACAGCATCGCTGCTGGAGCATCTCTGTCTCCCTTTCCTTCTGTAGACATGTATTCTGCAACTGGCTAGTAATCCCTTTGGTCCTGGGAAATCCCCACTTCTGGAGGAGGATGACCACGTGGTGCTCCAGTTTCTCACCACGGGGTTCTAACTGCTCAGCCCGGTCCACTGGCTTGCCGTGGTCTGCCAGCATGGTTCCCAAGATCTCAAATCCCTCACTATCATCGGTCCACCCGGGAATCCTAGCCTTAGTGCCTGCACTGGCCTTCTTCCCTCTGCTCCAAAACATACTTCCCCGCGCGCGTCTGTGTCCAGCGAAGACCTTCAAGACCCTGCTTGCAGCGCCAGATGTTGTAAGACAAGTTCTAAGGATTTAAGGGGCAAGTACTGTGGACACAGTCTTTGAAGTTAAAATGATTTATCGCAAAGACAAACGCGGGACAGGATGAACGAGAAGAGACGCACACTTACACACACGCACACGGATGATCACGAACGTGGGGCTAATCACAACAAGGGTGAGATACACACACACACACACACACACACACACATTGCCTCCGCTTGTTGCTGTTCGCCCTCCTCACCAACACCTCACTGCAGCACTTCCCCTCGAGGCAGTCCTTCTAAAATGGCTGCTCCCTTTTATTCTCTGTTTGGCATCACGGTGCGAAAATAAATAGTCGTTACTGACTCTTCTTAGCGTAGGAATCGCATTAACCTCATTCTGTCGGAAATATTGTTGGCTCCAGAAAAACATAACAATATTGTTTCCTCTCAATTCCCCCTGAAATGACAAAGGAAGCAGCCGAGTTGCACCTAACAATGGGGACGTGCATTAGGTGCCACCGACATTTTACACATTTGCTGTAACTTTAGACATTGAATATTTTCCATCAGTCCCATTGTAACAACGACTCTAACTTCCTGTGCATTGCTTGTGATCTGTAATTAAAATATTAGCTGTAAATTTTCCTTCTGTCTACGTGAGATGAATCTAAATCATAACTTACTGATTTCCATTGAGATTTAATTTGTTATAATACATTTGAAATGCAATTATAGCGATGGTCCTTTTTAAAAGGCGAATTGCCACTTGCATTGCCAACGCTCAGCGAATCATGTCAAACTAACTTTATTTTCACCAGCATGACTAATACTTAACGAACATGCCAAATTATTTCTTCTATTAGAGAGAATAACTGTTGCATGTTCTGAGAATTTTAATACAATTTGATGGATAAATGAGATATTAGGGACATATATGACTGGGTGTTCTCACATATGATGTCAACCCTCTGTCTCAACCACAGTAGAGGCAGTTCTGATAATGGAGTAGGACAAAAAAAGAGAAATTGAGTAAAGTTTCTGGTTTTGTAACTCTGTCTCACGCTGTGGATTCGCCTGTCAACGAAATAGACCTACTAATTTAGACTCCACACCTCAGATGATGAAGATCTAGTGGAATAGGTGTGTAATCGGCTTCGTGGGTGTCTTGACCATTGTCAAATGATCGTCATACGTTATGTTTTCATCCTCTTTGGGCAACCTACATATTTTTCATGCCCGACTTAAGCGTCGGGAATCCGACATCATATTCCATCATTATACCTGGCAGATTCTGGTGGAATCACGGAAATCATTGGATTTAAGAGGCACTTAGACAGACAATTAAATAAAGAAGGCATGCAAGAATAGATGGCAAAAGAAAAACAGGCAAATAGATGGGCACAAAGTCAGCATGGACGTGGTGGGCGGAAGGGCCCGTTTATGTGCTGTACAATTCTATTACTCTCCGTCAATATGAGCTAGGACATGGCAAATGTAACCAAGTTGACAGCGGAAAAGAACATAGAACATAGTAGAGTACAGCAAAATAGAGGTTCTTGCGCACAGGATGTTGTGCCGACCTACAAAAACCAGCCCCACGATCAACTTAACACTTCCCTCCTGCACAGTCCATAACCCTCCATTTTTCTTACATCCACGCGCCTATCTAAGAGTCTCCAAAATGTCCCCATTGTATCAGCGTCTGTCACCACCCCCGGCGGTGCATTCCAAGTACGCACCACTCTCTCTGTAAACATTCCTACCTCTGACATCTCCCCTAAACTGTCCTCCACTCACCGTAAACGGATGTCCTCTGGTAGAGGCCATTGCATCCCTGGGGGGAAAAGTGCTGGCTGTCCACTCTAGCTACGAACCTCATAATATTATACAGTTTCATCATATCGCTTCTGATCCTCCTGTTCTCCAAAGATAAAAAAAAACCTAGTTCGCTGAACCATTCCTCCTAAGATATGTTTTCTACTGCAGTCAGCGTCCTGGTAATTATGTTTTCACCTTTCCAAAATCTGCCTACGTAGCTATGGTGGAAGGGGGCGGGATAGAATCATCCTATTGGAGAGGTAGCTCCCTCCACGAATGCTTCACTCTTTGCAAATGTTATACTGTCCCTGATAAGCAATGCCATTCCCCACCCCTCTGTTACTACCCAACCCCCCATCCGCTTAAAAAATCAAAACACCAGAATTTCCAGCAGCAAGAATTCAATGCTTCCCTTGCAAATAGACAAATCTCAGTAATGGCCACAACATCGTAATTCCATGTACTGATCCATGTTTTAAATTCATCACCTTTATTCTTTATACTTCTCGCATCAAAGTTAACTATTTCAATCCATTCAACCGACTGCATTTATGCCCTGTCCACTGCCTACCCTTCCTCACAATCCTTCTGAACGTTACATTTATCTTTATACCAACTGTTCCACCATCTGACCTAACATTGTGGCGGCTATAATTGAAAAAAAATATATAAGGATGTTCTAAAAGTCGTATTGTTAAAGATTAAATCCCACCAATATGTGGGAATCCCTGATCCATGAATCTCCAAAACAAAAGGGCATTCAGAAGAGCACTGAAAGGCTCGAGTTCTTATGCCGAGCGCACACCGAGATCCAGCGCAAAAAGCAGAAGGAAGTCCTCTCCTCAGAAACTACGCACCTACGCACACCCCATCATATACATCCAACTCATCTGCTCACTCTACATTGACCTCAACAGCCCACTAAAATTGCACAGAACTGGATGGAAGCAGGTCATCATCGACTGCGTGGAAATGACTCAGATTATTGCTCTTTGCGATTGTCAAAGCAGATTAAGAATAAACCGTTGTACTCTGAATCAGGTATAGTTTGGGTATAGAGAGCGAACGTCCTTCTATAGATTTAGGTAAAGAACCACAAGGGTTCTGGTAACAGATTTCTTTTATATGCTTGCCATGGCAGCCGAAGTGTCTTATTGAGCTCCCCCAATTTCCCTGCACTTTTTCCCATAACCCTCTGAAACTTCCCTAACTATGTACCTGTCCAGATATCTTTTAAAAGTTGCAACTGTACATGCATCTACCACTTTCTCCAGCAGATAACTCCATACACCCAACAACCTCTCTCTGGAAAAACTTGCCTCTCTGGTCCTCTCTAATTCTTTGCCCTCTCATCTTAACCCCATACCCTCTGGATTTCGGATCATTCAAAGTGCAACTAAAGATTAAGACAATGGCTCTTTCTATCAGCCGTAAGATTTTATTAACATCTATTAGGTCAACACCGAGGTACCTTCGCTGCAGAGAAACAGTTCCAGCCCATCCAGTCTTTACTCATAACTCAAACTTTCCAGTCCCGACAGCATGGTTGTGAACCTTTACTGCACCATCATTATCGTAATTACATCTCTCCTATAGTAAGGTGACCAGAACTGTACATAATATTCTCATCAACATGATGTTACAACTCTTACTCCGCAGAAAACAATAAAGGAGACAGCTGGTGCACTGACGGAGAATTTTGCATTTTAAATGGCCACAAGTGAGGCACCAGAAGACTGGGAGATACCGTACCTAATGATGTTCCGTTAAGAAGGGCAGCAGAGATAAGTCAGCAAACTAAAGTCCAGTGAGCCCTTCGTCTGCGCTTGGGAAAATATTGGAGAAGGGGGACAGGACTTCCGTGTACTTGAAAAGAAGGGGATCATCAGGGATTGCAAGCATGGCTTTCTGAAGAGAAATCCTCTCAATAGTTTAGTAGAGGTTCTCCAGATGCCACAATATAACTTGATGAAGTTCGTGGAGTTCCAGCTGTGTCTATGGAACTTAGTACGACATTTCACCAAAAGGTTAATTACATGACATCCAAGAGAATTTACTCTATCAGATGTGAATATAGAACATATGAATGGAAGCTTTTTAGATAGCACGAACATTAGTAGTAAGGTGGATATTGGGGTGCGGTAGGTTGTCCAAATTAACAGCAGGATATAAATCAGGTAGAAAGTGGGGCGATCGTTGGTAATGGAGTTTAATTCCGACAAGTGAGAAATGATGCACTTGGGAAGTTCAACAGGGGCAGGACATACAGATTAAATAGTCAGGCACCAAGAAACGTAAACGAACAACGACATCTTTGGATTCAAGTCCATGACTCCCTCAACGCTATAAAGGATGTAGTTAGGGGACGGAGAATATAAGATAATGAAATGTATGTTGCAACTTCAAAAACCACACTTGGGTTATTGTCTGCACTTCTCAGACACACGATAGCAAAACTGATTGCGTTGGAGAGAGAAGGCAGGGATTCAACAGGATGTTGTCTGTGTTCTAGGATTTTCATTTTGGGGAGAGATTGGATAGTCTGAGATTTTTGCTCTCGAAGGAAGGAGACTGAGGGGTAACGTGGTCAGAGCATGTGAAATTATAAGGGGCACAGATAAGATAGACAGCCAAATTTTCCCCATGGTATTATATCAAAAGCATACGTTTCAGGTAAGTGGTACAAGTTTTATAGGGGGATCTGAGGGGCATTTATTTTTGACGCAGAGACTGATCCAATATCTGGAAAGGGCTGTCAGTGGAGGCGGTGGAAGCAGATGCAATCACTACATTTAAAAGTCCTTTAGACGGGCTCTTGAACAGGAATGGTAGATGAACTAATACAGCAAAGGGGATAGTACGGTTGGGAAAATTGGTCGACAGGGACGTGCTGGGACGAAGGGCCGGTTTCTGCGTATTGTTATTCCCTGACTCCATGATTCTCTGAGATCGCAGCAGAATTGATCCATCTCACTTTTGCTCATGTCCTCGCCCCTGAATATATTCTTCTGACGACTTTGTTTTTTACCGTTCTGTTTATATATATACGTATATGATTGCTGAATCACCTGGAGAGAAATTATACCACTTTTACTTATCTACTCTGCCCAGGATTTTGGGATAGTGGTATACGAAGTAAATGACAGTGTTTAGTAAGGTAGATTAAACAAAAGTAACGGTGGGAAGATAACCTGCAAAGGACTCCAGTGAACATTTCTGTCCAATCAAAACCAGCGTTGGCCAGGCATATTGGTTTGTGACTTTCAACGAGATAACAACTTGAATGCCGCGCCCCCGATTTCCCATGAGTTCACATTCCCTAACACTGTAGATGGCGTGTGATCAAATGCTACTTGAATAGGTTTGCAATTACCATCAACCACAGCATCAGCTCTTCTGTAAATTCAGCAAATAACTCGCTGAGGGTTGTTAGACAGGGGTTGAGCACAACCGATCTTCGCTGATTTCCACCTTTCCGTTTTTATTTCTCCATGAAACAACGATTTCTCTCTGCACATGACACCAGGAACTTTCGTTATCTCAAAAAGTAGTATTCAGGACTGTACATTAGTTCATCCACCTCTCATTTCTTCAAAAGCGCAGAAAATTGGTAGACTTCCGGTCATCAGAAGCCATCCATATGTTCAAGAAAGACTGAATCATTCTGAGCAGACCCTCTCTTCTAACCTTCCGTACAGCAATTCTCTCTCCCAGGCAGAATAATGATCTAGTTTATTGTTCAAGTAAACATGTTCGATGAAAGAGATTAAATGAAAGTCTATATTCATTGAGCCTAATTAGAGCCAATCTCCATGGATGCTGATTGCGACACTAGAGGACGTCCTTGTTCTATTAATAATGGATTTCCTTCAGTGAGTTATTTCAGAGAGTAATCAAAAGAGGACCATCGTGGTTACCATAAACCTTCGGCTCTGCGTGGGGAGAGAGAAGTGATACCAGGGAGAAAAGAGTGGACTGTTAATGCAATGGAGAGAAATGTGTTCTGGGCGTTTGATTACTATTTGACATATTATAATCCGTTACCTTTCCGCTTGTGGATCTATTCTGCACTTTTGACAATTCAGCCGATCTACTACCCCATCCTTGCCATTATTGCTATTCCCGGTAAGTCTCTATCAAACCAATTATTCCGTAAACCATAGTGAACTATATTTCTTTCCGAATGTCTTAGTCTTACTACTGGGTGAATATTTTTGTAGGTATGACCTTCACTCCATTTTATAATATTTCTGCAAATTATTGAATATATTTAAGGTGGAGATTGACAACGATTTAAATTACAGGGAAATTAAGAGTTACGGGGGTGGGGATTGGAGTGAGAGAAAGTGCTGTTTAGGGGAAGAGTTGATCAGCCATGACTTTATTGAATCGTGGAGCAGGCTCCAGAGCAGTCTGTCCAACGGCTCCTGCCGTTTCATCTGTTCTTATAATGGCCACACGGTTGCTAACTTTATTTCAGTTCATGTAATTTCCGGTCTAACCTCTGTAGCTGTTGGCTGCCTTGGTCACTCTCTAACTGGGCGTTCTTTTTTGTTTTGGTGTATGGAAGGGAAGACAGTCGTCAAAGTCTGTTCCATTTCCACCAATTCAATACTCTTCGTGGAAAAACTACAAGGGTGACTAAATTACTCTCAACCTCGCCGTTCTAACTGAGATATGTGTCACAAATCCGCACTATTTCCATCACCAATATTGCCTACGAAGAGCACCAAAATAAACATTTTCACATGCAACATTTTCACTTTACCGACATTACCTATTTTCTACCACATTACCCATTTAGCACCATCTCTAAATTGTTTCGCGGTGTCGGTATTTTCTACTTAACTTTGACGTACTTGCATTATTAACTTCAGAATGTTATTATCGAGTACTTTTGCGGTACAGTTTAAGGAAGCGTTTGACAGTTACAACAGGCCGTGAACGGATATTATGCTCATCTTCCCTCGGTCTAGTTATTTCCCAGGTTACTGGCAATGGAAACATAATGCATTAATTTATATTTTGAAAACTGATATAATTTGAAACATCTGTTAGAACTTCCCACTACCGTTATTCCAAAGCCAGGAAGCACTGATTCAGGAACCTATAAAATCACCAAAAATCCAATCGTCTTAACCACCTCACTTAATCTTCCCCAGCTTGACATTTCTGACTAGAGTAGCAGCGCAAAAGTAGGCAGAGTGTTCCAGATGGAGCTGAACGATTTGCAATAGACCTGAAATCTTAAGTCTGTTTTATTTTTTTAAGAAGTATAATTCTTGCTTCCCCTGTTGAACATTATTCAGTCCCCTTCTGGCTTTATTTGCATTTTAAACATCTGCCCTTTTGTTTCTTCCTTTTGGATTACCTTTCTTTTAATGTTTCTAATTACTTTCTGTATATCCATGTCACTACTATTGACACATATGAAAGAAGAAGCATTCCTACTGCAATCCTTCAGACCACGACTGCACATACAACAACTGGTTAGAAACACCTGAGTGAAAGGATTCTATCTTTCATCTCTCTTGGCGTGTTTCAGAGTCATAGTGTCACGTCTCATTAATTCACGGATTTCAATTTTCACATTCATTGTCATCGTGCACTTTAACGGGGGAATTTGAATAATATTGATATATTTTAAACGAGGATTGTAACCATTAAAGACGGCCACCGATTGAATCTGATCCTACTTTAAACAAGGACAATAGAACTAGTTTCCTGCTTTACCTTATTTCCCGGTACTTTTCGCTTGCGAACATCTATCAAATTCTCTTTGGGTGGCAGTCATTCAATTGATTTTCAAAATCCTGTCACAGAACACCAGCCGGATCCCAACAGCTCATTCGCTAAAGTAAAGTTTGTTCGTAAACTCTCTGCCTCCTTTATGGATCGCTTAAAACATGTCGCAATCGGCTTATCTAAAGGTTTCTTGAATAAGTATACGCATCTACCACTTTTTTTGTTGTATGTCCATTTCCATTTAGATAGTATTGCTACACCTCACACCTACTAATACACATCACCTCATTCTTTGCTATGTTGAGTTTCATCGGCATAGAGTGCTTCCATTCTTACTGCCCTCCTCACTGTCCTACCATCCGCCACTTTTGAAATTCTGTCCCGTGTCCTTCGGGGTTAGGTTCTCTTATTACCGTGTTACCTAACACCTGACACTCGTGTATATGTTCAGTCATGTCTGTCAAATAACTGTATTTGCTGAAAGTGGTATTTTGATTGATCGCGGTCTCCTAAACCACCTTGGAATGTTGTGCTATTTTAAACGCGCTATACAGATAAAAGCTGCATATTCCATGCCACAACCATGGAATCATCGGATGAACATCAGTGACAGGGACACGTAGGCAATACTACCTACAGTATCCAAGGGTAATGTTCGGGCCTAAAACTCCACAATGGCCAACTGTCACTACGTAATGAAAGGAAGCAGATGCACGGACAGATTTATTCGATACGACGAAGCCGACGGGGAAACAGTCACGAGGGGGGACCTGGTCTGACATCCTTACATGAACCCATTGTTAGTAAATAAGTATCAGAAGCCCCCCATTAAAACAAACGCTTGGTTGAGAGACCAAGAAAGTGCGTAGGCAAAGATCAGCATTGAGAAAAGTATCGGGAGTGCTCTAGAAAACTAACGGCACTAGGTACTGATTCACAGAATCATTGAGAGAAAAAAAAAACACGACCAAGAAAGAGACCGGTCAAAAGGTAACTCTGAAACTAACTCCTCCTTCCCTGACATGGTCTGTGTTCCTGCATGACCAAAGGTCTTCAGATGCATGTCTAGGTTCCGTTGAAAGATGCTGAGGGTTTCGGACTGTATCGTCATTCCAGGAAGTGAGATCCAAACCTGGCTACTCGATGGGCGAAATCGAACCCCTCTTATGCTTCTGTTAATTTATTACTATTCCAATTGGTGTGAACGTCGCTGTTGAAGGAAAGTTTCCTTTTTCTATTCTATATCCAAAGCACACGTCGGTTAATTCCCTGCTCAACCTTCTCTGTTCCAAAAATATAACAGGAATCCCCTCTGAGCAGACGAATGCTTGATTATTTTACATATTGCAATAAACTCTTGATCAGTAGTACTCTAATATAAATCAGTGGTCAACTATTACTGTAAAAAGTTCCAGTATAACCTTTCTGCTCTTAGAATCTGCGCCACAAGTTCATAAAATGATAATATTTATAAAGATCTTTAACCTCTTCTGCCCTTTTAAAGCAACTGCTCACAACAACTCCAAGTTGCATAGTCCCTTCTTACCGCTCATTATCCTTCGATTTATTCTATTTCCGTTAATATACGTGTGTTCACGTTTCTCAATATAAAATTTTATGTTCCCCAAATGACCGGACCATGTAATTATTTTCTAGTCCACTCATTATTCCTCATCATCAACCGCACGGTCAAATTATGCAGGCACCTGACGTTTTTTATCTGATGGACGAATATGGGCGGAAGCACTATATAGGCCAAAAGTTACTGGTCTCTATTATCTGTTTACGGGAAGCTCATATTCGCAACTCTGATATTTCACTTTTTTTTAATCGATGGAATCGCCTCCAATTTCATTCTTCTTTTCAAGCTAAATCGGGAGGGGGGTTCAATTTTTATAGACAAAACAGTTTCATTTGATCAACAAGGTAATAACTGATACTAATGGTCTTTAGTTATCGTATCAGGGAAAATAAATAATTGACCAATGGTATTCGCTAATATTTATGCTCCAAATACGGATGAACTAGGATTTTTTTGAACGTTTTTTTTTCACTTTTACCAGATTTGAATCTTTACTCCCTGGTGTTAGGAGGAGAGTTTAATTGCTGGTTAGATCAAAAACTAGATAGATCATCTACTAAATTAGCTTATCCAACTAAATAAGCCTTATTTCTTCAATCGTTTTTAATGAAAACTGGTGCCACTGACGCCTGGCGCCTTTTACATCCAGAAGATAAGGATTTTTTTTATCATGTTCACCATACATATTCCAGGATTGACTATTTTTTTATTGATAATCAAATGATTCCATCAGTTTGATCCTGTGACTATAAAGAGATTGCTCTTTCAGATCATGCTCCCGTGCTTCTATCTTTAAATCTCCCTGGGCTCCCTCAGGCAAACAGATTTTGGCATTGTAACCTAACTTTGACATTTGATAAAGACTTGTTAAAATTTATGGAGAAACAAATTACTCTTTTCTTTAAAGAGAA
Organism: Pristis pectinata; assembly: GCF_009764475.1. Taxonomy (NCBI): domain Eukaryota; kingdom Metazoa; phylum Chordata; class Chondrichthyes; order Rhinopristiformes; family Pristidae; genus Pristis; species Pristis pectinata. The sequence goes on from NC_067424.1 coordinate 38,849,521, forward strand.
CACGTCGGAAGAGATTTCTAGTCTTATTATATAGGACGCTTTTAAAGCCTTTATTTGGCGAGAAATTATTTCTTATATGGCAAGCATTAGGAAATAAGCTCACAGAGTGAGAGCCGATCTAGTTAATAAGTTGAAACTGTTCGATGAAAAATACGCTTTGGATCCAGATCCGGCTTTATATAAAAGGCGAGATGAAATTAAAACTAAATATGATCTTCTTTTAAAACTATTGCTTAGTTTTTCCGGTCGTTTCGGCAGACTTCGGACTTTGGAGCAGTCTGAGTTTGTTTTTGATCGGGAATAATGGGGCAAGACTGCGCAGGCGCGTGACTTAAGCAGTTAGCGCGCGGGCTGTTTAAAATGCAAACCGCTATATCCTGCAGGCAGCGTCTGAGCGGGCAGAGGAGTGCTGGTAGCAGAGTGGTTGGGCTTTGGCTCAATGGGCTTAGGCGTAAAGGGGTGAGGTGAGGTAGGGTATTTGAGGAAAAGAGGTAGAATGAGTGCGGTTTTCTGTGCTTGGTGTCAGATGTGGGAGGTCCTGGAGTCCCCGGACTCCAGGACGACCACATATGCAACCAGTGTATCGATTTACAGCTCCTCAGGGACCGTGTTAGGGAACTGGAGATGCAGCTCGATAACCTTCGTATGGTCAGAGAGAATGAGGAGGTGATAGAAAGGAGTTATAGGCAGGTGGTCACACCGGGGCGACGGGAGTCAGGCAAGTTATAGGCAAGTGGGTCACAGTGAGGAAGGGGAAGGGGAAGAGTCAGTTACTAGTGAGTACCCCTGTGGCTGTACCCCTTGCCAATAAGTACTCCTGCTTGAGAACTGCTGGGGGGAGACAGCCTACCTGGTGTAAGCAACAGTGACAGTGTCTCTGGCACAGAGTCCGGCCCTGTGGCTCAGAACGGGAGGGAAGGAGAGAGGAGGGCAGTAGTGACAGGGGACTCAATAGCTAGGGGGCAGACAGGCGATTTGTGGACGCAGGATAGAATTTCGGATGGTAGTTAGCCTCCCAGGTTCCAGGGTCCGGGATACTTCGCGTCCAAGATATGCTGCAGAGGGAGGGAGGACAGCCAGAGGTCGTGGTACATGTTGGTACCAACGATAAACGTAGGAAAATGGAAGAGGTCCTGAAGAAGACTATAGGGAGTTCGAAGAAAATTGAAAAGCAGGACAGCAAAGGTAGTAATTTCAGGATTACTGTCTGTGCCACGAGACAGTGAGTCTAGGAATAGAATGAGGTGGAGGTTAAATGCGTGTCTGAGGGATTGGAGTGAGGGGAAGGGATTCAGATTTCTGGATCATTGGGGCCTCTTTTGCGGCAGGTATGACCTGTACAAAAAGGACGAGTTGCACTTGAATCCCAGGGGGACCAATATCCTGGCGGGGAGATTTGCTAAGGCTACTGGCGAGAGCTTAAACTAGAATTGTTGGGGGGTGGGGTCCAAACTGGAGAGACTGAGGAAGAGGTGTTGGCTGTCAAATAGGGAAAGCTTGTAGTCGGTACGAGAGGAAGGATAGGCAGGTGATAGAGAATGGACGTGCTCAGACAGACGGTTTGAGAAGTGTCTATTTTAAAGCAGGGGAGTATAGTAAACAAGGCGGATGAGTTTAGAGCTTGGATAAATACTTGGAGCTACGATGTGGTGGCCATTACAGATACTTGGATGGCTCAGGGACAGGAATAGTTACTTCAAGTACCAGATTTTAGCTGTTTCGGAAAGGACAGGGAGGGAGGCAAAAGAGGTGGGGAGTGGCACTGTTGATCAGAGGTAGTGTCACGGCTACAGAAAAGGTGGACTTTATGAGGGACTGTCTACGGAATTTCTGTGGGTGGAGGTTAAGAACAGGAAGGGGTCAATAACTTCATTGTGTGTTTTTTATAGGGTGCCAATCATAACAGGGATATCGAGGAGCAGACAGGGAAGCAGATCTCAGAACGGCCTGACAATAACAGAGTTGTTGTGATGGGAGATTTTGATTTCCCAAACATCGATTGGTATCTCCAGACAGTGAAGGGTTTTTTATGGGGTGGAGTTTGTTAAGAATGTTCAGGAAGGATTCTTGACACAATATGTAGATAAGCCTATAAGAGGAGAGGCTGCGCTTGATTTAGTATTGGGAAATTAACCTGGTCAGGTGTCAGATCTATCAGTAGGAGAGCATTTTGGAGATAGTTATCATAATTCTATCTCCTTTACGATAGCATTGGAGAGAGATAGGAACTGACAGATTTGAAAGGCGTTTACTTGGAGTAAAGCGTAATATGAGGCTCTCAGGCAGGAAATTGGAAGCTTAAATTGGGAACAAATATTCTCAGGGAAAAGTACGGAAGAAATGTGGCAAACATTCAGGGGATATTTGTGTGGAGTTCTGCATAGGCATGTTCCAATGAGACAGGGAAGTTACGATAGGATACAAGAACCGTGGTGTACAAAGGCTATAATAAATCTAGTCAAAAAAAAGAAAAGCTTACAAAAGAGAGCTAGGTAATGTTAGAGATCTGGAAGAGTATAAGTCTAACAGGAAGAAGCTTAAGAAGGACATTAGGAGAGCCAAAAGGGGTCATGAAAAGGCCGTGTCGGGCAGGATTAAGGAAAACCCTAAGGCATTCTACAAGTATGTGAAGAGTAAGAGGATAAGACGTGAAAGAATAGGACTTATCAAGTGTTCAGTGAGGAAGTGTGTATGGATCCGGAGGAAATAGCAGATGTACTTAATGAATACTTTACTTCAGTATTCACTATGGAAAAGGATCTTAGTGATTGTAGTGAGGACTTGCAGCAGACTGAACAGCTTGAGCATGTGGATATTAGGAATGAGGAGGTGCTGGAGCTTTTGGAGAGCATCAAGTTGGATAAGTCGCCAAGATCAGATTAAATGTACCCCAGGCTGTTGAGAGAGGCGAGGATGGAGATTGAGGAGCTTCTGGCGATGATCTTTGCATCATCAATGGAGACGGGAGAAGTTCCAGCGGATTAGAGTGTTGCGGATGTTGTTCTCTTATTCAAGAAAGGGAATAGAGATATCCCGGGCAATTATAGACCAGTGAGTCTTATTTCAGTGGTTGGTAAGCTGATGGAGAAGATCCCGAGAGGCAGGATTTATGAAAATTTGGAGAGGTATAATATGATTAGGAATAGTCAGCATGGCTTTGTCAAGTGCAGGTCCTGCCTTACGAACCTGATTGAATTTTTTGAAGATGTGGCTAAACACATCGATGAAGGGAGAGCAGTAGATGTAGTGTATATGGATTTCAGTAAGGCATTTGATAAGGTACCACATTCAAGACTTATTGAGAAAGTAAGGAGGCATGGGATCCAAGGGGATATTGCAATGTGGATCCAGAACTGGCAGGCTCACAGAAGGCAAAGAGTGGTTGTTGAAGGGTCGTATTCTGCATGGAAGTCGGTGACCGGTGGTGTACCTCAGGGATCTGACTGGGACCCTTACTCTTTGTCATTTTTATAAACGACCTGGATGAGGAAGTGGAGGGATGGGTTAGTAAGTTTGCGGATGACACAAAGGTTGGAGGTGTTGTGGATAACGTAGAGGGCTGTTAGAGGTTACAGCGGGACATAGATAGGATGCAAAGCTGGGCTGAGAAGTGGCAGATGGATTTCAACCCAGATAAGTGTGAAGTAGGTCAAATATGATGGCAGAGTATAGTATTAATCGTAGGACTCTTGGCAGTGTTTGAGGATCAGAGGGTTCTTGGGGTCCAAGTCCATAGGACGCTCAAAGCAACAACACAGGTTGACTATGTTGTTAAGAAGGGCATATGGGTGTATTGTCCTTCATCAATTGGGGAATTGGAATTTACGAGCCCAGAGGTAATGCTGCAGCTATATAAGACACTGGTCAGACCCCACTTGGAGTACTGTGCTCAGTTCTGGTCACCTCACTACAGGAAGGATGTGGAAGCCATAAGAAGGGTGCAGAGGAGATTTACAAGGATGCTGCCTGGATTGCGGAGCATGCCTTATGAAAGCAGGTTGACGGAACTCGGGCTTTTCTCCTTGGAGCGACGGAGGATGAGGGGCGAACCTGATAGAGGTATATAAGATGAAGAGAGCCATTGATTGGGCAGATAGAGGCTTTTTCCCAGGGCTGAAATGGTTGCCAAAAGAGGACATAGGTTTAAGGTGCTGGGGAGTAGGTATAGGGGAGATGTCAGGGGTACGTCTATTACTCAGAAAGTGGTGAGTGCATGGAATGGGCTACCGGAAACGGTGGTGGAGGCGGATACGATAGGGTCTTTTAGGAGACTTTTGGATAGGTACATACCTGAGAAAAATAGAGGGCTATGGGTCTCTAAGGTAGGTATATGATCGGCGCAGCTTTGTGGGCCGAAGGGCCTGAATTATGTTGTAGATTTTCTATGTTTCTATGTTTCGATATCCAATTGAAAGTCAACTTTTAAAAGAAAAATGTCATTTTTTTATTCATGGAGATAAAACAGATAAATTACTGGCGAACCAATTAAAAACTCCTAAGATAGACGGCAAATTACAGAAATTTGTAAAGCCAATGGTGAGAGGACAACTGATCTTTTAGAAATAAATGATACTTCTATAGAATTTTATTTTAAATTTCATAGTTCTAATTTTCCTAAAGATGATACTGTAATGAATAATTTCTTTGACCAATTAAACTTTCTATACATTCTACTGATAACCGAAAACAGTTGGATCAATCTATGACATATGAGGAAAACGCCGATGTTGTACGATCTTTACACGCTGGAAAGACTCCGGGTCGATGCATTACTTTTTATATCTAACGTTGAAGTCTCGTTACCTCCTATGCTTTCTTTGCTTTCTTGTTTTAATCAGTTTTCAGGATAGAAACTGAACTTACGCAGGAGCGAACTTTATCCTTTCAATAACCTGGTACCACTTGATTATAACATTCCTTTTGAAATTGTAAGAAATCATCTTACCTATCTGGGGGTATCAATTACTAAGAACTATAAACATTTATTTAAAGAAATTTTTCTCAGATTACTGTATGATGTGAGAAGGGTTTTATCAAGTTTGTCACGCATCTCCATATCATTGATCGGCCAAATTAATTCTATTAAAATGAATATTTTACCTAAATTCATACACCTATATCAGGCTTTATATGTTTTTATTCCTACGTCTTTCTTTGACTCTCTTGATTCAATCATATCTTCCTACATATGGAATAACAAATATCCTGGACGAAATAAAGTTCACCTTCAGAAGGTTAAAAAGAACAGCGGTTCAGCTTTACCTGATTTTTGGTTTTATTACTGTGTGGTCAATATACGAAATCTTACGTTTTGGTTACATTTCATTAATCAAGAGGCTTGTCCAGTATGGGTTTCTTCGAAAGCTAACGCTGTTAAAAAAAAATTCTATTATTTCTCAGCTTGGTTCTTCACTTCTTTTATCATTAAGTAAACTAACAAATAATTTAGTAGTTAAACACGCTTTGAGGATTTGGTTACAATTTAGAAAATACGTTGTTTTATTGAGTTTTTCTTTGTCCAGTCCAATTTTTTCTAATTACTTTTTAAACCTTCTATCACTGATGTAGTTTTTAAAGAGTGGGACAAATCGGGTATTACTTGTTTTCTGGATCTGTTTGTTGGTGTAAACCTTTCTTCGTTCGAACAATTGTCTACCAAGTATAGTTTACCAAAAACTCATCTTTTCCGATGTTTACAAATTAGAGACTTTCTTCGATCTCAACTACATTTTTTTCCTATGAGTCCTGATAAAAAAAATATTAGATGTAATTTTTAATTTGAAGCTTTTTCACGATGGCTCAATATCTAATATTTATGACAGGTTGTTAGGAACGAGGAAGGATTCACTAGATAAAATTAAATATGATTGGGAACAAGATTTGCGGATGTCAATCTCTGAGGAAACTTGGAATGAAAGTTTGAAATTGGTTAATACTTCGTCATTATGCGCCCGTCGTCTCTCCTTCAATTTAAAGTGGTCCATAGAGCTCACTTGTCTAAAGACAAACCCTCCCGTTTTTATTCTGATATATCTCCTTACTGTGACAAATGCAATAACGGAGAGGTTTCTTTAATTCACAAGTTATGGACGTGTCAGAGTCTTAAAACATATTGGACAGAGGTGTTTCAAACCTTTTCTGTGCTTGTTAAAATAAATTTTATACTTAATCCTTTGACTGCATTATTTGGGATCGTTGGAGAAAAACATAACTTTGAAGGCTTCTGATCAACACATTCTGGCTTTTATTTCTCTTATAGCCAGGAAGGCTGTGTTGCTCACGTTGAAGTTACTCATGCTCAATGACTACGGGATGTTATGTCACACTTGAATCTAGAGAAGATCCGTTGTTCAATTCTTGAATCTAATTTAGACTTTCAAACTCTCTGGGGTCCTTTTTTGAATTATTTTCAAAACCTTTGATTTAGTGACTAAAATACAGAAATTGCTTGACATTGTTATGTTTCGAGGGTTTTTCCTCGCTTTTTTTATCAAACAGCTTCGGTTTTTTGGTAGTGGAGGTAGATTTTGTTTTAGTAAAATATTCCATTTTTTCTTTGTTAACTAGCTATCACATGTGACTATTAAATTAGTGTATTGTGATCTTAAGCATGATTTAACACAGTGTATTCAGTACTATTTTTATCCTCTTTTTGTTGCATGTATTTTTTCGTGGATTTAATAAAAATATTGTAAAGAATAACTTATCAAGGATTACTGAGCTCAGCACGACTTCGCACAACTAAAACAATGTTCGTGCGATCTCCGTAATTTGTTGTAACTCGCAGTTTTATGTTTTACTGGAAGGGGAAAGAAATTGTCCATTGAATGGCGATCTTTCCCTGTTGTCTGCTAAGATGTGTTTTCATCCAAAATACTGATTGAAAATTCATGCATCCCGTCGACAATGCTGTTGAAGGTACAAACACATAACTACGTTAGTGGTCTCAGGAATAGATCAGAAAAAGGATTAATTGCTAAGTTTATCAAACATGTTACTTTTCTCCAAACTTGCATAATTGTTCTATTTTGGTTCTGCTCAACTAATGTTATCAAACTTTTTTCCAAACGTATAATAGTTCTATTTTGTTTCTTCTCCTCACGAAGGACATAGTCACGATTGTGATCCTGTTCCGGGGGAAGTGCGGCCTCTCTAAAGGTGTCATTCGCCATCTGGTGGCTATGGCAGCTGCGGATATAATGGACGTTATACTAGACCTCATATTGAGGCAGATTCCAGTTGCCTATCAGGAGGAGTTTAGCTTTCAGCTGTCCATGCCCATGTGCAATATCCACGCAGTCCTACTTTCCGCAGCCTCGGACTGTTCTGTTTGGTTCACCGTCGCTTTCACCTTCGACCGATTTGTCGCTATTTGTTGCCAGAATTTGAAAACTAAATATTGCACAGATAAAACGGCAGCTGTGGTTCTCGGGACGGTGACTGTGCTGAGCTTCCTGAAAAACATTTTCTGGTACTTTATGCTCACAGGTGAATATAATCTTATTAATGACCCCTGGTTTTGTTGGAATAGAGTTGGTGTTACCAAATCCCCAGTCTGGGGAGCAATCGAATTCCTTCGTTATCTCCTCACCCCTTTTGCGGCATTTATTCTTATTTTGCTGCTCAATGGTTTAACCATCAGACACATTTTACTGGCCAGCAGAGCCCGACAGAGACTGCGGTCTCCCAAAAATACACAGAGTCCGAGAGATCCAGAGATGGAAAGCCGAAAAAAATCGTTGATCTTGCTGTTGATTATATCTGGCAATTTTATCGTATTATGGGCTGTGTTCACGATCAATTCCGTATGGAATCGTGTGTGGTATATGGACCTTTGTTTTGCATCTCCACCATTATATCTAAGAGAATTGGGCTTCATGCTCCAACTTCTCAGCTGCTGCACAAATTCAGCTCTTTATGTATTGACCCAAACTAAATTCAGGAAAGAACTGAAGGATATGATTAAATATCCATGCTCTCTAATGGCAAACATTATTCAGCGCTGAATGGAGTTCATGTTTTCGCGGTGTTCAACGCACTGGCACTCCTCCCACTCTTTTCTCCCCTTCAACCACCCCTCCCAAACCCCAGCATCGCACTCACCTATGTATTGTCAGAAAGTTTCTGCTCAGTTGATGATTCTGTGTGGTCTTAATGCCCTCTGGATAAATACAGCAATCTGATCCCAAACGATCGGAGATATGGACGCCTTCGTCAGTTATACAGCACGGAAATAACCGTGAAGTACCTGATAATAATTCGGCACTTCAATCTCACAAACTCAACCAAGTAGCGATTCCGTGATCAGTCAGAGCAGAACATGAAGTCCGGGAAGAAAACATTGAAACATAATGGCGCAATCCATAAACTCTCTCAAAGCAGTCAACCAGATTGGACAATTAAATAATTTAGAATATTCTGAAGAGCAGCTACGTTCTAAATATCATAACTCACAATTACAAGAAAACTTGATAACTGTGACTCTCCAGCCATAACGTAGGCCAAACAAATACTGCAGACGGCAGAAATCATTTCCGTATAATCCAGAGTGTTAGAATAATAAAGCGGTAGAAATAAACAGTGCATACTGGTTCATTAAATAAAACAAAATATCATCCTTGTATCCTGAAACCAAACGTTTCTTCAAAAAATGGACACGTTAATATCCCCCTAAAATAATACGAGAAGGCAAAAATTAAAGAATAGTACTTATGAAAATAATTCACTTGAAACATTCGGTGTCCACCACATAATACACCAAATCCGACGAATAATCCACCCCAAAAATTGTAACACTTCAGATTTGTTGAATACGTTGAAAAACATATGTTATTTTACCGGACAAGGTGCAGTCGGGATACACTGGAATGTTCTGTTGATGAAAGGTTCCAGCTGCGAAGAGATACTGAATAGCCTGAGTTTGTTTTATTTGCAGAGGAGGAGGATGAGTGGGCCCTGATTGAAGGATTCTAAATAATGAGGGACACTGAGAAGGTAGATCACAGGAAAAGGTCTTTATTGCTGGGTTATGTAAACAAGAAGGCATAGCTTTGGGAAAGGGGCAAATGTTTCGAGAAGACTTCAGGAGGAACGTTTTTTCTCACTGGAGAGCTGCTGGGATCTGGAATGCCCTGTAAGAATGGGTGGTGGAGGCAGAGATTCGCAAAACACAGAAGTAGCACGATAAGCACATGAAAGAACAAGGCACAGAAAGAGCCGGGCAAAGTGCTGGTAACAGGAATAAGTATTTTTAGGTAGCAGATGGTCAGATCAGTATGGACATGGTAGCCGAAAACTGATTTATGTACTGTATGAATCTGTGACTCCATGATTTCAATAAAAAGTGATTTTCATACATTGATAAAGCTATACTGAACGAATTGATTAGCATAACATCGTTTTTTTATTATGGGGCATTATTTGCATTTACTAGCACTTGACACATCGCCTTCTATAACTTGGCCAGTGAAGTGTTCGTCCGAAAACTTCGTTGCAGATATGAGTTCTTTACAAATTAAAGAGTCTCATGTTTTAAAAAAAAATCCAAATAAGCTGAAAAAAGAAATTTTCAGTAACTTGCCAATGCAGTCTAAATAACGAAAAAGCAATGAACGATCCATTGATTTCAGTTTCCTGAAGATCATTAGAATTCCAAGCAGTATGGAAGGATTGAAAAACTAATCATGTTATAAAGAAAAGAGCGTGAGGCATAATGTGGCAACTACAGGTCATTTAATATGACGCCTGCGTTGAAAAATGTTGAAAATCATTTTTCAATTAGCCAGCAGAACATTTCGAAAGTCATAAACTGATCAAGGAAGTCACACTGTAAATGCTTTGGGTATGATTTCCCTCAAGACAAAGAGTAGGAGTGGGCGGGACAGTCACAAGATAACGGTAACTAAGGATAACGTAACTATAACTTCCCAAATTTTCTCAAACTTTTGTGAAGGATTGTCTTTTCATCTTCAGAATTTGTGCGGTCCACTAGTACCTATCTACATTAATTCCATTTACTAGCGCTTGGTCTGTAGAACCTTGTGCCTTGGTGATCCAAGTGCTCGTCGAGATAGTTCTTTGATGTTGCGTGAGTATCTGCCTTCACTACATCAATACCTTCCAGATTCCAACTACTCTCTTGGTGTTAAAACAAGTCCGCTCTAAACTTTCTATTTATTACTCCAAACCTATGCTCTAGTTTTGACAGGAAATCCTACCCATCATATGTATGTCCTTCATAATACAAGTAACAGGAAGCAAGGTACACCGACAGTCACAGGCTTCAAATCACAAAAGGAGTCCTTCAGCATCTACATCCGCTTCAGATTGCTACGGGGAGCTTTGCATCAAATTTGCCAAGTTACCTCGGATCTTCATGTGTTCTGAACTTCTAGACCGACCTTCCACATATAACCTTTTGAAGGTCCTTACTGAATTTCGTGTAAACCGCATCGACCACACATTCCTCATCAACACATGTGTTCCTCTCTTCCAAAAAAAAACAGTCTAACACGATCTACTATCAGCACAAATAATTGCTGACTATGTCCGATCAAAGCTTGCCTTTCCAAGTCTATATTAACCATATCCCTCGGATATTTGTGCCAGTAATTACCCGAGCACTCATGAATGGCCAACTGACCAATAGATTCTTAGTTTGTCAATGCTTCCGCTTTGCAATATATGTATTACATTTCGGGACAGTCAGCACGGCTTCTTACCTTGGAAATCGTGTCTCAAAAATCCGATGGAGTTTTTTGAAGAGGTAACCAAGAGGATTGATTAAGGCACGGCGGCGGACGTTGTCTTTATGGATTTTTGCAAGACCTTGGTGAAGGTCCCACATGGAAGATTGTTTTGGAAGGATAGATCGCATGGGATCCAGGGAAAGTGGACATATACTTGGCTTGATGCTTGGAAACCGAGGGCGAATGTGAAAGATTGTGTTTTAGACTGGATGCTTGTGACTATTTGTGTTGCCGTGGGATCGGTGCTGGACTGATCATCGGTGCTGGGTTATTATTTAACGAAATCAGACATTCTGTAAGAATTTAGATCTTAATGAGATATCGCGGAAATACAATATTTTCGATATTGCTGTTGCTTTAGGATAGGGCATCTTGAGTGTTATGAAGTTCTATTCCTTCACGTATGTTCACAATATAGCAGTACATCTTTGGCCAAACGCCACCTTAATATTAAAACAGTCTGGAAACACGTGTGGAATTCAGCTTATTTATTCGGCACCACTGGTTGAATGATGTTGAAAATACAACATTCTGATAGTTAAAACTCATGTGATCGAACTCGGCAATGTGGGGAATGGGGGAATGATCTTCTTAATTGTTTTCCACTATTCACAACGAGAAGCGGCAAAAATAAAGAACTCAAAACTGAATAATTGTTTACAAGATCATACACACCTCTCGAGTGAATACTGGTTATTTTACTGTTAAGCCTCCGGCAGTCGTGTGTTATATCTTCACAGGGCTGACATCTCATTACTAGGCAGGCCTAAACTGATGAGAAGACTTTTGCGACTGATCCAATTTGGCAGCGCTGTCCTACAGCACTTGGCCAACTGGATCAGTGCTTTAACTGCTGAAATACTCTGTGGGTGGACAGAGAAGTCTCAAATCACAATACATTTCTTGCCGTTTCCATTTTCGGTGCATCTTCCAAATGTTTTTTTTTAACATGGAGTACCACGGGGTTATTAGCGGAGGCTCGGTTGCGGGTTGGTGGCGGTAGTAGGTAGTTAATCAGCACGAGGTTGTCCACCACACGTTTTGCCTGATGCTTTCAGATATTGCGTGATCTGGAGACAATGCAGAGTACTCCCAGAATCATCCCTCCCATCTGCGTCCGGCTGTATTCCATCTCGGGTGGAGTTGTCCTTCCAGCGGGACAGAATGCATCTGGGTATTGTACTGAGGAATTCTGAAAATGGCATGATGTTTTGAGGACGACAGTGCCCGCGCTTTACTTGACCGATCTGTGGAAAAGTTCTTCCTCGATATATATTATATTCCAGATCTTTGTGAAGTGAGATAGAAAAGGTAGAAGTCACTTTACCGTGTCTGAATTCGATGCCTCATACGACGACCGTTGGCCCATCCAGTATGTATTCCTTCTTAGTTCCAAGATATCAGTAGATAGCACCAGGCTATTTCAAAACATATTTCAGATTCAACGTCAGCAAATGGGTCTGTTGTCATATGTGGACGATGCGAACTAAGAATGGGCGAGGCAAACTATGAATGGGCTATTTCCTCCGCCGAGGGCACTACTAAACGAAATGCATTTTATGAATATCGGACACTATTTTTCAGTGATCTTCAATAAGGCATGTTTCTGTTGCTGTCCTCTTCTTACAACTCCGCCACCTCTGGCACCACTTCTTTGGAAAAGGTACATTTAAAGCAAAGTGATAATAATATAAACCTATATTCAAATTGAAAGCTGGTTCTCCAATTGAGTGGTAAACCCGAACCAAGCAAACAGCGCAGTTATGGAACATTAGCAGTACATTAACAACGAAGGTAGTATATTGTAATGAAACTGCAGTGCGCAACAATGATTAGCATTTAATGAATTACAGTAAATATTTCTGCACTTTAATGCAACAAAATCCTGATAAGAATGGGGTTCGAACACCTCTAAAACATGGCAAGTTATTGAGTGAAGGCAAACGTTATAATGCTGCCAATTATAGCTGTGAAATTGGAAAAATGTCAGGGTTTGGCAAGGATTGGCAATGAATTTGATAAAGACGGCCATAAAGCACAAACCTACGAGTTATGTAATGCCTACATAAGAATCCACAAAAGAGTCCTGAGACCAACAGGTGTGAATGTGAGTCTTTTAATAGGCAAGGACAACAGAGATTCTCCTTCGCAATGAAGGAAAAAAGAAAACGAATAAATATTTTGCATCCGTCTTTAAGGAAAAGGTCCCAAAAATGTTGAAAGAATGACGAAGAACAAAGAACCCACAGAGAATAAGGAACTTAATTAAATTATAAATCTTACGTAAAAAGTATCATTCCTGAATTTCATGAAATTGACTGTCGGGCAAAAAATCCCATATCCAATGACGTAGAACCCAAGAATTGGAAAGGAAATGGGTTCAACAATTGTGCTTTTCTAAAATTCCACACATTCCAAAACCACTGTCAGCAGTTGGAAGATGGAACATATTATTCCACCATTTAACAATCACGACAGAGAAAGAAATGCATACCACACATTAGCAGCACAGAGAATGTTACAATCTATGCAAGAGGAATTGTTCGAAGCTAAACATTCGTATGGGGCTTAACCAACATCAAGTTATCTCAGGAGCAGTGTCAATTTAAGATGCTGAATTCATCTGAAGTAGGATTTGTGTATCGAGTACTGCGATGTTTTACATTTTGGGTGGAGAAATCAGATAAGTTGTATTATTTCTGGGACTAATAGACCTGACATGTAGCATTATGTTCAGCTGTTTAGGTGTGTGAGCAGTAATATTATTTTAATCTGCTTTATGAGTCTAATGCTGTGCCTTACTTTGGATTGATTTGCGTGTTGCATGTACCATGTTATTTGGAGATCACTTGCTGTGTTTTATAGTATTACAGTGCTCTATTGACCTGAGGATTTTCATTGAGAAGCTGTACAGGACAAGGATTTTAATTACTTCAAAGCCCCTTGGGAATTCAATATTTTTAATATTTTATGGATCTGCATCTGAGATTTTTTGATGAAGTGACATCGGATTGTGGGGTTTCCTATTCCGATGAGGATTATCGGCCGATTTTGCAATATAATATGAGATATTTTATGGTACTGGATTCCTTTTATTTTAGTGAGTTCTACTTTCCTGAACCATTTTCATTTCAGGAATTATATGTCTGAGATCCCATCTTATGTTCAGGTATTGAACGGTACTGTAGTGATTTAACATTTTGAGGAAGTCGAACTTAGAGTTTTGTTACTGTGATGCACTATATGATCTGCACATGGTGTAACACTTTGAGCAACCATTAATTCTGAGCGATGACATTGTATTAAGTGTTCTGCGAGCACCGTATAACACATTCTATTGCTGTCCATTATTGACCTGATGTGCAATGTTATTTTGCTGTTCCGTTAATCCAATGAGCTGTATTATTTTGAGGTGTTTTACATACCTAATTGACGCTTTTACTTTCTTTGTGGCTCAGAGAACATGCTTTATTTTTAAGTGTTTTATTGTTCTGAGTGTTTTGTTGGGTTGATATTCTTCATGAATCGCAAATAACACACTATCTTGAGGTGTTTTATTGTTGAAATCCGACATTGCGCTGAAGTATTACAACAGAATGATACATGATTTGTTAAAGTTCTGTAGGCAGGTACAGCAAGGTGTAACAGAAACAAAGATGTTACGGCTTACGGCTCCCGGAACTGAATAAGAAAGTAGGGAGCTTATACATCAGTTATGTAATAAACTGCTGATCCCAAGTTAGGAGTACAGTGTATAGCATTGGGCTGCTTATTTCAGGAAGAATGTTAACGTGCTGGTGGCTTTTCAGAGTAGATTTACAGGAATAGTGAGGAAATGGTTGAGTTGCCTTTTCATGAAAGGCCAAACGTATTTCTGTTTGAGTTTAGAAGTGTGGTCCTCGACTTTATTTAACACATAATATCCTCAGGGGTCTTGTCGAGGAGGATCTGAAGAGAATACTTCCTCATTCAGAAAAAAAAGGACAAAGGATCACTGTTAAAACAGCGGGGTTAGCACACGTAAAGCTGATGAGAACATATATTTTTGTCCTTGCAGCGCGTTATTCGTCTTTGGAATTCACTTTCCCAAAGGGCAGTAGGAGAATATTATTTTGGTCGTTTAGAAGGCACAGAGAGAAAGGTAGTTGATAATCAGAGGGGTTGAAAGATGGTCGTCTGCAAACGGAAAGGTGCAGTGAAGTTTACAATCAGATCAGCCATGACCTTATTGCGTGCATGATCTGATTGAAACGCCACATAATCTACTTCCGTTCCTAACTGGTATGTCGCAAGTGTTTTATTAATTTGTTGTATTCTGTGTTTAAGAAGTGTTGTGCTATTTTGAGGAAAATGTTACTGACTTGCAACAGAATTGTAGGCTGCTTTAATTGTAGTATTTTCAGAAATTCTACGGACCAAGCCGCTTCAATGTTTCTGCGTGATGTTTTTACTAGAGTTTAATTATTTTATAGCGCATTGAGGGCAAGAGATTCTTACACTATTTTTAGTACTGTAATGAATCGAGATTAACATAATTTACATGCTTATAGGTCTCAACAGCCATATTTTAGAAGCAGAATGAAACTGAGGGGTGGAAGTATTTTGAGATGTTTTATGCGTCTCAGGTTTTGCATAATTTTGATGATCGCACAGTGATTTATTATTTCGAGGAGATTTATTGGCGTAATAATATATTGCTCAAAGAGTACACATTTTTATGCTCTATAACTGTGGCGAGCGGGATTAGTAGACTGCAGGCATTCTGGTATCCTGGCCCACTGGTGTCGGGCTATTTTATGAAGTGTTATATAATGTGTTTTTTGATGGGACAGGCCCGTTAAATTATCTCGAGGTTTTATTCTTCTCCGAGGTGCTATATTGCGGTATCATCGATAAGTACTCAAGTATTATTCCGAGGTTCAATGTGGATTTGTCGTGCTTAACATCTTACGTGTTGTATCGGCCAATTGCTTTGCGATTATGAGTTTGTTTGTAGGCATGTGTCGGTATCTTCTTTAAATTACTTTCAAGACTGAGGTTGGTGTCGTCTTGTTGGAGGATTCCTCAGAAAAAAATCTCCAACTTCATAGGTCAGGTTGTTAGCCTAAACTAAGTTCCCACTCCTGCCTGCTGCATAATCACACAGTGCCACGGATTAACTCTGTTAAATCGCGTTTATTAGCAGTATACGACTAAAGGAGAACTCTCCTCTCACACACATTCAGAGTGTTTATCGGAGGGCTCCGCAATACAAAGGAACAGATATTAATTTATACAGTCCTTGTCATGCACACTTAATCAATGCGGCTGCACACGTTTCGATCAGGTGCTGAAGACACAAAAACAAACATTATATTCATTGTTTATTATAAATGGTTTACAATCAAGTTCCGGACACAGTAATTACTACCTGGCCTTGAGTCAGGGGCTTGCATGGCATTTTGTTCATTAGTTATATATACGGTCAGTATTTCTTAATGCTGCGCTTCCTCATTCCCTCCTTCTATCATATCATGATAACCTAGAGGGGTGCCGAGAACGGGGCCGAGAGGTTATTAATAAAGACCTTGCAACAGGTATTTAAGCAGGTCAGCACCACATAGCATACTATAATAATAACGATTAACGCTACTGCTCCATGCAGCGGGTATGATGTCCATGATCCTCCTAATAACCAACTCAAACAACCATCCCCTCCTGCACATCCTTGCCTAAAACTATCTAATTGTTTTTGAATGTCCTGAATGGCATGGGAAATGTAGGACTCGTCCCTAACATTGATGACACATTTTTCCCCTACTATGGCACATACTCCTCCTTACTAAGCCAACTGGTAGTCCACAGCACACTGGCTCTGTTGGGCAAAAAGTCGATGTTCCGCCATTTCCTGGTTCACTGTTACTGTTTCCCAAAACGGTCAGTCCACAAATAAGGTAGTTCCGGTTTTTTGCAGCTATAGTTCCGACCGAACCCCCCAGAGAGAGAGTACTCGTAAACCAATAGCCTGATGACAATGAGGAGGAGGCCATCGTAACAGGAGCTCTCCATTCTTCACAGAACTCCTCACTTACTTACCGCGCCACAAGTCTTCGGCGGACATGAGCCTTCTGGAGGCAGGGAACCGTGACCGGCCCAATCGTTCCTATTGAAACAAGGTTGGCAGAGTGGGGGTGGCAGTAGTATAAGTACCATTGAAAAGGAACACGTACCTCCACTTGGCCCGGTAACAGGTTACAGCACCTGTTTGATGTGGACGAGGCATCTGAGAATACCAAGAGATTCCAGTTACATTCTTTCCATGATTTTTCGGATAATTTTCCCTAGTTAGCCATTTCAAAGAGAGATTAGACAATTTCACATGGGTTCCGTTCACTTCCCCATAAACCCTTCGCTCCCTTGCAGGTAATTTAACGCACCTATTGGTGGCACACTCACACCCAAACCACCCTTCCCTAAATTCACATATTCTCTCGATACAGGTAGTGGTGGCACATGAAATCATGTGCCGTACGATCGCTATCGCACAACCCTATCCTTTACCGTTGAAGCAGCGGGTAAAGGACTGGTTGGTAGCTGTGCTACCAGGATCTGTTATTGTTATTTGCAAACATTTACCCGAAAACGCTCTCCCGTAAGGTCCCTTCTGCCCAATACACTTTGTTTCTGAATATTCGTAATTTAAGAGAGACCTGGGAAACCAACTTGTTGTGGCTACAAAAAGACCTTCCGCTGATTTTGCCGGGGGTAGCAAACGGTGCGATTTCCATGTAACTTCATATGTGATTTTTAAAACAAATTTTCCTGTAATGCCAACGCGAGAGGACCGGTGATGGTAAGGAGTCCAAATCTAAGAAACATCGTTTTCCTTCCGGTGGCCATCGTTTACAGTCAATCAGAAGAATCCAGCGTTCCTGGCCCTGTACTTTCACAGTTGTAGGAGTTTGAAGCAGTATCTGGAAGGGGTCCTTCCACCGAGGTCCCAATTTAGGGCGCTCCCAATCTCTTATCAGTACGAATCTCCAATATCCAGGTCAGGCAACTCCGCATCCTGGATATTGGAGATTCCTGTGGTTTAAAGGCGCTCTTCACCAGTCAGAAATACCTTTGTAGTTCATCCCTCATGACGTTAAGGTCAACCTTGGTGGTGGGGGGCTGGGTGTCAGCATCCCCTGGGGTTATTTCCGGACGTCCATAGACAATTTCGGCAGCCGTTACTCCAGTGGCCGAGTAGGAGGTAACTCTCAAGTGGTATAATGCTAATGGGAGAACCTTCAGCCAATTTAGACCTGTCTTTGATACTAACTTAGTTCATTTATTCTTCAGCATACCGTTGGCTCGTTCTACTATACCCACTGCCAGAGGGTGGTAGTTGCACTGGAACTGCTGTTTGATATGCAGTGCCTCGCACATCTCCTTATTTATTTTTCCTATGAAGTGGGGGCCATTGTCTGAACTTATCTGTCGGGTTACCTCAAACCTTGGTATGATCTCTGTAAGCGGTAGCATTACCACTATTGAGGCCTTATTGTTGGTAGTTGGAAAAGTTTCAATCCATCTACTATATGCAACAGCAATAATAAGACAGAACTTATAGCAATGTACATGCGGTAATTCAATAAAATGAAGTTGTATACATTCAAAAGGACCACCTGGCAAGGAGGTTTTGTCTGGGGTGCACCTCACCCCTATCCCAGCATTGGTTTGTTGGCATACTAAACACGATCGTATTTTACCTTATGCTGCTTCCTTCAATCTGCGGTGCCAGCAAGTACGTAGTAAAATGTTACTCATTCCCTCCTTGCCAAGGTGGATGTCAAAATGCAGGCAGATAATCAGCATTGGTAACAAGGTATCAGGTATACATACATGCCCACCTGGAGTAGTCCAGAGGCCATGTGATGCAGAATGCGTACAACTGTGCGCCTTTCATACTTGTTTTTCTGAGTCAGTGGCATCTCCTTGTAAGTGCTCTACAGTGATCATGTCTGGGGTGCCTGCGTTGTTGTTGTTGGCTTACAAACAACCGCCTGTTTTCCTGCAGTCGAAAAATATTGGTCCCCTGGTGTGCTGCCAATTTGGCCTCTGCATCTGCCTTGTTATTGCCGTGTTACCAGGGAGGCGTCTGAGAGGTGAGCTGAGCATCTAATGATGGCCAATTTATTAGGGAGCAGGATGGCTTGGAGGAGGTTCTTTAAGTAAGCCGCATTATGTATGGGGATACCTGTAGAATTCAGAAATCCCCTGTGCGTCCACAGTTAGCCAAGGTCATGGGCGACTCCAAACGCATAGAGGGAATCAGTAGATATTAGCTAAAATACAAGCTCTGGTCAGGGCAAAGAGTTCTGCTTTTTGGGCAGAGACTGTTGACTGCAAAGACGCAGACTCCACGACGTGGGAGTCGTCTACTATGGCATAGCGGCAAAGGCGTATTCCTTGTTCAGAAACGGAGGAACTAGCGTTGACATACAGGTTTAAGTTTGCTGACTTGGAAGGCCTTATCGGAAAGGTCCGGACAGGGTGCAGTCAAAAAATGGTTTCGCATTAAACAGTCATGTGGTGGATCTTCAATATCAACAGGTGGGGTCTCTAGAAACGTGGCAGGTTTAATGGTGGTGCAGTAGACAAAAGTGAAGAGTGGTTACACAGGAGCGCTACCTCATATCTGTTTAAGCGGGCCTGGGTAAGGTGTTGCGTCTGATTGGAGGTCAGGAGTGCCGTTACGGTATGGGAGGAATAAACAATCACTGATTGTTGCAGAGTTATATTGCAGGCTGCTGTTACCAGGGAGTAGATCGCGGGAAGCATCTGTGAGCACGGCAGGAGTCACCTAGCAACCGGGTCCAGCCGAGTAGAGTAATGTGGCACCGGTCCTTTTCTATCCCCATGGGTTTGAGTAAGGACGGCTGTAGCGCAGTAGCGCAATCTTCCAGGACATTCACAAAAAACTGATATGGGCGATCATATAGAGGTCGTACCAGGGCCGGGGCGCTGCAAGGGGCCTGTTTGAGTTTACCAAAGGCCTCATTTTGTTCTTCTGTAAGTTCAAAATGTTCCACGGACTGGCTTGAAGCGAGGGGT
This sequence comes from Pristis pectinata, assembly GCF_009764475.1. Classification (NCBI taxonomy): domain Eukaryota; kingdom Metazoa; phylum Chordata; class Chondrichthyes; order Rhinopristiformes; family Pristidae; genus Pristis; species Pristis pectinata. The sequence goes on from NC_067424.1 coordinate 38,869,347, forward strand.
GTGAGGTGCTTAGTAAGGAGGGAGACATTAGGTAGCTATTGTCTGCAGAAATTTACTAAACCTAAGAAGGCGCGCATACCCTTCGGGGAGAGGGCTGTGGGGTAGCAGTAATGGGTGTAGTATGTTCAGGAGTGAGCTGCCCCTCAGTTGCACTTAAAAGTGTGCCCAGAAATTTCACCTGACGCTGGGTTCATTTTACGTTCTGTGGAGGTATTTCGTATCTCTAAGATTGGGTTAGCAAGTTTGCAGACGACACATATGTTGGTGGTGTTGTGGATAGTGTGGAGGGTCGTCGAAGCTTACAGAGGGATACTGGAAGGATGCAGAGCTGAGCTGACAAGTGGCAGATGGAGTTCAATCCGGAGAATTGTGAGGTGGTACACTTTGAAAGGACTAACTCCAAGGCGGACGACAAGGTTACTTTAGGATTCTGGAGAGTGTGGAAGAGCAGGGGGATCTGGGGGTTCATATCCACAGATCACTGAAAATTGCCTCACAGGTGGATAGGGTAGATAAGAAAGCTAATCGGATGTTAGCTTTCATAAGTCGTGGGATCGAGTTAAAGATCCACGAGGAAATGATGTAGCTCTACAAAACTCTGGTTAGACCACACTTGGAGTACTGTGTCCGGTTCTGGTCGCCTCATTATCGGAATGATGTGGAAGTGTTGGAAAGGGTGCAGAGGAGATTTAACAGGATGCTGCCTGGATTGTAGAGTATGGATTATGAGGACAGACTAAAGGAGCTAAGGCTTTACTCATTGAAGAGAAGGAGGATGAAGGGAGACATGATAGTGGTATACAAATTATTAAGAGGGACAGAGTGGATAGCCAGCGCCTCTTTCCCAGGGCACCAATGCTCAATACAAGAGGTCTTGGCTTTAAGGTAATGAGTGGGAGGTTCAAGCGAGACATCAGAGGGAGGTCTTTTACCCAGAGAGTGGTTGGTGCATGGAATGCGCTACCTGGGATGGTGGTGGAGGCTGTACGTTGGTCAAGTACAAGAGATCGTTAGATAAGCATATGGAGGAATTCAAAATAGAGGAATATGTGGGAGGAATGGGTTAGATATTCTTAGGCGTGGTTTAAAGTTCGGCACAACATGGCGGGCCGAAGGACCTGTATTGTGCTGTATTGTTCTATGTTTCTATGGTTCTATGCTTAAGTAGTCTGTTGGTGTTAGCGATGTTGGCGGGCTTCGAGGGGCTTGCCGTTGAAAGGTCATCGACATACTGGACAACGGTGGATTTGTCAAGAAGTTGTTACTCTTGGAGTTGTTTATGCAACACTTGGGAGAAAATAGTCGAGGAGTGTATAAATCCTTGCGGGAGAGGCGTACAGGTGTATTGCTGACCTTGGAAGGTGAAAGCAAACAGGTACTGCGAGTTGGGAGATGGGAGAATAGCAAAATATGCATGCTGGAAAAATACAAGAGTCAGCAGGTATGTTGCTGAGAATGGTGGCCGGGTTCGGGACCACGGATGCAGTGGTTCCACTGTATCATTAATCTTACGCAGTTCTTGTACTAGGCGCCATTCCGTCGGTCCAGGTTTGAGGACGGGTAAAATGGGGGTGTTGCAGGGTGATTGGAGAATGTTTGCAGAATGAATCTATTAAGTGGGTTATTCCGTCAACTGCCTCTCTCCGAAGGGGGTACTGTGGGACGGAAGGCAATTGTGCCCCCGGCCCTACACGGAATTGAACTGGGATCACTGGGGTGAACCCTACATCAGCTTTCGACGCGGCCCATAATTCGGGGGTTGGCTCATCCGAAGGGAATCCGTGGAGCTGATGGTGGCGTACAGCCTGTCACCGAAAAAGGGGTGACGTAATTAGTCAGGGTCCCACCTGGCATTATCTGGGAAACCTCGTAATGACTTGTGTCTACCTGTTCCTTAAGTCGGTGGGCTAGGAATCCCAGCTCCTTCGGTTTATGACCCTCATTAACTGACAGGGTAATGTGAGGGGACACCAAGCCTGACTGATTCCACAATTCATTAGACACTTCAACTAAAAGTGCTGCCCCCTCCTTACCCGCTACTTCTCCCAAAAAGTAACAGTCACCACGCTATCCAGGGAAGGAGCAGACAAAATTTCTAGCTCCCTTGAAACCCCTGAGGGGTATAAGCTAGCGTCACATGTGGGTCAGGTGACTTCAAGGGTGGGTAAAAATCTTCGTTCTTGAAGTCCACTGCTCACCACTGAGGAGGCTGATGAATCCAGAGGACCCTAAGTGTTTTAGAGCCGTTAACGGTAATTCCTTCAACTAGGTATTGTATTTTGAGTCGGAGGCAGCAGATGAGGACTCTCCCGCTCAATTTAACACTTAAGTCTGGGGTTACTCGAATTGGATCACACATTCCTGATCTCCAAATACCACTCGTAAAGGTTCAGTGAATGGGTAGGAACTTTCATGCCCCTCAAGTCTGCTCAACGTAACAGTGGTTGTGGAAAGTCTAAAATCATGCTGGGAGATACAAGGAGCTTCGAGGGTCGAGCTATTAGCCCCCGTATCTATCTTAAAGAGGATCGGTTTTCCCTCAACTCATAAATTGACGATAGGTTCAATGTCTGGGTTATCGGTGAGAGCATGGTACATGGGATGGATACTTCCCGCAGCTAGACAGGCGGAAAACGGGTTGCCAGTTGAAAATATTTGTCGTTTACCGGGGAGGGGGTCTGGCCTGCTGTTGGCGGTAGGGGCAGTCCTGCTGCCAATGGTCAGATGCCCCACAGAGGTAGCATCCTGTCAAACTGACGCTCGCTGGCGCGGGTTCTTGGCGTCCCCTGGGTACTGGGTAATTGTGAGGGGGCTGTGGAGGCGCGTAGGAGGCTCCGTACATTGGGGCTCTTGGGCCGTATTGGGTACCCTTTACCAGACCGGTCGACCCATCCTGGAATTCAAAACTGTGTTTCCATTTGATATCCCGTATTATCGGAGTAGGGAGGTCGGGGCCGAGGGGATCTTTGGACCATTTCCCGTTTTACCCTTGTGGCTTTCGAATCGCGCCAGTTACTCCAAAAGTGGACGAGGGCTTCCTCATACCCTGTCGCGTATGATGAGGCCAATTCATGTTATTAGTGCGGATAGCTGACGCCACTATCTCAGGGATACATTGTAGTAGGAGGGCGTTAAACTGAGGGGAGGCATAAAATACGATAAGATAAGATCTTTATTAGTCACATCAACATCGAAACACATAGTGAAATGTATCTTTTACGTAGAGTGTTCTGGGGGTAGCCCGCAAGTGTCGCCACGCTTCCGGCACCAACATAGCATGCCCACAACTTCCTAAACCGTACGTCTTTGGAATGTGGGAGGAAACTGGAGCACCCGGAGGAAACCCACGCAGATACGGGGAGAACGTACAAACTGCTTACAGACAGCGGTGGGAATTGAACCCGGGTCGCTGGCGCTGTAAAGAGTTACGCTAACCGCTACACTACCGTGCCTGCCCACTCAAAATACAATGCCTGTATGAAGTAATTACCATTAACGTGCCTCTTTTATAGGCATCGTCCCCTGCATAGGTACCGCAAAGTGAACAGAAACGGTCCCCAAAATCTGGGCCGTCCTCGCCCTGTTTCAGCCTGCATTCTAAAACTTTAGTTATATCAATAGGCTGTTGGAAGGTTTTATGAAGGGCAGTTCTATGGTTCCTGCCTGGTCCTGAGGCCGGACGGCCACTTGAAAGGTTGCCCAATCCGCATGGTTTCCCAGGTGTTCTTTCCATCTTTCCGCCTCATAAGTTGTAAGAGCCATACAACAAAGACTAAAAAGGTCTTGGGGTGTGGCCTGGTACATCTGAATCGTCCCAATCACATAATCTATGAAATCCACCGGGTTGATTTTACGGTTGGGAGGCTGGCTCATGATTAGGCACATCTGATGAGACTTGCAAGGGGTGTAGATTTGGATCGTATGATTAGCGCTCGCTTGGGCTGGGTGGGGATTGGGAACACTCCTATTGGGGAACTGTCTTGTAGCCTTGGATACGTTTACCTCACTCAACATAGGGATGGGTCGGGATCGTTAGGGTCGTCATTATCAGTGGTAGAGTCGGAGTCATAATCGGTGTCCGACTGAAGATCTATTAAAGGCCTGGCCCCTCCTGAAAAGTTCCGTCGCTTGTCTGTGACCTTAGAACCATTAGTATGTGGGCTTCCTCTCCATCCAAGCTGATTTCTAGTTCGGGACGCAATAGGGTCATGGGATGGTCCTTGGAACGGGACTTGGCTAGCAGTCGTTGGTGGTGAGATCGGAACGGTTTGAGGACTTGTTACGTTATATGGGGACGGCAGTGAAATTGGGGGATAGAAAGGGGCTGTGGGTCGAAACATCCAACCTCCTCATTTTCGTCCGTATCATTACTTTGGAACAGCAACAGGGCAAGACAGACATGTCGGGAGGTAGCTCTACTTTATCCTTATTTTCTCTATTTTTATTCCTTCGTTTTTCCTTTTATCCTGATATACCCCTTCCCTCTCTCTTCTAGTTCTCTCAGCTTCGTGGTCTCCACACTGAGACTTCAGAACTTTCCAACTCTTGGGATTTCCTTTTCATCACATGCACTGATCCCCCTTCCACGTGCATTATGTTCCCAACTGCTCTGTTTAGATCTATTTGTCAGGTCTTCGGTCGTTTTTATCCAAATAGACATTAATATTTTCCATTTTTCCCCTGTATTGCGCTCCCAAGTCGCCTTTTCTGCCTTTAGACACTAATCCACATCCTACGTTCCCCCTAATGGCCATATTTCATTACCCAATTTCTTATTGAGGATGCCGATAATTTACGGAAGCTTTTCTCATTTTTCTGGACGTTTTTACATAATTTAGATAGTGGGGTATTGGACCCTGACATCGAGAGTTTGCCCCATTTTTCGACAGTAAGGTATAAATCGCTACCATTAGCTATAAGATCGGTCACTTGCCTTCACCCACTTCAGGTTCCTGATCTTCCCGTGGGGGATTTTCCTTCTTAATAACCGGTCTGAGGCAGGGTGGTAGTACTACAGAGCCGATCTCAAAACTTAGAAATCGAAACCTTAAAATTCTAAACCTTAAATCCCAAACCTAGGGACTCAAACCCTTTACCGTTATTACTCCGAGCAAGGAGTCGAACCTCCTATTACCTGTGATACTCAGTTTCGCGAGGAGTCCGTCAAAGGATATTGGATAAGCGAAGGGATCGCTCAGGTGTCCAACACCCTGAGAGTTATCAAGGTGAATCTTACCTTGTGGACCCTTCCGTCTCACGTAGTCATTATCTTCGTCGCTCGCTCTCGCCGCTTCCGAGACCTCATTTTGAACTCCTGGCTGGCTCGACAAATTCTTATCCTAAACTAAGTACCCATCCTGCCTGCTGCCAAATCACACAGTGGCACGGATTAATTCTGTTAAATCTCGTTTATTAGCAGTATACAATTTAGGGAGAACTCTTCTCTAACATTCATTCAGAATCTTTATCGGAGGTCTCCGCAATACAAAGAAGCAGACGGATTTATACCATACTTGTCACGCACATTTAATCAATGCGGCTACACAAGTTTCGATCAAGCGTCTAAGATACAAAGACAAACATCACACTCGTTGTTTAGTATAATAGTTTTACAATCAAGTTCCGGACACAGTAATTACCACCTGGTCTTGATTCAGGGGCTTGCATTGTATTTTTTTCATTAGTTATATGAACGGTCACAATTTCTTCACCCTTTACTTCCTCAAGGTGAGGGAAAGACGTTGTTTCTGCGACTGCTTTCAGAATTGAATGCATTTTGCTATTCGCATGAAAGGAACGTTCATCAGTTCTTTCATTTGATCCCGGAACTTAGTCTGTGTCACGGCGTAAAGAGCAGTGTTTGTGTAGCAGTTTAGCATCTGGAGCATGAAGCCTATTTCTTGTATCTAACGTGGTGGAAGGACAGGACCGTAACCTAAATAATAAAGTAGGATCCAAACATTTATCACCGTAAATGGTGCTCATAACAGGATAAAATTCCCTGAGATAACAAGCAGTAAATTAAAGGATTTCTTTCGGATTTGCATTTCTGTGTCTTCAGCTGTTTCACCATTGTTGGGGTTCCGAAGTCTCTTGCAAGCTCTGCTGGCCAGCAAAACATGTCTGATGATTATCACATTGAATACCAGAATCAAGACAAATGGGACCACAGGTGTGAGGAGATAATGAAGGAAAACGATTGCTGCCCACAGGGGTGAAAGTAGAGAACGGACTCCTTGTGAACAAAACCAAGGGCTATTGTTCATCCTATATTCACTTCTGATCATAAAGTCCAGAAACTCATTTTTAAGCAGCTCAGCAACGACACTATCGCCAACACCACAAGTGCCCTTTTCTCTGTGCAGTGGGTAGTTATCAGTTTCTGCCAACACATGGCCACAAAACGATCAAAGGTGAACGTCACGGTGAACCAGACAGAACAGTCTGTGGCTGCATAAAGAAGGACTGCGCGGATGTTGCACACAAGAAGGGAATACAGTAAAGGAACTGGATTCCGATAAGCAATTGGAATATGCCTCAATATCAGGTTGAGCGTAACGATCAAGAGATCCGAAATTGTCATGGCAATTAGGTAGCGAGTGACACCTTTGGAGAGCCCTCACTTTCCTTGAGATCGGATCACAATCGTTACTAAATTCACTGCAAGTGATGGGGATGGGTGAAAAAAACAGAAAAATTACAAAACTGGGCGGGATGAAAGTTACCGCTCAGTTTGACTTGGAAATCATTGGCATTTGCAAACGTATTTTGTATCTCGCAACACGATAAGATTGATAGTACATTTACGTCCTTTCGTGCCCACGTCTTGGAATATTACTTCATGAAATTAACCGTTAAAAAATACATGGAACATATTATTCTGTGGGGGAAAAAGCAACAATACTTCTGGGCTTATGCCCTCTGAAGGTTAGAAAACAAAACAATGAATAGGGATTACAATAAAGCAATACAACGAACCTCTCACATTGCTTGTTTCAAAATTGGGGATAAGAATAGCCCTTTCCGTCACAGTTGTATCACGAACAGTCTTAAATGAAGGGATTGACCATTAAGGAACAGAAATGAAACGTAATTCAATCACTCAGCTTCTCCTGAAACTTTCGAACTGCATAACATCATGAAGACCCAGATTTTGTTTTAGTAAATACAAGGTAGATATTAGTGCATGTTTTTGATATTAGAAGACTCCGAGTATTTAGTGTCAATTTATAGAAAAGAGATCTTTACTTTATGCAATATCAGAAAACAGAGGAAAATAAGCAGAGAAGATGTGGAAGCAGGAATTGTCCCTTGCTTGCCCAGTGATTAACAGCATCGTACCTGATCATTTATGTACGATGCTGTTAATCACTGGGCAAGCAAGGGACAATTCATCAGCGAACACTCTACTAAGGGCACGGAATTCGATGAAATCACAAAAGCCAACGCGTACAAAGCAGATCCTATTTCAGGCCCTTATTTTGAGAATATCAGCTCATAAAGAAGAATCAGTTCTTTGTCCCTAAAATGTTAAATCCCGTAAGATCTTCCTTGACACATAAAATGGACCATTTTTCCATCTTCTAAACAAAACAGAAAGCATTCATTTTAATCCCATCTGATGCAACAAGCCTGCCATGCCAGAAGGCCATCTGGTAAAACTTTCTTGCACTCCATCTATTGCAAATATATCATTCCATCTGTTGGAAGACCAGTTGTAGTTACACCAAAGCTTACTAATTGGAGAAAAGGTTATCTAAAATTGCAATGAAATCCTTTTGCAGCAAAGCCAACATCGCCCATGCCTCGTTAAAAGCAAATGCGTTAATATTAGGTGCTTTCAGTTTACGGGGAAGCACATTCCTCAAAACACCAATACATTGCATTCGTAAACTACTTACAAATAAATTGGTTCTCCCTTTTCTCACTGAGTAGATGACATTCCTTTCTGCATTATTCTCCATATTTTCGCCGATTTACCTGCATTGCTGCATCCAATGCTCTCTGTCTTCTTGTCACAGCAGGTTAAGCTACACGTTAGCTGCTCTAGAGAATCTCAATACTGTACACAGAATTCGACAACCCATCCAGACTCTGACCAAGTGGATATACACATTCCTAACGCATGAATGACCAGATTAAATCTAATGTTGCTTTTCTGTCCATTATCCATTCACCCACACAGTCAAGCAAATCGGTTACAAGAAGGTGCACTCTGAAGGCATTCTGAAAGCCAAGAACGTCACATCCACTCATTTACCTGCAAGCATTCTACAAGTTACAATACTGGGGGGTGGGGGGGGGGACACGAACAGATTTATCAAACCGGGTTGTTCTCTCATGAATCCATGTTAGCTCTTTCGTCCTTATCATGGTTTTCCAAATGGCCTGTTACAATTTCCTCAAAGATAGGTTCCTGTAATTTTCGGATTGCTGATGTCATGCAAACTGCTATGAAATTATTTCCTTTCCGTTGCTTCATAATGATGTCACGAACCAGCAACAAAAGAAACACACCGAGTCATGATTCAGTGTTAAAAACTATTTTATTAATCACTACTTATGATAATAAGTAAAATAAAAGTGAAAATGTTAGTATGTTAGAATTAAAAATGTTAAACCTTGAACATTAACCCCAAAAACTAAATTCTTCGTGTGTGTGTGGCAAAGTCCCAAACTCCAAGTCCAGGAATGGTTCTTAAAGTTCAGTTCAGCAAGCCATAACGTGAAACATGAGCAAAGGTTTTTTTCAACAACCATCGTTGTCTGAAGATAAGACGTAGATGTAGAGAACATAGAGAGAGTAGTTACGAAATCCAAATGTTCCACGATGGAACCCAACCGACACTTCAGTGTTTACTCGGTAGTGACTTCCTCACCCGAAAAGCATCCGAATCGTGGTCGTCCACACAAATACCTGTTTCCTTCTACAGGTCAGCAACAAAGTGAACTCCACCGGATTACTTCCAATTTCCATACATGGATTTCAATGGAGGACACAGTTATTTCTTCTCACCCATCGATAGAGAAACTAGCAGGCTGGTGTCTCTCGCGAACAAACTGATCCTCCAACATGACCCATGATGAACATGGAGTCAGTTAATATGGTGTAGAATTAGTGATTTCAACATGAGTTATTACCAATTGAGGTATTACATACTTCGAATTGAGAGGAACAATAAATCACTGTATGTTCATGTCTGACACTTCTAACTACTGGCTATAGAACTCTATCAAAGAAACAACAGCAACGCTGTTAATGAAGTAACTGGGATGAATTCTAATGCAGTCAATCGGCATCCATCTTACCACAATGCGAAAGAAATATGGAAGAATTGGCAAAATAAGCAAACAAATTGCATGAAAATAGTTTAGTCTTCAGAATGAACGTTTAATCATTGTGACTTACCATGAATAGCGATAATGGCGAGGACGGGATAATACACAAGTTGAATTGTCCAGAGTGCATAACAGAACCGCCTGTCTAAAGAAAGCCAATGATATAGTTCAGAGAGCAAATCAAACGCCCGGAAGATATTCCGATCCATTGCTTTTACATTCAAGATTATGTTGAATCCTCTTTTTCTCTGAGGAGACGTTGATTTCCGTCGGTGGCGACGGTGATTCACTGCCAGGCACTTTGCGAAAACTCTTCCAAATAAATCACATATTAATACAAGAGGGCAAGCCTCAGGTGACTCAATCAGCTGCTGTGGAAACTGACAATAATTTCACGCACTTTGAAAATAGTTTCAGTGAACTCCTTCTGCACCATGTGTTGTTGATTTGAACAATATATAAACGAGCCCAGGCGGAGAGTGTTGGTTTCTTTGTGAGGTAGACTGGTGGAAAAAGCGAAATTTCTAATCAGAATCGATTCGTTCATATCGGGGATGGGACTTGTATCTGATGACTAGAGACTTGCAGTTGATGTTTGCCATTTTACCTGTAAAATGGGCCAACCACATAACTGCTTTAATCTCGCGCTCTTCTTATATTGGTGAAGATTTGATAGCAATGATCGAGGAAGAAATCAACCGTTACATGTGAAATAATGAGGATAGAGACCGAAATAGAACACAAAGGATTATTGGAATTCAGTCAAGAGAGATCGATCACTTAGATTACATACGCAGATGACCATTGATAAGACAAAGTTTATGTGTCTGGTCTTTCAATCTTATTTGTCCATACACCACTTGTAGGCATAAGAACATTCAAACCATGGGATTGGAAGGGTCTGGCAGCAAAAGTGAAACTTTTCTGAAGTGAAGGAAATAAAATAGTAACAATGAGTGTTGAACTTTAGAGGAATGTTCAGAGGGAGTGATAAAAATTATTTTTTTGTTGGGTGCGGTTGACGACTGTCTGCATGTGAAGCACAAAGGATCTTGCAGATGAACCAAAGAATCATAAACGACGATCAATGTTTTTTAGATTTTACATTTTAAATACAGCGTGGTAACAGGCCCTTCCGGCCCAACGAGTCCGCGCTGCCCATTTTAAACCCAAATTAACCTACTCGTACGTCTTTGGAATGTGGGAGGAAACCGGAGCACCCGGAGGAAACCCACGCAGACACGGTAGAATGTAGAAACTCCTTACAGACAGCTCCGGGAATCGAACCCCGATCGCTGGCTACGCTATCGTGCTGCCCCACTGCATGGTAGCTTGCTGAGTTCCTCGGATAAACATGAGAAAATAGCGAGGGTATTAGATGGAACTAGCGTCATTAAGTTCAAGAAAGATAAGTCTTCGGGGTGTATTGGTGGCTCACGGAGTAAGACAAGGCAATATCATATTTATGCTTCAACACAAGGGAACAGTTTGCTTGCGTCATTGAAAATGATTCAACAAGGAAAAATGGTTGACATTCATACACACACACACACACACACACACACACACACACACACACACACACACACACACACACACACACACAGTTTCATGCCATAATTGACCAGACTTTACCTTCAGACTTTATTTCTGCCCGAGTATTTTCAAGGGCGATTGTAAACATTTACAATTCCTGCTGCAAAATACAGCAGAATGAATGTGAGTACTGAGTTTACTTGAGGAGTGCAAATAGTTTGTTCTTGTTATCAATTGTGAAATACAGCAATTTTCTTGAACATACTGTTTATTATAATGATCTATATTGGTTGGATTTTATCGCAAGTTTTGCAAGAATTTTGCTGATATTGCTCTTCCTTTAACTAATCCTGAAGAAGGGTGTGTATTTTGTTTGGAGAAAGCCTAGTCAGGGAGCATTTGAGAAATTGAAAACCATTTTATATCACCAACCTGTGCTCAAATCACCTGACTTTGAAAATGCATTTTCATTGGCAGTCGATGCCAGTAATGAAGCTACAGGAGCAGCGTTATTCCAGAAGGATGACTAGTATGGTATTGACCAACCGGTAGCTTACTTTTCAAGGACATTTCATGAGCATCAAAATAATTATTCCACCATAGAGAAGGAATTATTGTCGCCTATTTGGCTTTGCAGCATTTTGATGTTTGCACATCTCAGAAACCACTTGCTGTGTATACTGATAATAATCCTCTGGTATTTTTGAGCAGTGAAAAAAAAGAAACGAAGATTGTTAAATTGGGGTTTCATTTTAAAAGAGTAGGATCTCATGATAACTCACATTAAAGGCAAAGATACTATAATTGCCCACTGACTTCAGCAGTAAAAAGCATCTTAGAGTCTATTAATGAGGAATTGGTAACGAGCAATAGCAGAAAATAACAATAATACCGAACGCAGCCAAGATGACATCATGAAAGGTTGATACATAAGTTTGAATTGTAGCAGAATAGATTCGGGTGACTTGTTGGATTTGATTCATTTGTATTTCTATAGGCCTCCGTAAGCTATTAGTAGAAATAGTTAGAATATATGGAATTAAGGTAACTAGGCAGCGTGAATTGAGGACTGGCTAACAGGTAATAAACAAAATTGTGGAGAAACGAATTGATATTTGCGTTGGGACATTGTCCTTACAGATTTACCTCTGAAATCTGTCTGGGATCCCCGTAAAGGTTGTATGTGTGCTATATAACCTCACACTTTCACCAATTTGTCTCTCATCTGATTATGTCGAAATGGAACACATGCTATTTAGATCACATGGGATCCAGGGTGAGGCATCAAATCGGCAAGAAAAAATGACTTGGGGGTATGAGTCAGGGGTTGGCAGTGGAGTGTTGTTTTTTTTTTCAGATTGTAGTCCTGTGACCAGTGGTGTGCTGCAGGGATCGGTGCTTAGTGCCCTGATGTTTGTCATCTATCTTATAGTCGACAGATATTCTTTTATTAAAGAGTTCAAGCAGCGCGCGATTAGTGCCGGAAAATAAATAATGTTGTTAAACTCTGAGCAAGCAAAGGACAATTCCTGCTTCCACCTTTTCTCTGCTCACTTTCTTATGTTTGCTATTATTGCATAAAGTTAAACCCTTCGTCTGCGCTTGGGAAAATATTGGAGAAGGGGGACAGGACTTCCGTGTACTTGAAAAGAAGGGGATCATCAGGGATTGCAAGCATGACTTTCTGAAGATAAATCCTGTCTCATTAATTTAATAAAGGTTCTCTAGATGCCACAATGTCACTTGATGAAGGTCGTGGAGTTCCAACTGTGTTTATGGAACTTAGTAAGACTTTTGACCAAAAGGTTAATTACATGGGATCCAAGATAATTGACTCTATCAGATAGGAATATAGAAGATATGAATGGAAGTTTTTTTTTTAGATGGAACGAACATTAGTAGTGAGGCGGATATTGCGGGTGCGGTAGGTTGTCCAAATTTACAGCAGGATATAAATCAGGTAGAAAGTGGCGCGATCGTTGGTAATGGAATTTAATCCCGGCAAATGCGAAATGATGCACTTGTCTTATCTTCAGTCAACGGTGGTTGTTGAAGAAGCCTTTGCTGATGTTTCACCTTACGGCTTACTGAACTGAACTTTAAGAACCATGCCTAGACGTGGAGTTTGGGAATTTGCCACACACACACACTATGAGTTTAGTTTTTGGGCTTAATATTTAAGATTTAACATATTTATTTCTAAAATTCTAACCTTTTTGTTTTTACTTTTCTTATTATCATAAGTAGTTATTAAAAAGTAGCTTTTAACACTTATACATGATTCGGTGTGTTTCCTTTGTTGCTGGTTTGTAACAAAATTGGGGGCTCCTCCGGGATCGTTCCCCCAGATTGACGAGATTCGTCCGGGATCGATCCGAAGATTGACGAGGGTGGTCTGAAATCGAACTCAAGACTGGTACTAGAGGTCTAGGTTTGAACAAATTAAGGTCTTAGTGGTCGACTGATTGTGGTCGGTCTGATAATACTCATTTTAGTTGGTTTGTGTGTGTGGAAACCAGAAACAATGGATACATTTTTGGGGAAAAAAAACACCCCTGGAGGATTTCAGGGGATGAGGACGTCTGATTTGGTGAAAATTGCTGTAGAGTCACTTGAGGCAGTAACGCGATTTATGAGAAAGGCAGATGATTGACCATGATTGATGTACCTGAAACCCACCGGTATGCACCAAGCCCTTACGTTAATAAAATTGTTAGAATGTTGGAAGTAAAAATGTTAAATCTTAAATATTAACTCCAAAAACTAGACAGGTAGTGTGTGTGTGGCAAATTCCCAAACTCCACGTTCAGGAATGGTTCTTAAAGTTCAGTTCAGTAAGCCGTAAGGTGAAACATGAGCAAAGGCTTCTTCAACAACCACCGTTGACAGAAGATAAGACGTAGATGTAGAGAGAAAATAGAGATATTACGAAATCCAAATGTTCCACGATGGGATCCAAACGACACCTCAGTGTTTACTCAGCAATGATCACTCCACTGCATCTACCTCCCCCCGAAAGGCTCTCGAGTCGTGGCCGTCCACACAAATACCTGTTTCCTTTAATGTCAAGAGAACAACAGGGCGCATTTCTCTCCAATCAAAACCAAGCGTTGACCAGACATTTTGGTGTGCGTCTTTCAACGAGATAACAACCTGCATAACGTGCCCCCGATTTCCCATGAGTTCACATTCTCTAACACTGTAGGTGGCGTGTGATCAAATGCTACTTGAATAGGTTTGCAATTACCATCAACCACAGCATCAGCTCTTCTGTAAATTCAGCAAATAATTCGCTGAGGATTCTTAGACAGGGGTTGAGCACAACTGATCTTCGCTGATTTCCACCTTTCCTTTTTTTTTATTTCTCCATGAAACAACGATTTCTCTCTGCACATGACACCAGGAACTTCCGTTATCTCAAAAAGTAGTATTCAGGACTGTAAATTAGTCCATCCATCTCTCATTTTTCAAAAGCGCAGAACATTGGTAGCCTTCCAGTCATCAAGAAGAACTGAATCATTCTGAGCAGACCCTCTCTTCTAACCTTCCGTACAGCAATTCTCTCTCCCAGGCAGAATAATAATCTAGTTTATTGTGCCATTAAACATGTTCGATGAAAGAGATTAAATTAAAGTCTTTGTTCATTGAGCCTAATTAGAGCCAATCTCCATGGATGCTGATTGCGACACTAGAGGACGTCCTTGTCCTATTAATAATGGATTCCTTTCAGTGAGTTATTTCGGAGAGTAATCAAAAGAGGACCATCGTGTTTACCATAAACCTTCGGCTCTGCGGAGGAAGAGAGAAGTGATCAAATTCCAGGCAGAAAAGAGTGGTCTGTTAATGTAATGGAGAGAAATGTGTTCTGGGCGTTTGATTATTATTTGACATATTATAATCCGTTACCTTTCCGCTTGTGGATCTATTCTGCACTTTTGACAATTCAGCCGATCTACTACCCCATCCTTGCAATTATTGCTATTCCCGGTAAGTCTCTATCAAACAAGTGATTCTGTAGGCATTGGCGAACTGTATTTATTTCCGAATGTCTTAGTCTTACTCCTGAGTGAACATGTTTTGTAGGTATGACCTTCACTCCATCTTATAATAATTCTGCAAATCCTTGAATATACTCAAGCTGGAGATTGACAGTCATTTAAATTACAGGAGAATCAAAAGATACAGGGGTGGGAACTGGAGCGAGAGAAAGTGCTGTTTAGGACAAACTTCGATCAGCCATGACTTTATTGAATAGCAGAGCAGGCTCCAGGAAAAGTTTGTCCGACCGCTCCTGCTGTTTCCTCTGCCAGACGGTTGCTAACTTTATTTCAGTCGATGTAATTTCGTCTAACCTCTGTAGCTGTGGCCTGACTTGATCACTCTCTAACTGAAGATGTGTTCTTCTTTTGCTTTGGTATATGGAAGGAAAGACAACCGTCAAAGTCTGTTGTATTTCCACCGATTCAATACTCTTTGTGGTCAATGTACAAGGATGACCAAATTATTCGGAACCTCGCCGTTGTAACTGAGAGATGTGTCGCAAAATCACACTCTTTCCATCACCAAAATTGCCAACGAAGAGCACTCTAATTAACATTTCCACTTATGCGACATCTTACATTACATATTTTCTGCCACATTACCTATTTAGGCACCATCTCAAAATTGTTTCTCGGTGTCTGCATTTTCTACTTATCTTTTGACGTACTTGCATTATAATCTGCAGAATGTTATTATCGAGTACATTTGCGACCGTTTAAGGAAGGGTTTGACATTTACAACAGGCCGTGTAACGGATATCCTGTTCATCTTTCCTCTGTCTGGTCATTTCCCAGGTTACTGGCAATGAAAACATAATGCATTAATTTATCTTTCGAAAACCTATATAACTTGAAACACCTGTTAGAAACTCCCTCTACTGTTATTCTAAAGCCAGGAAGCACAGATTCAGGGACTTCTAAAATCACCAAAAATCCAGTCGTCTTAACCACCTCACTTAACCTTCCCCCACCTTGACATTCCTGATTAGAGTAATAGCGCAAAAGTAGGCAGAATATTCCAGATGAAGCTGAACGAATTACCATAGATCTGAAATCTTAAGTCTGTTTCATTTTTTTTAAGAAATATAATTCTTGCTTCCCCTGTTGAACATTATTCAGTCCCCGTCTGGCTTTATTTGCATTGTAAACATCTGCAGCTTTTGTTTATTCCTCTTGACTTACCTTTCCTTTAAAGTTTCCAATTACGTTCTGTATATCCACGTCACTAATATTGGTACATACGAAAGGAGAAGCATTCCTAATACAGTCCTTCAGAACACGACTACATATCCAACAACTGGTTAGAAACACCCGAGTGAAAGACTTCTATCTTTTATCTCTCTTGGCGTGTTTCAGAGTCATAGTGTCACGTCTCATTAATTCACGGATTTCAATTTTCACATCCATCGTCATCTTGCTCTTTAACGAGGGAATTTGAAGAACATTGATATATTTTAAAACAGGATCGTAACCATTAAAGACGGTCACCAATTGAATCTGATCCTACTTTAAACAAGGGGAATAGAACTATAGTTTCCTGCCCTGAACTCACTGCCCGGTACATTTCGCTTGCGAACATTTCTCAAATTCTCTTTGGATGGCAGTAATTGAATTGATTTTCAAAATTATGTCACGCAACAACATCCAGATCCCAGCAGCTCATCCGCTAAAGTAATGTTTGTTCATAAACTCACTGCCTCCTTTACGGATCGCATAAAATATGTTGCAATTCGGCTCAGCTAAAGGTTTCTGAATAAGTATCCGCATCTACCTCTTTTTTGTTGTGTGACTATTTCGATTTAGCTAGTATTGCTACATCTCACACCTGCTAATACACATCAGCTCATTCTTTGTTATATTGCATTTCATCTGCATAGTGTGCTTCCATTATTACTGCCCTTCTCACTGTCCTACAATCCGCCACTTTTGAAATTCGGTTCCGTGTCCTTCGGGGTTAGGTTCTCTTATTACCGTGTTGCCTAAAACCTGACACTCGTGCATAGGTTCAGTCATCTCTGTCAAATAACTGTATTTGCTGAATGTAATATTTTCATTGATCGCGGTCTCCAAAAGCACCTTGTAATGTTGTGCTATTTTAAACGTGCTATACAGATAAAAGCTGTATATTCCATTCTGCAACCATGGAAACATCGGATGAACATCAGTAACAGGGACACACCTATTCAATACCACCTGCAGTATCCAAGGGTAACGGTCACTATTCTCAATATAAAATTTTATGTTCCCGAAGTGACAGGACCATGTAAATTTTTTTCTAGTCCAACTCATTTTTCCTCACCATCAACCGCACGGTTAAATCATGCATGCACCTGACTTTATTTATATGATGGACGAATATGGGCTGAAACACTATATAGGACAAAGGTTATTGGTTTATCAGTTAATGTAGAAACCTGGGCGAAATAAGATTTTTCCCTATATTAAAAAACTCAAAACCACTGTTATCGTTTTACTGGGAACTCATATTTTTAACTGTGATATTTCACATATTTTTAATTGATGGAATCAGCTCCAATTTCATTCTTCTTTTCAAGCTACATCTAGGGGGGGTTTCAATTTTTATAGATAAGACAGTTTCATTTGATCAACATAAGGTAATAACTGATAATGATGGTCTTTTTGTTACAGTATAAGGAAAAATAAACAATAGACTAATGGTATTGGCGAATATTTATCCTCGAAATACGGATGACCCAGGAATTTTTGAACGATTCTTTGTTCATTCCTACCAGATTTGAATCTTTACTCTCTTGTGTTAGGAGAATACGTTAGTTGCTGGTTAGATCCAAAACTAGGTAGTTCATCTCCTAAATTATCCGCTCCCAATAAATCACCCTTATTCCTTCAATCGTTTTTAATGAACACTGGTGCCACTGACGCCTGGATTTTTACATCCAGAAGATTAGAAATATTCTTTTTTCTCTCATGTTCACCATACATATTCCAGGATTGACTATGTTTTTATTGATAATCAAATAATTCCATCAGTTCGACCTTGTGACTATAAAGAGATTGCTCTTTCAGATCATGCTCCCGTGCTTCTATCTTTAAATCTCCCTGGGCTCTTTCAGGCAAGCAGATTTTGGCGTTTTGACCTAACTTTGCTATCTGATAAAGACATTTTAAAATTTATGGAGAAACAAGTTACTCTTTTCCTTAAAGAGAACACGTAGGAAGAGATTTCTAGTCCTATCGTATGGATCGCTTTTAAAGCCTTTATTACAGGACAAATTATTTCTTATGTGGCAAGCATTAGGAAAAAAGTTAACAGAAAGAGAGCCGATCTAGTTAATCGGTTGAAACTATGAGATCAAAAATACCCTTTGGATGCAGACCCGGCTTTATATAAAAGGCGAGTTGGAATTAAAACTAAATATGATCTTCTTTTAACATATCCAACTGAAAGTCAACTTCTAAAAGATAAAAGTCAAATATATATTTATGGAGATAAAACAGGTAAACTTCTGACTAACCAATTAAAAATCTCCAGAGCTATACGGCAAATTAAAGAAATTTGTAAAGCCAATGGTGAGAGGACAACTGATTTTTTAGGAATAAATGATATTTCTAGAGAATTTTAGTTTAAACTTTATAGTTCTAATTTTCCTAAAGATGATACTGTACTGAATAATTTCTTTGACCAATTAAACGTTTCTATACCTTCTACTGATAAACCGAAAACAGTTGGATCAATGTATTACGTATGAGGAAATCGCCGAGGTTGTGCGACCTTTACACTCTGGAGAGACTCCGGGTCCTGAGGGATCGCCTGGAGAATTTTATGTTCTTTTCCTCTTTGCTTATAGCTCATTTATGTGTTTTTTTTTCGAGTTCTTTTAAATCGGGTAGATTACCACAATCTTTTTATGAAGCCTCTATTTCACTTATTCTTAAGAAAAATAAAAACCCAACAGAATGTGCTTCGTACAGACCAATTTCGTTACTTGATGTGGATGTTAAAATTTTATCTAAAGTTCTGGTTCGTAGATTGGAAAACATTTTACCTTCAATTATATCTGATGATCAGAATGATTTTATTAAAAATCGATATTCTCATTTTAATATTCGTCGTTTATTGAATATTGTCTATTCTCCCTCTAAGGAAATATCGAAATGTGTGATATCTGCAGGCCTTTCAAAGCCTTTGATCGGATTGAATAGAATTGCTTATTTAAAACTTCAGAGAAATTTAACTTTGGGCCCTATTTTAACCAACGGTTTAAATTATTTATCCTCTTCTGCTCGAGTTCTTATTAACTTTCAAAATTCTAAATCTTTTAAACTTCAACGTGGAACCAGACAAAGGTGTCCTTTGAGCCCTTTACTCTTTGATTTGGCCTTAGAACCTAAGGCCAAATCAAAGAATCTAGAGATGTCATTGGTATGTCCAGAAGAGGTATAAACCATTATGTTTCGTTATATGCTGATGATGTATTACTTTTTATATCTGATGCCGAAGTCTCGTTACCTCCTATGCTTTCTTTACTTTCTCCTTTTCGTCAGTTTTCGGGATACAAATTGAACTTACACAAGAGCAAACTTTTTCTTCTGAATAACCTGGTACCACTTGATATTAACATTCCTTTTAAAATTGTAAGAAATAATTTTACCTATCTGGAGGTATCAATTACTAAAAACTATAAACATTTATTTAGAGAACATTTTCTCACCCAACTGTATTATGTGAAAAGGGTTTTATCAAGTTGGTCACCCGTCTCTATATCATTGATTGGCCGAATTAATTCTATTAAAATGAATATTTTTCCGAAATTCATACAGCTGTTTCACCTGTTTTTATTCCTAACTATTTCTTTGTTTCTCTTGATTCAATTATATCTTCCTACATGTGGAATAACAAACATCCTAGACTAAATAAAGTTCACCGTCAGAAGGTTAAAAAGAACGTCGGTTTAGCTTTACCTAATTTTAGGTTTTATTACTGGGAGGTCAATATACGAAATCTTACGTTTTGGCTACATTACATTAATCAAGAGGCTTGTTCAGTATGGGTTTCTTCGGAAGCTCACTCTGTTAACAAAAATTTTATTATTTCTCTGCTTGGTGCTTCACTTCCTTTATCATTAAATAAACGAACAGATAATTTAGTTGTTAAACACGCTTTGAGGATTTGGTTACAATTTAGAAAATATTTTGGTTTATTGAGTTTTTCTTTGTCCAGTCCCATTTTATTCTAATTATTTCTTAAAGCTTCTATGACTTATGCAGCTTTTAAAGAGTGGGACAAATCGGGTATTACTTGTTTTCGGGATCTGTTTGCTGGTGGGAACCTTTCTTCGTTCGAACAATTGTCTACCAAGTATAATTTACCAAAAACTCATTTTTCCGAGATTTACAGATTAGAAACTTTCTTCGATCTCGAATACATTCTTTTCCTATGATTCCTGATAAAAAAATATTAGATGTAATTATTAATTTTAAACCTTTTCGCGATGGCTCCATGTTTAATATTTATGACAGGTTATTAGGAACGAGTAAAGTTCCACTAGATAAGTTTAAAATATTTGGGAACAAGATTTACAGACGTCAATCTCTGAGAAAACTTGGAATTAAGTTTCCAATTGGTTAATACTTCGTCATTATGCGCCCATCATTTTCTCCTTCAATTTAAAGTTGTCCTTCGAGCTCACTTGTCTGAAGACCAACCCTCCTGTTTTTATTCTGATATATCTCCTTACTGTGACAAACGTACTACGGGGAGGTCTTCTTTAATTCACATGTTCTGAACGTGTCAGAGTCTTAAAAAATATTGGGCAGAGGTGTTCCAAACTTTTTTCGGTGATTTTCAAAATAAATTTTAAATTTAATCCTTTGACTGCATTATTTGGGATTGTGGGAAAAATATAAATTTGACGGTTTCTGATCTACATATTCTGGCTTTTTTTCTCTTATAGCTAGGAGGGCTGTGTTGCTTAAATGAAAGGAAGTTACTCATGCTCAATTGCTCCGGGCTGTTATGTCATACCTGAATCTAAAGAAGATCCGTTGTTCAATTCTTGAATCTAATTTAGACTTTCAAACTCTGTGGGGTCCTTTATTGAATTATTTTCAAAACCTTTGATTCGGTGACTAAAATACAGACATTGGCTGACATTGTTATGTTTCAAGTGTTTTTCCTTGTCTTTTTTTTAATCAAACACTTTCCGTTTTTGGTAGTGGGGGTGATTTTATTTATAATAAAACATACCAATTATTTTCTTCATGAACTAAATATCACATCTGATTGTTAATTTATTGTGATATTTAACAATTTATTCAGTACTATTTTTATCCTCTTTTTTGATGCACGTACTTTTTTGTGTATTTAATAAAGATATTGAAAAGAATAACTTTAACAGGGATTACTGAGCTCAGCATGACTTCACACAACTAAAATAATGTTATTGTGATCTCCTTTATTTGTTGGAACTCCAAGTTTTATGTTTGACTGTAAAGGGAAAGAAATTGTTCATTGAATGGCGATCTCTTCCTGTTGTCTACTAAAATGTGTTTTCATCCAAAATGGTATCTATGCTTTCTCTCTTTCCAAATACTGATTGGTTGCTTTCAAAGAATCAAACTTCATGCCTCTCGTCGACAATGCTGTTAAAGGTACAATCACATAATTATGTTAGTAGTCTCAGAAATACGTCCGAAAAAGAATTAATTACTATTTTTTATCAAACAAGTTACTTTTTTCCAAACTTGCATAATTGTTCTCCTTTGTGTCTGCTCAACTAATGTTATCAAACATTTCTCCAAACATATAAAGTGAAAATCTATTTTGTTTCTTCTCCTCACAGCGAACATAGTCACGATTGTGATCCTGTTCCGGGGGAAGTGCGGCCTCTCTAAAGGTGTCACTTGCTATCTGGTGGCTATGGCAGCAGCGGATATAATGGGCGTTATACTAGACCTCATATTGAGGCAGATTCCAGTTGCCTATCAGGAGGAGTTTAGCTTTCAGCTGTCCATGCCCATGTGCAATATCCACGCAGTCCTACTTTACGCAGCATCGGACTGTTCTGTTTGGTTCACCGTCGCTTTCACCTTCGACCGATTTGTAGTCATTTGTTGCCAGAATTTGAAAACTAAATATTGCACAGATAAAACAGCAGCTGTGGTTCTCGGGACGGTGACTGTTCTGAGCTTCCTGAAAAACATTTTCTGGTATTTTATGTTCACAGGTGAATATAATCTTATTAATGACCCCTGGTTTTGTTGGAATAGAGTTGGTGTTACCGAATCCCCAGTCTGGGGAGCAATCGAATTCCTTCATTATCTCCTCACCCCTTTTGCGGCATTTATTCTTATTTTGCTGCTCAATGGTTTAACCATCAGACATATTTTACTGGCCAGCAGAGCCCGACAGAGACTGCGGTCTCCCAAAAATACACAGAGTCCGAGAGATCCAGAGATGGAAAGCCGAAAAAAATCGTTGATTTTGCTGTTGATTATCTCTGGCAATTTTATCGTATTATGGGCGGTGTTCACGATCAATTCCGTATGGAATCGAGTCTGGTATATGAACCTTTGTTTTGCATTTCCACCATTATATCTAAGAGAATTGGGCTTCATGCTCCAACTTCTCAGCTGCTGCACCAATTCAGCTCTTTATGTATTGACCCAGACTAAATTCAGGCAAGAACTCAAGGATATGATTAAATATCCATGCTCTCTAATAACAAACATTATTCAGCGCTGATAGGAGTTTATTAATCCCCAGTGGTCAACCGACAGGCCCTACCCTCACTCTTTTCCCCCCGTCAACCACTCCTCCCAACCCAAGCCTCCCAGGTATTGAACGAAAATGCTGCTGAGTTCATGATTTTGTGTGGTCTTAATGCCCTCCGCTAAATGCAGCAATCTCATCCTTATTGATCGGAGATATGGCCGCTTTGGACAGTTATATATCATGGAATAATCCGTGAGAAACGTGATAATAATTCGGCGCCTCAACCTCACAGACTCAACTAAGTAGAGATTACGTGATTAATCATAGCAGAAAATGAAGTCCGGGAAGGAAACACTGAGACATAATGAAGCAATTCAGAAGCCGTCTCAAAGTATTCAATCAGATTGGGCAATTAAATCATTTTAAATGTTCAGAACTCCACCAAAGTTCGAAATAACATAACTTACAATGACAAGAAAACTGTGACTCCCCAGCTATAAATCAGGCAAAATAAAAACGGTAGAACCAGAAATAATTTCAATATAATCCAGAATGTTATAGAAATAAAGCGGTTGGAATTATTTCTGAGCTGCAGGTTCATTAAATAAAACACCACAGTGTCATGCTAGCATCCTAAAACCAAATGTTTCTTTAAAAAAAACACGTTAATATCCCCCTTGAACAATACGAAACGTCAAGGATTAAAACATAATACTTTTCAAAGTAATTCACTTGAAACATTCTATGCCCACACTTGATATACCACGTCCAGCCAATGAACCACTCCGAAAGTTACAACTCTTCAGATTTATCTAATACTTCGAAACAAATATGTCATTGCACCGCACAGGGTGCAGTGGGGATTCACCGATATGTTTTCAGGTAGGAGGCGTTCCAGCTGGGAGGAGAGAGTGAATAGCATGGGTTTGTTTTGTCTGCAGAGGATTACGATGAGTGGGACCTGATTGAGAGATTCGAAATTATGAGGGGCACAGAGAGGGCAGATGACAGGAAAAGGGCTTCATAAACTAGGTTATGTAAGCAAGAAGGCAGAGCTTTGGGCAAGGGGCGAAAGATATAGAGAAGACTTCAGGAAGATCTTTTTTCATCCAGAGGGTTTTTGGAATCTGGAACGCCCTGTCTGAATGAGTTGTGGAGGCAGTTATTCGCAGAACATCTAAAAGAGCAGGGCAAAGTGTTGGTAACAGGAATAAGTATTTTAGGTACCGGATGGTCAGGTTGGTATGGACAAGATTGCTGAAATCTTATTTATCTGCTGTATGAATCTATGATTCTAATAAAAGTGGTTTTCATACACTTGCTAAAGCCATACTCGACGAATTGATGAGCATAACATCGTTATTTATATTACTATAAGGACTTATTTCCGTTTACTAGCACTTGACATATCGCCTTCTCTGCCTTGGACACTGGCGTTCGTCTGAAAACTTATTTCCAGATATGAGTTCTTTGCAAATTAGAGAGTCTAGATTTTCTTAAAATCTTAAAACAGTTGCAAAAAGGAAGTTTTATTCAGTTTCAGAAAAACCGCTGGATATCCGAGCAGTACAGAAGGATTGGAAAACTAATAATGTTATAAATAAAATAAGGTGACGCAGAATGTGTCAACCACAAGATAATTATTCTGACGTCTGTGTTGAAAAATGTTGGAATCATTTTTGAATGAGCCAGCAAAACATTTCGAAAGTCATACACTGATCCAGAAATTCAGCACCCTCCGTTAAGAATCATTCCAACCTTTCATTGCAAAGTTCTTAGCTTGTTTAACATTATCAATGCTTTGAGAATGATTTCCCTCAAAAGTAAGACCGGAAGTAGGTGGGACAGTCAAAAAATAAAAGCAAATAAGGGATACATTTCCAAATGTTCTCAAACTGTTGTGAAGCTCTAGCTTTCCATCTTCAGAATTTGTGTAGTAAGTACTTATGTTTTTTTTTCAAAATATCAGCTAGGTTCTTAATGAAAGAGGCAATATTATGGAAAGAGGGCTCGAAAATGGAACAAGAATGTCGGTGATGCCTATTGTTATTGTTTGGTGGAGTGACCTTGAGCGGCAGAACTGCCTACTTCTGTATTTTGTGGTTATGGGATTCGGTAATAAATTATTAAAGTGAATTATATCACCAATTCAAAGGAAAATAATTTTGTGCTTGATAACAAGGATACAAACAAATACATGGGGCTTACCTAAGATGTGCTGAGGAAGATTAGCAGAGTCTCTCTAAAATGTGGGTTAATAAGGAATGTTCAGCCGGTTAATGTTTCAGAAATTTTTAAACTATATTTAACAATCAGAACAGGATATCAAAGTGAAGTTATACACTGGATTTGCTAACAAATGCTTTTCATAAATAATAGCCAGTGGGAAAACTTAAAACGTTTGAAAAAGTGGGTGATGAAATTACAGAATTATAATAACAAAGATTGATGGATAGGGATTGATAATCTGTTCACATTTTGGCAAAAGATGGAAAAGTTAGGACATACTTAATGGCAGTATTCATAACCAACATTTAAAACCATATACACGAATTCATAGTCATTGGATCATAAGGCTAAACAACGCACTGGCAGGTCCTTCTGTCAAGCAAGTCCATGCCGGCCTTCTAGTACCTATCTACAGTAATTCCGTTTACTAGCACTTGGTCTGTGGCATCCTGTGTCTTGTGATCCAAGTGCTCGTCTAGCTGTTTCTGAAATATTGCGTGAGTACCTGCCTCCTCTACCTCAATAGTCCAACTGCTCCCTTGCTGTTAAAACAGATCCGCTCTAAACATCTTACACCTTACTCCAAACTTATGCTCTCTAGTTTTGATAGGAAACCCTCCTCCTACCCATCATCTTCATGTCGGTGATTTTATAAGTAAGAGGAAGCAAGGTACACCGATGGCCACTAACTTCCAATCACAAAAGGAATCCTTCAACATTGCCATCCGCCTCCGATTACTAGGCGGAGCTTTGCACCAAATTTGCCAAGTTACCACGGATCTTCATGGGCCTCAACTTTTAGACCGATTTTCCACATATAACCTTGTCAATGCCCTGACTGAATTTCGTGTAAACTGCATCAACTGCACATTCCTCATCAACACATTTGTTCATCTCTTCCAGAAAAAACAGTCAAACATGATCTACTACCAGTACAAATAAATGCAGACTATGTCTGATCAACCTTGCTTTTCCAAGTGTATATTAACCGTGTCCCTAGGATATTTTTGCCAGTAATTACCCGAGCACTGACGTATGACCAATCGACCTATAAATTCCTAGTTTGTCAATGCTTCCGTTTTGTAATACATGTATCACATTTCGGGAGAGTCAGCACAGCTTCTTGCGTGGAAAATCGTGTCTCAGAAATCCGACAGAGTTTTTCAAAGAATTAGTCAAGAGGATTAATAAGGGCACGGCGGTGGACGTTGTCTTCATATATTTTTGCAAGACCTTTGTGAAGGTCCCTCAAGGAAGATTGTTTGGAAGGATAGATCGCATGGGATCCAGGGAGAGTGAACATATACTTGGCTTGATGATAGGAAGCCGAGGGCGATTGTGAAAGGTTGTGTTTTAGACTGGAAGCTTGTGCTGGACTCATCGTCGGTTCTGTGTTATTATTTAACGAAATCAGCCATTCCGTAAGATTTTAGATCTCAATGAGATATCGCGGAAATACAATATGTTTAATATTGCTGTTGCTTTAGGATAGAGCATCTTGAGTGTTATTGAAGCTGTATTCCTTCACGTATGTCCACAATATTGCAGTACATTCCTGGTCAAACGCCATTTTAATATTAAAACATTCTGAAAACACGTGTGGAATTCAGCTCAGTTATTCGGCACCACTGGTTGAGTATTTTTGAAAATGCATCAGTCTGATATTTAGAACTCATGTGATCGAACTCGGCAATGTGGGGAATGTGGGAATGATAAAAGGGCTGTTCTCCTTATCTTCTTAATTGTTTGCCACTATTGAAAACGAGAATTATCAAAAATACAGAACTCAAAACTGAATAATTGCTTACAATATCTCACACACCTCTCGAGTAAATACCGGTTATATTTACTCTTAAGCTTCCGGCAGTCGAGAGTTATATCTTCAAAGGGCTGTCATCCCATTACTGGGCAGGTCTAAACTGATGAACGATATTTTCGACTGATCCAATTTGGCAGCGCTGTCCTACAGCACTTGGGCAGCTGGATCGGTGATTTTACTGCTGAACTACTCTTAGGGTTGACAGAGAAGTCTCAAATCACAATACAGTCCGTGCTCTTTCCACTCTCGGTGCATCTTCCAAATGTTTTTCAACATGGAGTACCACCTATTTATTAGCTGAGGCTGGGGTGGAGGTTGGTGGGGGCAGTTGGTGGTTAATAAGCATGAGGTTGTCCGCCACACGTTTTGCCAGATGCTTTTAGACATTGCGTTATCTGGATACAATACAGAGTACTCCATGTATCCTCCCTCCCATCTGCTTCCGGGTGTATTCCATCTCTAGAGTAATTGTCCTTCCAGTAGGACAGAAAGCATTTGGGTATTGTAGTCAGGAATTCTGAAAACTGTTATGATTTTCTGAGTAGGACAGTACCCGCGCTTTACTTGACCGATCTGTGGAACAGTTCTTCCTAAATATATATATTATATTCCAGATCTCTGTGAAGTGAGATAGAAAGGGGAGCAGTGACTTTCCGGTGTCTAAATTCGATGCCTAATATAATGACCGTTGGCCCATCCAGTATGTGTTCCTTCTTCGTTCCAAGATATCAGTAGATAGCACCAGGCTATTTCAAAAGTTATCTCAGATTCAACGTTAGGAAATGAGTGTGTTGTCATATATGGGCGATGCAAACTACGAATGGGAGAGACCAACTATGAATGGGCGATTTCCTCCGCCGAAGGCACTTCTGAACGAAATGCATTTTATGCAGATCGTACGATATTTTTCCGTGCTCTTCAATAAGATATGTTTCTGTTTTTGTCCTCTTCTTACAACTGTAACGCCTCTGTCACAACGTCTTTGGAAAAGGTACATTTACAGCAAAGTGATAATAATATAAAACTATATTCAGATTGAAAGCTGGTTATCCATTCTGATTCGTAAATCCGAAACAAATAAACAGAGCAGTTATGGAACGTTAGCAGTACATTGTAAATGAAGGTAGTATATTGGAATGAAACCGCAGTGGGCAACAATGATTAGCGTTTAAAGAAATACGGTAAATATTTCTCCAATTTAATGCAATAAAATCCTGATAAGAATGGTGTTCCAACAGCTGTAAAACATGAGACGTTATTGATTGAAGGCAACCGTTATAATGCTGCCAATTATAGCTGTGAAATTGGAAAAATGTCAGGGTTTGGCAAGGAAAGGCAATGAATTTGATAAAGACGGCCATAAAGCACAAAACTACGAGTTATGTAATGCCTACATAAGAATCCACAAAAGAGTCCTGAGGCCAACAGATATGGATGCGAGTCTTTTAAAAGGCAAGGACAATATAGATTCTCCTTCGCAATGAAGGAAAAGAGCAATCGAATAATTATTCTCATCCGCCTTTAAGGAAAAGGTCCCAAAAATGTTGAAAGAATGACGAAGAACAAAGAACCCAGAGAGAATAAGGAACTGAATTCAATTATAAATCTTACGTAAAAAGTACCATTCCTGAATTTCATGAAATTGACTGTCGGGAAAATCCCATATCCAATGACGTAGAACCCAAGGATTGGAAAGGGAATAGGTTCAACAATTGCGCTCTTCTAAAATTCCACACATTCCAAAACCACTGTCAGCGGCTGGAAGATGGATCATATTACTCCACCATTTAACAATCACGACAGAGAAAGAAATGCATATCACACATTAGCAGCACAGAGAATGTTACAATCTATGCAATAGGAATTGTTCGAAGGGAAACACTCGTATGGGGCTTAACCAACATTAAATTATCTCAGGAGCAGGGTCAGTTGAATATGCTGAATTCATCTGAAGTAGCATTTGTGTATAGGGTGCTGCGATGTTTTAATTTTGGGTGGAGAAATCAGATAAGTTGTATTATATCCTGGGACTAATAGACCTGACATTTAGCATTATTTTCAGTTCTTTAGGTGTGTGAGCCGTAATATTCTCTTGATCTGCTTTGTGAGTCTAATGCTGTGCCTTACTTTGTATTGATTTGCGTGTCTCATGTACCATGTTATTTGGAGATCATTTGTTGCTTTTCATAGTATTACAATGCTCTGTGGACCTGAGGGTTTTCATTGAGAAGCTGTAGAGGGCAAGGATATTAATTATTTCAAAGCCCCTTGAGAATTCAATATTTTGAATGTTTTATGCATCTGGATCTGAGATATTTTTTGATGAAGTTACTTATCGGGTTGTGGGGCTTACCATTCTGAGGAGGATTATCGGCCGGTAGTACAACATTATATGAGATACTTTGTGGTCCTGGATTCCTTTTTTTTTTGCTGAGTTCTACTTTTCTGAACCATGCTAATTTCAGGAATTATAAATCTGAGATTCCATTTTATATTGAGGGATTGGAAGTTTCTGTAGTTGAGGAAGTAAAGGGTTAAAAACTGTAACCATACCTATAGCTGATAGAAAAAAATACCGCGCAAGCAACAGCATGCAAGCTGCTGACTCAGTGGATAAGGTGTTAATTACTTTGTCCCGGACCTTGGTTTGTCCCGTTATGATAGACAATAGGAGTACTGGGTGCAATAAACAACGAGGTGGAAGCTCCTCCGAAACAATGAGGGATGATACCTGTCTTTGAATTTCTTGATTATAACTCAATTATGCTGGACAATAGGTGCCATGCCTGTCTCGGGATCTCTGTGGCTTGACCGAAATTCGCGGCGCCGCATGCATTAAGTGTGCGTGACAATATCTGTATAAATTTCTGTCTGCTCCTTTGTACGGAGAGAACTCTGGAAGCGACTCTTAACGAGTGCTGAAGAGACCTCTCCTTAGCGGTGCACTGCTAATAAACGCGTTTTATCGAAGCGACCTCGTGGCACTGTGTTATTTCATAGCGTACAGAAGTGAGAACTTAATTTCGAGACAACAATTTTGCGAGCCAGCCAGGAGTCCAAGACGAGGTTTCAGAAGCGGCGTGAGCGATCGACGGGGATGACGACTACCTGAGACGGAAGGGCCCACAAGGTACGATTCACCTTGATCCCTCTCAGGGAGTCGGACACGATCGATCCCTTCGCTTGTCGAATATCCTCTGACAGACTTCTCGCGAACCTGTCCGAGTACCACAGGTAAGAGGAGTTCGAGTTCCCAGTTAGGGTAATTTCGTGTTCGGGGTTGGAGTCCCCAGTTTCGTTAGTTTCGCGTTTGGGGTTCGAGTCCCAAGTTTCGGGTTTGGGGTTCGAGTCCCCAGGTTTGGGTTTTAAGTTTGTGAATTTCAAGGCTTTGAGCTCTAAGTTTTGAGATCGGTTCTCCGGTGCTGCCACCCTGCCTTAGACCACGGGAAGATCAGGATCCTGAAGTGGGTGAAGAAAAGAGACCAATTTTATAGATAATCGCAGCGATTTGCGCCGTACGATCAGGATGAAAACAAAATAGGACAAACCCTCGATGTCTGGGTCCAAAACCCCACTATCTAAGTTATGTAAAGACGTTCCGAAGAATGACAGTAACTTTCGTAAATTATCGGCATGCCTCGATAAAAAATTGGGAAATGAATATGGCCATTGTGGGGAACTCGGGATGTGGCTAAGTGCCTAAAGACAGAAAGGGCGATTTGGGAGCGGAATACGAGGGGAAATGGAAAATATTTATGTCTACGGTGAAAAAAGGCCGAAGACCTAAAAAATAAATCTAAACAGAATAGTTGGGAACATAATGCATGCAGAAGGGAGATTAGTGAGTGTGATGAAAAGGGAAATCCTAAAAGTTGGGAAGTCCTGAAGTCTTAATGTGGAGACCACGATGCTGAGAGGAACAGAAGGGAGAGAGAAGGGGTAGATCAGGAGAACAAGGAAAAACGTAGGAATAAAAATAAAAGAAATAAGGATAAAGTGGAGGCACCTCCCTACATGTCCGGCATGCCCCTGTTGTTCCAAAGTAATGATACGGACGAAAATGAGGAGGATTGGATGGTTCGACCCACAACCCCATCTACTCCCCCCCCCCCATTTCACTGCCACCACAATATAATGCGACTAGTCCGCAAACCGTTCCGCCTTCACCACCAACGACTGCTATCCAAGTCCCATCCCAACGACAATTCCATGGCCATATTGCGTCCCGAACCAAGAATCAGCTTAGACGGAGAGAAAGCCCACATATGAACGGCTCTAAGGCCACAGACAAGCGACGGAACTTTTTGGTAGGGGACAGACCTTTAGTAGATTCTCAGACATACACCGATTATGACTCCGATTCCGCCCCTGATTATGACGACCCTAAAGATTCCGGCCCAACATCTATGTTGAATAAGGCAAAGGGAGCCAAGGTTAAAAAACAATTCCCCAACAGCTGTGTTCCCAATCCCGATGCAACCCAAACGAGCGCTAATACCACGATCCAAATCTACACCTCTTGGAAGCCTCAGGAGATGTGCCTAAGCATGAGTTGGGCGCCCAACCACAAAACCAACCGGAGGATTTCATAGATTATGGGATCGGAACAATTCAGATGTACCAAGCCATCCACAAAACCTTTTCAGTCTTTGTTGGATGGCCCGTACAACTAATGAGGCGGAAAGGTGGAAAGAACACTTGGGTAACTTTGCGGAAAGGACAGCCTTTCAAGCGGCCGTCCGGCCTCAGGACCAGGTAACCAGCATTAGAACTGCCCTTCTCAAAACCCTCCAACAGCCTATTGACATAACTAAGGTTTTAGAATGCCGACCGAAACAGGGTGAAGACGGCCCAGATTTTCGCAACCGTTTCTGTTCACTTTACAGTACCTATGCGGGGGACGATGCCAACAACAGAGGCAACACCTCCCCCCAGTTTAACGCCCTCCTATTACAATGTATTCCTGAGGGAGTGGCGTCAGCTATCCGGACTAATAACATTAATTTGCCTGACCATACACGACAAACCATGAGCAGGGCGCTGGTCCACTTCTGGAGTAACAGTCGCGATTCGAAAGCCACAAAGGTATAACAGGAAATGGTCCAGAGAACACATCTGCACCGACCTCCCTACTCCGATAATACGGGATATCAAATGGAATGGCAGTTTTGCGTTCCAGGAGGGGTTTATCGGCCTGGTAAAGGATATCCACTGTACCCCATCGACGCAAGAGCCCCAGCGTACGGGCCCCTTTGTGAGACACCACCACCCTGTCGTAGTTACGCAGGACACAGGGGACCTCAACAACCCGCACCGGCGAGCGTCAGGCCGACATGATTCTACCTTTGTGGGGTTCCTGACCATTGGCGGCGTGACTGCCCCCACTACCGCCATCGGGAGACTAGATCCCCCGGTAGACGACAATCTTTTTCAACTAACAACTTGTTTTCTGCCTGACTAGCTATGGGGAGTAGTCATTCCACGTACCCTACCCTCACCGTTAACCCGTATGATGAACCCATCGTCAATTTCTTAGTTGAGGGAAATCTGATCCCCTTTATGATAGACATGGGGCAAATACCTCGACCCTCGAAGCTCCTTGTATCGCCCAGCATGATTTTAAACTGTCCACTGCCTCAGTTCCATTGATCGAGCTGGAGGGACAGGAAAGATCCTACCCCTTAACTGAACATCTACAAGTGAAATTTCGAGAGCGGGAATGTCTGAATAAATTCACAGTAACCCCAAACCTAGGGGGTAACTTGGCCGGGAGGGACCTGCTCTGCTCCCTCCGACTCAAAATACAATGCCTGGATGAAGGAATTACCATTACGATCCCTAAACCCCATAGTAACTGGATTCACCAGCCTCTTCAGTGGTGGACGGTGGACTTCAAGAACGAAGATTTTGTCCCACCCTTGAAAACCGCTGACCCGCATGTGACGCTAGTTTATGACCCCACAGGGATCTCAAGAGAGCTAGAAGGGTTGTATGCTCCCCTCCTGGGTAGCCTGGTGACTCTCACTATTTTAGGGGAAATAATAGGTGAGAAGGGGGCAGCACTTTTAGTTCAACTGCTGAATGAATTGTGGAATCAGTCAGGCTTGACTTCCCCTCACATTACCCTCTCAGTTAATGAGGGTCATAAACAGAAGGAGCTGGGATTCCTAGCCCACCGGCTTCAGGTACAGGCAGACACAGGCCTTTACCGGGTTCTCCAGACTCTGGCAGAAGGGACCCTGACTTATTACCTCACCCCCTTCTTGGTGACAGGCTGTTTACGCCACCATCAGCCCCACCGACTCACTTCGGATGAGCCAACCCCTGATTTCTGGGCCGAGTCGAAAGCTGAGGTAGGATTCACCGCAGTGACCCCAGTCCAAATCCGTGTAAGACCGGGAGCACAACTGCCTTCCGTCACACAGTACACCCTTTGTAGAGAGGCAGTTGACGGAATAACCCACTTAATAGATTCATTCTGCAACATGGCATTCTGATTCCTTGCCAATCACCTTGCAAAACCCCCATTTTACCTGTCCCCAAACCCGGACAGACGGAATGGCGCATTGTAGAAGACCTGCGTTAGGTCAATGAGATAGTGGAACCACTGCATCCCGTGGTCCCGAACCCAGCCACCATTCTCAGCAGCATCCCTGCCGACTCCTGTATTTTTACTGTTGTGGACTTCCAGCATGCATTTTTTGCAATTTCCCTATCTCCCGACTGGCAGTACCTGTTTGCTTTCACCTTCCAAGGTCAGCAACACACCTGGACTCGCCTCCCGCAAAGTTTTATACACTCTCCGACTATTTTTTCCCAAGTTATGCAACTTTCGGACAAATACACCGTTGTCCAGTATGTCGATGACCTTTTATTGGCAAGCCCTTCGGAGCCCGCCAAAATCGCGGGCACCAATAGACTACTTAACGCACTCCACTCTTGGGGATACGTAATACCGCCACAGAGAAGTAAAACGAACCCAGCGTCATGTGAAATTTATGGGCACCCTCTTTAAGTGCTACTGAGTGCCGGCTCACTCCTAAACGTATTGCACCCACCATTGTTACCCCACCGCCCGCTAGCCCGAAGGGTATGCGCGCCATCTCAGGATTAGTAAATTTCTACAGGCAGTGGCTACCTAACGAGGTCCTCCTTACTAAGCACCTCACACCCCTGGCTTCAAACCAGTCCGTGCGACATTTTGAACTTACGGAGGAACAAAAGGAGGCCTTTGATAGGCCCTTGCCAGCACCCCAGCCCTGGGACGCCCTCTATATGACCACCCATGACAACTTTTTGTGAATGTTCTGGAGGACTGCGCGACAGCCGTCCTTACTCAAACCCATGGGGACTAAAAAGACCGGCGGCCTATAGTCCACTCAGCCGGACCCGGTTGCTAGGGGGCTCCCGCCGTGCTCACAGATGCTTTCAGCCATCTACTCTCTAGTAACAGCAGCCTCCAATATAACCCTGCAACATCAGTAGTTGTTTATTCTTCCCATACTGTAACGGCACTCCTAACCACTCATCACACGCAACACCTTAACCAGGCCCGCTTAAATAGTTATGAGGTAGCGCCCCTGAATAATCCACTCCTCACTTTTGCCTACTGCACCACAATTAACCCTGCCACCTTCCTAGAGGCCCCACCAGAGGATCTTGAAGATCCGCCACATGACTGTTTAATGCGTAACCACTTTTTGACTACACCCCGTCCAGACCTTTCGGATAAGGCCTTCGAGCCCACAGTCTTAAACCTGTATGTCGATGGTCGTTTCTCCGTTTCCGAACAGGGAACCCGCCTTTGCGGCTATGCCATAATAAACGACTCCCATGTTATAGAGACTGCATCTTTGCAGACCCAGTCTCTACCCAAAAAGCAGTACTCTTTGTCCTAACCAGATCTTGTATTTTAGCCAAGGACAAAGCAGCTAACATCTTCACTGATTCCCGCTATGCTTTTGGAGTTGCCCATGATTTTGGCCAACTCTGGGCGCATAGGGGATTTTTGACCTCTACAGGTAGCCCCATACAAAATGCGGCTTATGCAAAGAACCTCCTCCAGGTCATCCTCCTCCCTAACAAATTGGCCATCATTAAATGCTCAGCTCAACTTTCAGACACCTCCCTAGTAACACAGGGCAATAACAGGGCAGACACAGAGGCTAAATTTGCAGCACGCCAGGGGTCTAAAATCGTTCCGACTGCGGAAAAACAGGCCGTTGCTTGCAAGCCAAAGATAACAACGTTGGGCACCCCAGGCATGGTCGTGTGCAGCACTGACAGTAGGACGCCCCAAACTCAGAAAAACAAATGTGGATGGCGCACTGGCGTACGCACTCTGCGACACACGGCCTCTGGATTACTCCAGTCGGTCAAGTATGTGTACCTGATTCTTTGTTACCAATGTTTATTGGCTGCCTACATTCTGAGACCCATCTTGGAAAGGAGGGAATGAGTAACATTTGACTACGCACCTGGTGGCACCCCAGATTGGAGGAAGCAGCACAAGGCAAAATACGATCGTGTTTTATATGCCAACAAACCAATGCTTGGAAAGGGGTGAGGAGCACCCCCGGAAAAACCCCCTTGCCAGGTGTCCTTTTGAATGTATACAACTCAACTTTATTGAATTACCGCTTGAACATTGTTATAGGTACTGTCTCTTTATCGTTGATGTGTTTAGTAGATAGATTGAAGCTTTTCCAACCACCAACAATAAGGCCTCAACGGTGGTGTAGTTATTGCTTACAGAGGTTATACTAAGGTTTAGGGTACGCCGACAGATAAGTTCAGACAAGGGTCCCCACTTCATAGGGAAAATAAATAAGGAATTGTGCGAAGTACTGCATATCGAACAGCAGTTCCACTGCACCTACTACCCTCAGTCAGCGGGTATCATTAAGAACTGGTTAATCGCGAACTGCTTGGACTGCTTGAACTCTTTAATGTCTAAACATTAAATGACACCTTATTCATTAGCGAACGCTCTACCAAGGGCACGGAAGTCGATGGAATCGCGAAAGCCAAGGCATACAAAGCAGATTCTAATTCAGGCCCTTGTTTTGAGGATATCACGTCTTGTTTTAAACAGCTCAGCAAGGAGAACCAGTTCTTTGTCTCTAAAATGTAATGTCCAGTATGATTTTTTTACACATATAATGGACCACATTTCCATCTTCTAAGAAAAACAGAAGGCATTCCTTTTAATCTCATATGCTGCAACAAGCCTGCAATCCCAGAAAGCTCTCTCGTGAAACTTCCTTGCACTCCATCTATTGCAAATGTATCATTCCTTCTGTTGGAAGACTGGATGCAGTTACAGTACGGCTTACTAATTTGGGAAAAACGTATCTAAACTTGCAAAGAAATCCTTTTGTGTCAAAGCCAACATCGCACCATGCTCCTTAAACGCAACTACGTTACCATTCAGTGTGTCCTGTTCACGGATAAGCAGATTCTTCAGAACACCAATACATTGCATTCGTACACTACTTACAAGTAAATTGTGTCTCCGTTTTCTCACTGAGTGTATAACATTTTTTCTGCATTGTGCTCCATATTTTCGCCAATTTACATATATTGTTGCATCCAAAACTCTCTGCCTTCCTGTCACAGCAGGTTATGCTACACGTGAGCTGATGCAGTGAATCTCAATACATTACACAGAATTCTCCCACCCATCCAGACTATGACCAAGTGGATTCACACATTCCTAACGCACGAATGACCAGATTAAATCTATTGTTCTTTTTTCTGTCCATTATCCTTTCCCCCACACAGCCAAGCAAATCAGTTACAAGAAGGTGCACTCTATTTTTTTATGATTAAACACACGAGCAAGGCTTTCTGAAGGCATTCTGTAAGCCAAGAACGTCACATCCATTGATTTGCCTGTAAACATTCTGCAAGTTACAATATTGGGAGATACACGAATAGAATTATCAAACCCGATTGTTCTCTCCTGAATCCATGTTAGCTCTTTCGTCCTTATTATGGTTTTCCAAGTGGCCTGTCCATATTCCTTCAAAGACAGGTTCCTATAATTTTCGGATTACTGAGGTCATGGAAACTGATATTAAATTATTCCCTTTATTTTCCTTTCTGTTGCTTCATAATTGCCAAAGCGTAAACCAGGAATCAGGAATTAAGCGTCGAATAGAACACTCCTGTTTCTATTCCAGTTTCTATGTGTTGAAGCATTTTCGAAGCAAGTTTTCATTTTGCCAGCGAGTTGACGGAACTTAAATTGTGTCGTGTAAATCACTGGAGCCACAATATTGAAAAGAGAGTTAGAGAAAATAGAAAGTTATTCACTTCAGTGAAAAAAGACAAAAGAAAATAGAAAAGGGAGGTTTCGGATGAAACCAATCTCATGACCTGAGGAAATAATAGGAGAATGTAATGAACTCCCTTTTTTCTTGTACGAGTACCTGGAGACCCAGAGGTCGAATGCCCTCCTTCTGTGGTGTACCTGTTTATGAGTCCACAACAGCCCTACTTTCAGTCTCCAATACCCTCGATTTTTTTAACGCAATGGAAAAGGGGTTTGTCGATTGGCATATTATGGATCGTGAGCGAAAGGAGCAGTCCCAGGATGTCTCGGAACCAGGCTAAAGGCAGAAAGCGAATAATAATGTTGATAAATTGGGTTTGATAAATTGTGAGGCATGAAGTGTTTTAGGGGTTAGCGAGTGGTGCACCGATCCACTGATACTTTTTTTTACGCCAGTGATATCTATATACCATGCCAGATTTAAAAAAAAACACAAATAGAGAACAAAGCAAGTGTTGTTAACCATTTCCAAATGTGTTTGAAAGCTAAATCGGAGAGGGGAATGCAATGTTCAAATTCAGTACAATTTAATACTGTTGACGTGCTGTGTGAAAAAAAGAATGGAAACGGGGGAACTGCAGGGGAATGCCGACTTAAAGAGAAGGATAAACTAGAAATTTTGAGATATTGTAAGGCTAAGAAGCTGGATGTGTTGATGCATGCAGGGAGTCCGTTTCGTGGAATTCTATGTGACTTTAGACGCGGTCAAAGCAGCTTCATATAAACACTTGTTTCCAGAGTCTTATAACCGTGAATCTCGTCAAGGGAGTTCCACGAATAATATTAGCTGGATTCAGACGACACATGCACTGGTGCTTCAGCAACAGCCGAATTAAGGAAAGACAGGAGACAGGCAAAACTATGATGATAATAGACCGGAATGGTAATGTAGGGAGTGCGTGTTCAGCACTCAGCTCATGGTGAATACGCAATTTAAGGTCATAAACGAACAAACTTATCCTACGACATGACCCACGATGAACATGGAATCAGGTGATATGGTGTAGAATTAGTGATTTCAAGATGAGCTGTTACCAATTAAGGTATTATATACTTCGAAATAAGAGGAACAACAAAGCACTTTATGTTCATGTTTGACACTTCTAACTATTGTTTTTTTTGAAATCTATCAAAGACGCAACATCAAAGGTGTTAAGGAAGTAACTGGGATGAATTCTAATGCAGTCAATCGGCTTCCAAGCTATCAAAATGCGAAAGAACTATGGAAGAAGTGACAAAATAAGCAAACCAATTGCATGAAAAATGATAAGTCTTCAGAATGAACGTTTTTTAAATAATAAACGTTTATTCACTAAAAGCACTACAAAAGACAACAAGCGTCAATACACTACATCTAATACAGAAAAGAAGAAACTACGCAACGACATACTAGGGTAGAGAATGCAAACTAATACTAACGAAACACACACGCGACGCTGCACCCGTTAACGCGACACGCGGCACTTCAAATAAGAATGGCGTTCGTACCGTCCACGACACACGCGATCCCCTAAGGGGCCCACCTAGCGCGGAACTCGGCTAGGGTGCCCGCGGAAACCGCGTGCTCCCTCTCTAAACGCACCCACACGCGCACGTAAGCGCGGAAGACGGGCAGGCAGGCTGACCTGCCGGTACCCTCGGCCGCCCGCCGCCGCGTCCCGTGGAAGGCCAGCTTGGCCAGGCCCAGCAGGATACCCACCAGGAGATCAGCCGCGCGCCCCTCCCCGCGCCGCACCGGGTGCCCGTAGACCAACAGCGCCGGGCTGAAGTGCAACCAGAACTTCAGCAGCAGCCCCCGCAGATACTCGAAGAGGGGCTGCAACCTCTCGCACTCCGCGTACGCGTGGTACACCGTCTCCTCCCGGCCGCAGAAATGACAGGCGGCCGGGGTGTCGGTGAACCGGCTCAAGAATCGGTTGCACAGCACGGCCCGGTGCAACACCCTCCACCCCAGGTCCCCGATGTACAGCGGGAGGACTCCCGCGTAGAGAGACCCCCATCGGGGACGGCCCTCGCCGCCCGCCGGCAAGACGGACCGCCACCGCGTGTCCGGCCGGCAGATCAGGGCGAGGAAGTGAAAGGTGTGCAGGAGCAGCCCGTACAAGAACCGCCTCGGTGCCTCGCGCCGCCTCCCGCGAGAGACGCCGGGCCCTGGGCCCGACCAGCAACTCCGGCGGGGCCGGCGCCGGCGCCCGCCGCGACCGGAGGAGGAGCGGCCGCGCGCAAGCCGCACGACACCGCGCCCCACACCCGCATCAGATCCCGGTAGAACCCGGGCAGTTACCGCAGGGCGGCTCGGCCGACGCCCGCCGCCGGGAGACGCGCCCTCTCCCGGAGGCAGCGTCCCCGGCGGAGGAAGTAGGTGGCCAGCGCGTGCCACCGCGGGGGGCGCTCCGTCTACAGGTATCTCTGCAGCGCCCGGAGGCCCAGGGCTGCCAGCTGGGTGCGAACGCACACCAGCGCCTGACCCCCCTCCGCCGACGGCAGACTCAGGACCGCAACGGAGACCCAGTGCCTCTGGCCGCCCCAGAAGAAGTCCGTCAACCTCCTCTGGGTGGTGGCGACGAAAACGTTGGGCGACACCAGCGTGGCCAGCCGGTACCACAGCATAGAGGCCCACCAGCTGGTTGATGACCAGCGACCTGCCCCGGTACGAGATCGCCCGGAGCAGACCCGACCTGCGCCCCAACCGGGTGGAGACTTTCGCCCCCAACTCCTACCAGTTCGCCGGCCAGGACCCCTCGGCCGGGGACAGGTAGACCCCCAGGTAGAAGAGGTGCCTGGTGCTCCACTGGAAGGGCCGCAACTCCTCCGGCAGGGAGTCCGCCCGCCACGGACCGACCAGCAGACCCGAACACTTGGTCTATTTGATCCTGGCAGAGGACACGGCCGAGTAGACCCGCTGGCACTCGCGCATCCTCCGCAGGTCCGCCGGGTCGGTGACCGCCAGGAGCCTCCGTCGCCGGGTCGCGCAGCACCAGACCCGTCAGACGCTTCCGAAGGAGGCACAGGAACGGTTCCAGGCAGACCGAGTACAACTGCCCCGACATGGGGCTTCAGGATGAACGTTTAGTCATTGTGACTTACCAGGAATAGCAATAATGGCGAGGACGGGATAATACACAGGTTGATTTGTCCAGAGTGCATAACAGAACCGCACGTCTAAAGAAAGCCGATAATAAAGTTCAGAGAGCACATCAAACGTCCAGAAGATATTCCGACCCATTGCTTTTACATTCAAGAATCTGTTGAATCCTCTTCCTCTCTGAGGAGACGTTGATCTCCTTCGGTGGCGACGGTGATTCACTGCCAGACACTTTGCGAGAACTCATTGAAATAAATCACGTATCGGCACGATTATTCTCAACACTGGTGCCCCACGAGGCTGCGTCCTACTCCCTATACACACATGACTCCATCTACAAGTTTACAGATGATACCACCGTTGTAGGCCGTGTCTAAAACAGCGATGAGTCGGAGTGGAGGAAGGAGATAGAGCTCAGTGGAATGGTGTCATGACAGCAAACTTTCCCTCAATGTCAACAAAACAAAAGAGCAGGTCATTGACTTCAGGAAAGGGGGCGATCTACATGCACCTGTCGACATCAGTGGTGCTGAGGTCGAGAGGGTTGAGAGCTTCAAGTTCCTGGGCGTAAACATCACCAACAGCCTGTCCTGCTCAAATCACGTAGAGGTCACGGCCAAGAAAGCACACCAGCCCCTCTACTTCCTCAGGAGCCTAAAGAAATTTGGTTTGTCCCCTTTGACTCTCACCAACTGTTATCGATGCATTATAGAAAGCATCCTATCTGGATGATTCACGGCTTCGTACGGCAACTGCTCTGCCCAGGACCGCAAGAAACTGCAGAGAGTTGTGGACATCTCAGCACGTCATGGAAAGCAGCCTCCCCTTCTTGGACTTTGTCTTTACCTCTCGTTGTCTTGGTGATGCTGCCAGCATAATCAATGACCCCAGCCTCCGGAGACATTCTCTCTTCTATCCTCTTCCATCGGGTAAAGGATACAGGAGCCTGAAGGCACGTACCAACAGATTTAAGGACAGCTTCTACCCCACTGTGATAAGACTACTGAACAGTTCCCTTATACAATGAGATGGACTATACCTCACGATCTACCTTGTTGTGACCTCGCACCTTATTGCATTGAACCTTCTCTGTGGCTGTGACACATTACTCTGTATTGTTATTGAGTTTACTTGTAGTATATCAATGCACTCTGTACTAACTCAATGTAACTGCACTGTGTAATGAATTGACCTGTACTATCGGTTTGTAAGACAAGCTGTTCACTGTACCCGGGTACAAGTGACAATAATAATCCAATACCAATACCAAAGAGGACAAGCCTCCGGTAACTCAATCAGCCTCTGTGGAAACTGACAATAATTTCACGCACTTCGCATATAGGTTCAGTTAACTCCTTCTGCATAATGTGTTTTTGATTTGATCAATATATAAACGAGTCCATGCGGAGAGTGTTGGTTTCTTTGTGAGGTAGACTGGTGGAAAAAGAGGACGTTCTAAACAGAGTCGAATAGATCATATCGGGGATGGGGTTTGTATCTGATAACTCGAGAATTGCAGTTGATGTTTTCCGTTTTACCTGAAAAATGGGCCAACCACGCAACTGCTCTAACGTCGCGCGTTTCCTCTGTTGGTGAAGATTTGACAGCACTTATCGAGGAAGACAATAACCGTTACATGTGAAATAATGAGGATAGTGACGGAAATAGAACACAAAGCATTATTGGAATTTAGTCAAGCCAGATCGAGCTCTTGGATTACTTACGCGGATGACCATTGATAAGACAAAGTTTATGTGTCTGGTCCTTCAAATCTCATTTTTCCATACACCACCTGTGGGCATAAGAACATTCATACCATGGGAATGGAGGGGCCTGGTTGCAAAAGTGAAACTTTTCCCAAGTGATAGAAATCAGATAGTAGCGATGAGTATTGATCTTTAGAGGGATGTTCAGAGTGGTGTGATAATAAAAATATTTTTTTTTTGTTGGGTGCGGGTGAGCCTGTCTGCACGTAAAGCTCAAAAGATCTTGCAGATAAACCAAATAACAAAATCATAAATGAGGGTCAATTTTGCTGAGTTCTTCGGGTAAACAAGAGAAAATATCGAGGGTATTAGTTGGAACAAGCGCCATTAAATTTAAGAAAGGTAAGTCTTCGGGGTGTGTTGGTGGCTCACGGAGTAAGACAAGGTAATATCATATTTATGTTTCAACCCAAATAAACAGTGGGCTTGCGTCATTGAAAATGAATCAACAAGAAAAAATGGTTAGCATTCATGCACACACACACACGCGCGCGCGCGCGCACACACAGACACAGACACAGACACACGCACACACACACACACCACACACCCCGAATGCATGCGAGACCTTTGTGTTTTCATGCCATAACTGACCAGGTTTTGCCTTCAGACTTTATTTCTGCCCGAGTGTTTTCAAGGGCCATTGTAATCATTTACATTTCCTGCTGCAAAACACCGCAGAATGAATGTGAGAACTGAGTTTACTTGAGGAGTGCAAATAAATTGTTCTTGTTATCAATGGTTAAATAAAGCAAATTTCTGGAAAATATTGTTTATTATAAAGA
The DNA here is from genome assembly GCF_009764475.1 of Pristis pectinata. Lineage (NCBI taxonomy): Eukaryota > Metazoa > Chordata > Chondrichthyes > Rhinopristiformes > Pristidae > Pristis > Pristis pectinata. The sequence goes on from NC_067424.1 coordinate 38,911,975, forward strand.
TCTATATTATAATTAGACAACATTTTGCAACAGTGTGGAGCAACACGACTCATATATTTAAGAAGGAAGAAGAGGCTTCCAAGAGAAGCAGAGAGAGAATGTAGAATACGGAGGTGGATGCCATCCGATGAGGGATGTTGTTGCCCAGTTACTGATTACATTTGGTAGCCTGATGTTTGCAAACGGGATGTAGCAAACGCTGCAAAGAAGCTACCTCAAGCTCTTTAGGATTGTGTAATAGAAGTGGCCCTGCACATTATCCCGAGTAAAGTGTAAATCATGTTGGATCGATATTACCGTGGTTCGAATCTTACTGAAGATAAAAGCTTTATTGGCAGCTGAAGCTCAGGGCACATATCACAAGACTTAAGGACAGCCTCTACCCCACTGTGATAAGACTATTGAACAGTTCCCTGATACAAATTAGATGGATTATGAGCTCATAATCCACCTTGTTGTGACCTTGCACCTTATTGCACTGCACTTCCTCTGTAGCTGACACTTTACTCTGTACTGTTATTGTTTTTATCTGTACTACATCAATGCACTCTGTACTAACTCAATGTAACTGCACTGTGTAATGAATTGACCTGTACGATCGGTTTACAAGACATGTTTTTCACTGTACCTCGGTACAAATGACAATAATAAACCAATACCAATAATTACCTACATTAGCTCACAGATTCTGCTTATATTGCGACGGAAATTAGGGCCATGCTGAAGTATTTAAGTCCCTGTTCAAATATATGTATTTATGCAATTACCCAAAAGAAATTCAGAGAACAACAAGATTATTTGCTAAAGTCGTTCTAAACGCGGAGACTCAGGTTAATTAAAAATGATTTTATACAAATGTCATTAACCGTTTAGTTATTATCTCGATTTCAAATCTCCTCACGTAATGCATTCCAGTAATGTCAAAATGGTTGAGTTTTTTTTTGTAAAGATGTCATTCCTTTTTTGGCAAGCACTTAATCGCAGCATGGTTTTACGGTTCCACGCTTCTTTGCTTTTTTTTTATTTTTTTCCTGACAATCTGTTCACCACAAACCTTGCACTACACTGATGCACACACCTTCCAAGTTTGTTTCTTTGCCCATCCCGTGCATTATATCTGCACTGTAAAACAGGATATACCATTATTTCGACAGGGGATGGATGGATGGATGGATGGATGGATGGATGGATGGATGGATGGATGGATGGATGGATGGATGGATGGATGGACGGACGGAGGGAGGGAGGGAGGGAGGGAGGGAGGGAGGGAGGGAGGAGGGAGGGAGGGAGGGAGGGAGGGAGGGAAGAAACGATATTTTCGCAGCAGGAAGGCGGGTGACAAAATATTCCTTGTGAAATCTCCCTGAGCGTGTTAGAGGAGCAGAGACGTTTTGGTGATGTAAGAAATACAACAAAAAGGCCAATGTAACTGCATAAAGGAAAGAGGCACCGGGGATTATTTTAAAGCTAATCAAGCTAAACTGAAACAAACTGATGATCACGCCACGTAGAGCCCATACATTTAGTTACCTACTGCCCGTTGCATTTTTCGTGTCAAATTTGATTATAAATTTATCAGTGAGATTTATATTTTAATAAGCGTTGAATAATTGATCATTGGATACTCTTCGTACAACAATAACCATAAAATACGAAGTGCACGTTCCGTTACAGATTTGAAAATATTGCTATAGTTCAATGTAAGTATTTCAGTCAACACAATTTCATCTCTTCTCAAGTTAATTGCGGAAATGGATTTTTGATGTGAGAGTAGTGTCCTCTGGCTGGGCTCCCATACGGTGAGTAGAGGCGTTCCTCCTTGACTAAGGCATCTCAAACATATAGACTAGTAAAACAGCATTTTTCACAAATATAGTCCTTTACTTATAACGCCGGACGGGTGATCATCGCAATAGAAGCAGGACTGCAATTCAAACCACTAAAAATAATAGGCTCCTCAAATTAAAATTACGCCTAAACTGTCAAAATCCTCAATTAATTTGGTAACTCACATCAATAGTGATGGCGAAGCTGTTTTAACCCTACATCCAACAGAACCTTTCGAACGACTACAATACCTCAACTGAAAGTACAGTGAACATCACCAATAGCAAGTCTTGGTCCAACCAGATTGACGCCATGGACGAGATAGCTCCCCAGCGCTTCTACTTCCTCATGAGGCATTAGCCCTCGCCAATTTTGCTCAATGCGCCATGGGAAGCAACCTTGCTGGATGCATCACGGCTTGGTGTGGCAACTGCTCTGCCTGTCACTGCAAGAAACCACAGAGAGTTGTGAACACAGCTCAGGACATCACGAAAACCAGCCTGCGCTCCCTGGACTCTGGACTCCGCAGCCTGTATTTCTCTTTACCTCAGTACCGTACCCATCCCGTACATTCTCTCTTCTCCCCCTCCATCGGGAAGAAGATACAAAAGCCTGAAAGCCCGTACCACCGGCTCAAAGACAACTTCTATGCTGCTGTTATTAAGACTATTGAACGGCCCCTTGTATGATGACTCGTGACCTGACAAACTAATTCGTTATGGCCTTGCACGTTATGGTCTGCCTGCACTGCACTTTCTCTGTTGCTGTTACACTTTATTCCGCATAACTCTATTGTTTTACCATGTACTACCTCAATGCAAAAGACAGGCTTTTCACTTTACCTCGTTACAGTGTCAATAGTAAACCAATTCCAATGGCAATTACAATTCATTTCAGATCTTTACAAATCCTATTTGGAGACACATCTGTTCCTATTCCGGTGAAGGGTCAAGTGAATTAAATGGAAAAGAAAGTTACAAAGGAAACATAATCAAAACTGGGTCAGAAACAGTGAAGGCCCCAAATGCAACAAACGGGCATAATCAAGTGTAGGCGAAAGATTGTGAATTCAAATCATCCACTCCAAATACCAGAGTAGTACTGGTATTTCATCTTCTCCTTTTTAGCATTTTTAGTTGTCCTCTGTTGACTTTTAAAGGCTTCCCAATACTGTCTCCCCACTAATTTTGCCACATGTTATGCCCTTACTTCGGCTTTTATGTTGTTCCCAACTTCACTTGTCAATCAGTGTTGCCTCATCCTCCTCTTAGTGTGCTTCTTCTTCCATGGGATGAAATTGTGCTGTGTCTGCCGATTTACTCCCAGAATATTCTGCCATTCCCAGTCCACCATATTCCCAACTTGGATCTCCTTCCAATCAACTATAGCCAGCTCCTCCCAGCAAGCTCTAGTAAATTCCCAGTAAATAAACACGCAATTCTGGATTATTTGTGCTGTAGACATGGTAAACCCTGCCTCCATTAGAAATCTCTGCGATGAGTATTCAGATTGGCTAGAAATCAGGAACATAAAAGTGAAATTTACACTGCTTAGACCACGAACGGAATTCTGCACTCTGAAATTCTCCGTACTAACCCATACGCACTGCATAATGATTGCAGGACCAGCGTGAGCTGAATACAATGCAGGCTCAGGTTCGCTGGGAAACTTTCAGGGGAAAACATGTGGGGCAATACCTCACACATACAGAGTCCTTGTGTAATTAATGGGACCAGAAACCTAAGTTTATTTCCGTACACAAGTGCAGTATGACTGACTAACGATCCCTCCCAGCTTGTGGAGCTAATAGTCCACACAGACAAAGGCCGGAGGGTAGATAGGCATTGAGCTCCACTGCAAACAGATTTTATCCTTTTGACTTCTACTTTTTATTGCAATTCCCCGATTTTGCCCAATTCCCACCACAGACCACCCCACTCCCGCCGCACTGCCGTTGCATGGAACCGCTTCATTTCACAGAAAGGTTTATCTGAATTTCCATCAAATGCTGTTTCTTGTGTCCCGTTTATTCCCAAAGGTTAATTCTGGTATACCTGTTGACTTCATGGTTTGGTAACGTCGGTCTCAAGTCGAGAACCATATCAAAGTACATAAATTCCCATACAATCCTGCACATGGAAGCACTTTAGCAAATCTCAAAGTACTCGGTCAAGCTTATATCATTTCTCCAGTCTTTTGTATAGTTCCACTGTTAGTTTTCCCTGCTCATAGTAATATAGTGACGATTATGGTACTGCATCGGCGACAGTGCCGTCTTTCCAAAGGAATAACCTGTTGTCCATGGCAGCTGCGGATCTACTTGTCATTGTTCTCGACTTCATACTGTGGCAGATTTTAAGCATTTATTGGGAACTGTTTATTTTCCTGCATTCCATCCCTGTGTGTTATGTCCACGCTGTATTCCTTAATGCAGCCACGGACTGCTCGATCGCTTTCAGCTTTGATCGATTTGTAGCTGTGTGTTCACAGAAAGGTAAATATTACACTGAGGACACAACGGCAGCGATTCTGGGGAAGGTGACTGTGCTGAGCTGTCTGGTTTTGTACGGAAAGAGACGGTATTTTGAATTCACCGATCTGAGCAACAGTAGAGTTCCTTCTTTACCCCTCACTCCGGGCTCCCATTTGTTCTTATTCTGTTGATTAATGCATAAACTGTCAGACATATGTTGGTGACCAGCAGATCTAAAACTCCTGAAATTGAGAGCCGAAAGAAATCCATCATTTTATTGTTGCTAATCTCGGGCAATTTCATCGTTTTATGGGCGCTACTTGCACTGTATGTATATGGAACTGACTGAGATGGTTGTTATATCAGTTTGCGAATCCACCAAAATCTTTACAGGCTATGGACTTCATTCTCAGTTGCTAAGCTGCTGCACAAACACTGCTCTTCACGCTGTTATCCAGGAGAAGTTCCGAGAACAGCTGGAGGATTTACTGAAATACCCCTTCAACCCTGATAGTAAATTTCACTACGTGGGGTAGTTGAGACATTCGCGACGCTCCCTGCCATATTCTTCCGCATCCTGCCACACAAGATTTGACATAATCTGCTCAAAGCAGTCATCTCTGCGATGTGAATAGGCTCCTTCATCTCCACTACCCAGACCAAATGACTTATTTCATTCATCTGTTTCAATTACATTTTGTCACTTTGCATAAACTCTCAATTTTCATAAATATCTTCAAAGGTGAACCGCACTTAAATATGTGGAATTGTTGCTGCAAACCGTCCGTAACTTATAAATGGGTGATAGCTGCAAAATAGCTCAGACTCAAAGCATCTTGAACGAAAACGAAACAGCAGATACAGAAGGTTCTTGAAAATGTCATATCACGATAGTACTGCGAAAATATAAGGGTCCTCAGAATTGTTAAAAACAATCACCTTTCTACAGCATCGAAGATTCGTATGGTAACGTAAATAATGTCACAGCTCAGATATATAAAACAAGCTATATTATCACTGCATAACGATTGAAAAAATCATTTATTCAACAAAGGATAACAGTCGCGAAAGCAATATACGATAATACCACCGCTGGAACTCTACAGCACCACAAAATAACACTGCAAACCCGACCACATGAGCTCCTGAATAGCGTACGTCTCCTTCGACACAAAACAAATGCCACGGTGGATCACGGTACCACAAACCGAAACATCATTTCGAAGAAATTTGACACAAATGAATATTTAAACGTATTTTCCAAAGTCAACCGCCAGGACTTCTGAAGACAGTTCAAAGTGATACTGTACCCTGATGTGAAAGACAAAAAAAAACACGTTAGACTGAAATAACTGCCGAAGACCAATAAAAACTCAAAATAACAGAAAAATGACGACACTCATAGACCCTCACATTAACACAATATTGCAGACTATATAAACTATACAAAACACCTGAAATCACCACATCACCAGAAAATAAATCACAAAAAATCCTCAAATTCCTCAAAATATCTTAAAAATTCAGACAATTCCACGTAGGGGGTGGAAAAGAGAGAGAGAGAGAGAGCGCTTTTGGCTGTTTATTCTGTCATGGTGCAACTCAATATTAGTGTCATTTATTAGTGTCATTAAGTGAGTCAGAAGAAATCAAAAAATGTTTCCTTACCTGCGACGCATCAACACAGAACATTCACTTAAAGTCAACATCGAAGACTAAGGTTGTCTTTATTTTGTCGGAATGAACTGTTGTGTTCTGACCTTTGAGGAGATTTTTACTCCACCATAATTCTAAATGTGTCGGCTGCTGCTCAGTTTGCTACGTTTTAATACGTCATTGTCAAATGACCCTTTTAATGAACGCCTAATGGCTAGCAAACCACCCAGTCCACAACTGTGTTATGTTCACATACAGAATGTATCACCTATCATTGATTTAACCACTGAATATAAACACAACAAAGTTATTACCATCAAAAAGGGTTTTGCATAGTCCTCGCAAACGTATTAATTTGCAAAATACAGACTGTTTTAGAAATTAAACTTTCACCTGCAAGGTATATCTTTAAAGAAGCCATTGTTTCCTTTCATCATTTAAAACATCTTTCTATTTTCGCACCTGTATTGTTTAGTCGATTGTACACACTTTCTAAATTACATAATCATAGCTTTCTTCATTGGAATCTATTAATTTTACGAACATCTGTTCAATATATTTGCAAGAATTAAACAGAAAACAAAGATGACTTTCCCTGTGCAAGGGAAATTCAGTACTTCCAAAGAGAAAAAAATCTCTTTTATTTCTTAGAGTCAGCACCACATATAAATTTCATGTAGTGGAAGTTATTCGTTGGTAAAGTCTCGAATGTATGAAAAATAAAATAAATGACTGAATGTGAATAATATTTCAGAACTTGCAGTATATCTGATGGCCTTCATGTATTAGCAACATGTAAGATAATCATATATAAAAGTATTTCATTTGTTTCCTTTTGCTTTCTTCCTGCAATACATATTTGATAACACGATAAAAGAAACCTCTTCAAGGATCTGCAGATCAATCCACTGAAAGAAACGAAGCCTCTGGATTTTCTGTCTGCTTATTTTGTGGTACATATGCTCTTCCGACAAAATTGGCCTTCACAAGCATTCCTATTAGCCATTATAAAGTGTTTTCCACCTTCCGACGATAGTAAACACCACGCCGCTTTCTATTTGATCACAGAGGCGTATACCTTGTTGTTCTACTTACTATGCATGACATTATCAAAGTACATTGTATCTAAAGTGATGCTCTCACGAACCCTTCACCTTGCTTCTTCACGAAATGCGATAAAGTTCTTGGTATGTGCAGGCGGAATGTCGTTGATTAATTAATCTTCATAACAATGTTTAGATTTATTTCATTGTTGTAAGTTAGTCTTCCCCTTTACAAACTAATGCGACTAAATACATCGACAGCCAATCCAACTTTGCCAGGTTTGCAGTTCGTGAGGATTGTATAATAATAATAATAATCGTAACCTGCATTATCCCCTCGTTTTAGGAATCTGAAATACCCTTTTGAAAATACCAGCCGAACTATTTCAAGAATGACAAGGTAATTAATCCGCCCCCCTCTATCACGTTCTTGGTCTCCACCAAAACATATATATCATTTAAAATGTTTCGTCCCTCGTAAGTTAATGCCTGCATCGACCCAATCGTTGCCAAAGAATTACGACCAGAGACTGACAACACTTTAAAAGGACCAAAGCTTTTCAGTGATAATTAGACCCTTCAATATTCACTAGGAATGACCAGCTTAAATGGGTATACGTCACAGGAATCAATATAAAGAAGCTGCTGTCAATTCACGTATGCATCATATCTGGTCCACAGCTGTCATCTAACATGCGTGGCGGTGAGTTCATTTTCTAGTCATGCTGGAGATTAAGACTCATCGATAACCAAAGTAGTTTCCATGTAAGGTTTCTCCTCTGAACATTCTGGTGACCTTAGAACCATGCACTTACACACCCGGCCTCAGTGAGTCGCTTCTTTCGTCCATTTTTATCACAGTGGAACCCTTTGATCGCTCATCCGGTGCTGCGCTCACTACTCGAAACATTTGGTGAAGTTTATAAATCTGTAGTCGTTTCATCACTCGTTGCCTCGGTTCACGGAGGCAGATCAACAAATGTTGAAATTCTGTAGCCACGGATCTTCCGTTCCTGTGAGCTCAGGCATTCATTCATTGCATGAATATTTATTCCCTTTTTCCCGGCAAGCAGGTTAGCTATGAGCTTCCATTTGTGGATCACAGATCTGTGATTAGGAACTAAATTGTCTCCTCGTTATGCTGTGGCCTTGCACTCTCAGGCTGTCCACTGATTATTCGGGAACTCAGTCTGTTCCCACAAAGTGAGACAACACGCCAAAGTGTTGTATTATTTGCGCACATTTGGTTTGAGAGAGAGTTTCTGTTTGTCTCTCTACTTTCTAACGGATCTTTCTAATCTTCATTACCTCTATGGATATGGAATATTGATCCTATTTTATAATCATTTCTCTCAATAAATCTCTTCTGTACCGCCCCTGTCGGTCAACGAACAGATCCACTTTCCACCTTAGAGGTCCCAACGTTAGGTGAACAATTAACTATTTCAAATTCAGTCATTTAATGAGTTTAATGAGTACAAAAGAATGAGGCAACCATCGAATTGCTGAGGATTAAGAGAGAAAATTAATGTTAAGGAAATAAAACTCCGAATACTGAATGAATATTTCATTAAATAATGTGAGCGAATTCGTATAATTTTGGATCTTTCATTTCAGTATCAGAACTAAATATTTTCTATCACAGCAGGTATTTAATAGGTTGTCGTAATCTGTTTGCTCAAAATCTAAAATTAGATCGAGCAAAATGCCGCAACGCCCAGTGGAGATATTGCAGGCGATAAATTAATTGTTTCAACCTTGCGTTAGGGAGAAGTTTCGTTCAGAAGCACCATCTTCACCATAAGGAACACATCTTTTTAGATCAATAATGCTCGATATATTCAACGATGTCAAGAAAATATACTACTTGATGCTTGCATTCATTGGTGTTCCTGGTACGTGGCTATGATGTTTCGTGATATCGGAAATTTGTTTTGATATATATTGTTTCATTTTGTGCATGAAAAAATGTATATGACCTATAAACACAATCTTAATCTCCCCAAATTAACACTACAATCTTCTATGCCGCCATTGCTTAAAATAAACTTTGATTTGAAACAAACAAGTTCCCTGAATTCGGAATCAGTTTACTGCCTTCTGTGAAACTTCTGAAAATGTGTATGAATCCGCTTTATTAAGTTATGGTAGCGTTTGTCACCAGAGTATTCTACAGATTAATTGCATGTAAACCTTTTCGTCTATGAATAAAGAAAATGCTTACCCCTGCTAAAATTAAAATGCGGCAGTGGTTTGAAACCTAAAGTTTAGGAAAGAACAGAAATCGTCAGTAAAAAAAAGAAGCATCTCTAGAGAATGAAATGGAATTATCGTTTTGCTTCGATCCCGTTTCATTCTACCTGAGAACAAAAAAAAATTATGCAACCTTTAAATCTCTATAAAGAAAGGAAAAAGTTGAGAGGATGAAATATAAGGCCTGTGGTCTCCAGGAAAATAATGGAGCATGAGAGAAACTAGTTGGAGGTGTTGGGTAAGGTACGTGTAAAAGTCAGCAAATAGCACGAGGTTCAAGTAAGAGAGACAGCTGAATTAGAACCGACGACAGAAATCTGATAGATGAAAGGGAGAATGAATATGAACAGATGCTGAAAATGTGACGTGTTTGTCCGGAACGACAAATTATATTGAGTGGCAGGATTAGTAGTTTGTCCGATAGGAATGTTCCTTACCCATTCCTACCGCTTCACCTCGGTTGTGTCTCCCTTTGTTCGCCATTCCATCTCCCATTACCTAGATTCGTACCTAGATGGGTGGATTCTGTTTCCACCCATCAACCACCAGCCTCTACCTCTAAACTTCCCACTCCCCCATGTCTCCCTCTGCCCATCATTCCCCACCTCATCTCTCTCCACCTATCGTCTACCATCTCCAGTGTCAACCGTTCTTCCTACTACTTTATACAGTATATCTTCCCTCTAGAAGCTACTTGACCCGTTGAGTTCATCCAGCAGTTTATTTTTACTCCAGTTACTAGCATCTGCAGTCCCTTCCAGCTCGATGAGATGAACATGCTGCACTTCCTGCCTGTGTCTTGAACGATGTCAGATGACACGAAGGACAATAAGGTATTGCCCCCCTACTTTTCATTTGGAACAATGAAAGAGGTCAATCGCTTGGTCAGATTGCGGCTCGAATGGAGAACTGAAGTGATTCTTCTTGGTGAGCGATAATGTTACATCTGCCCTTTTGTTGAACAAAACACAAAGAATAAAAAGGTCCAGTGTAAAACAGAAGATCGTGTTCGGCAAAATAGTTATAAGTGGGTGTAGGATCTCCATTGTCTATGGTTACTCTAATACATAGGAGTTTCCCTTGTACGAACTATGTGTACTTCTTCCAAGATACTTGTACGGACTTGTAATCTGTGAACAATAGTATATACCAAAGAGTCCAGAAGTCGTGCTTTGAAACATCGCTGATGTTTTCAAATCTTCCCAGTTAAGTGAGGCTTTCATATTGCAACAACTAACCTTTCAAACGAAAGCACCAATTTGAGAAATTCCGAATGTCCCTTCAATTTAAAGGGAACTAGGGATGGATAAGAAATGGTGGCAAAGTTCGCTGTACACATAACAGAGAATGATAACAATTATCGGCTGGTTTTCATCTGGGAATTTAATTATCCCAATGTAGAACGTGGATAAGAGACTCAGGGTAGTATGCGTATTAAAGGAATATAGAGTGAAAAAGTTTCTGTTGTATGCTAAGGGTAATTTTATCATTTTTTTTCTGATTCCACGAAGGATGGGGTGTTTTTGGGAGTGGTACTAGGGAATGAGGTCAAACACGTGACCCAGATATCGGTGGGGCAATATTTAGGATACAGTGATTAGTGATCCTTGTACAATAAGATTCTGATTAGCTTTCGAAAAGGGGGATTTGAAAGGAAAGTAAGTAAATAAATGATTGGAAGAAGGCCGATTTCAGTGGAATGAGTGTGGATTTGACCGAGGAAAATCGGATGTAAACGTTACCTGAACGATTAAGTGAAGGCTTTTGAAGAAGTGATGATTTTGGTAAAATTGGGACACATTCCCAAAGAAGACCAAATGAATCACGATCTCCCTTGGTGATGAAACTGATACACAGCGAGATAAAACGAAATAAGCAACTTAGGAGATAGAAGTGTAGAAGTTGTAGAGAGAAACAATCTTATTGCAAAGGAATCAGAGAAGAACTGATAATTGAAATGAGGGAGACAAAGTAAGCCTATGCGAAATAATTAACTGACAACATAGGTGGAAATAAAAGTGTACTTGTATCGAAAAATAAATGGTAAAGTTGCAGTTAGTGACGGAGTTACGGACATTCAAGTCAAATATCATATGAGATGTCAGGTAATTGATAAAATATGAAATGAGAACGTTGCATCTATATTCAGGAGAAAAATTTACGTCCAGAGTACACGAGAAGACGGGGAGAGCTGAAATACGAGATACGTTTAAAAATATAACGTAGAGTTTTTTGAAAAGCGTGTTAAATGAAAAAGGAACCTTAAAGTAAATCACTAGGTCCTCATTGGATGTGTCCTCGGATTTTCAGTGAAATATTGGAGGAACGTGACGATAATAACAAGAATCGTTTACTGTGATTTGGATACTGAAGACGACAAACCCAGCAAGGCGGATCAGTCACCTTAAGCTTCGGAATGGGGAGCTTTTCAAAAGTATTGATCTGGGAGGCATTTATAGACATACAGAAGTAAAGGGCGTAATTAAAGCAAGCAGAGACGGCACAGATTTGTTCAGAGCAAGTCGCGTTTAATGAACTCAGTGGAACGTTTTGGTGAAGTAATCATTGAGTTAATGAACGTAGTGTAAGCGGTGTGGTATTCAGATATTTCCAGAGAGTGCGTCATAAGCTACTGCATGAGGAGTTTGAGAAAAAATGTTGAACAATATGACGTTAAAGTTGCATTGATTACAAACATAGGAGGTTTCCTAAGGCAAAGACATGGAGAATCGTTGTGAGTGGTTGTTTGTCTACTGGAAGTCGTATAGGTTGGGGATTTATTTTCGGGTCATTGCTTCCGTTGATTTCAATTATTGACGTAGTCTTGAGGATGCAAGACTTTTTAAAATTTGTTTCTGACACAAGAAGTCGCGATTTTGTGAAATGTGGTCCGCATAGAATGATAACATTTATCGGCTGGTTTTCATCTGGGAATTTAATTATCCCAGTGTAGAACGTGGATAAGCGATTCAGGGTAGTATGCGTATTAAAGGAATATAGAGTGAAAAAGTTGGGAGTTATGCTGATTTTTTAAACACTGGTTCCCTTTCAACCTGACGTACTGTTACCTACTGGAGGTCCTGTAGGTTGGGGATTTATTTTAGGGTCATTGCTTCTGTTGATTTCAATTATTGACGTAGACTTGAGGATGCAAGACTTCTTAAAATTTGTTGACGACACAAAACGTCGCGGTTCTGTGAAATGTGGTCTGCATAGCGACAGCTTATATGTACAGGCTGGTGAAATAGGCAGAGATATGGCAGATACATTTCAGTGGGGAGGAAGGTGCTGGGAAAGCTAAATGGACTAAAGACAGATAAGTCTCCCGGACCGGATGAGGTGCATCGCCGGGTTCTGAAGGATGTAGCTTTAGAGATTGCGGAAGCACTAGTGATATTTTTTCCAGGTATCGATAGACTCCGGCAATAGTTTCTGAGGACTGGAGGGTCGCAAATGTAGTTTCGCTGTATAAGAAAGGTGGGAGGCAGCATAAAGGAAATTACAGACCTATTAGTCTGACGTCGGTGGTGGGAAAGTTATTAGAGTCGATCCTCAAGGATGAAGTTATGGAATACGTAGAGGTGAAAGGCAAGATAGGTCAAAACCAGCATGGTTTTCGTGAAGGGAAGATCCTGCCTGACCAACCTATTGGAGTTTTTTGAGGAAATATCAGGTAGGGTGGATCAGGGAGAAGTAGTAGATGCTGTCTATTTAGACTTTCAAAAGGCCTTCGACAAGGTGCCGCACAAGAGGCTAATTAATAAGATGTAGGTCATGGAATTACAGGTAGGATAATAGAATAGGTGGAGTATTGGCTAGTTGGCAGAAAGCAACGGGTGGAAAAAAAAGATCTTATTCTGGTTGCCTACTGGTTACTCGTGGTGTTCCGCAGGGGTCGGTGTTGGGGCAACTTCTTTATACTTTGTACATTAACGATTTGGATGATGAAGTAAATGGTTTTGTGGCTATGTTTGCAGACGACATCAAGATAGGTGTAGGAGTAGGGAGTATTGAGGAGACGGGAAGGTTGCAGAGAGGACCTAGATAGTTAGGAGAATGGGCAAGGAATGTCAGATGAGATTCAATGTTGAGGGAATGTGCCGTTGTACACTTAGTAAATAGAATAAACGGGCAGATTATTATCTAGAAGGGGAAAAAATTCAAAGTATGAAAGTATAAAGAGACTTGGGGTACTCGCTCAGGATATCCTAAAGGTTAACCACCAGGTCGGATCGGCAGTAGGGAAAGCGAATGCTATGTTGGCATTCATTTCGAGAAGTTTAGTGAATAAAAGTAGGGAGGTGCTGATGAGGCTCTAGGGGGAACTAGTGAGGCCTCATTTGGAATTCTTGTTTGCAGTTTTGGGTCCAATCTCTTAGGAAGGATGTGCTGATGTTGGAGAGGGTTCAGAGGAGATTAACTGGGATGATTCCTGGATTGAAGGGGTTTACCTATGATGAGCGTTTGTCGGCTCTTGGACCGTACTCACTGGAGTACAGAAGAAGGAGAGGGGGCCCCATGGAAATATTTTTGAATGTTGAAAGAACTGGGCAGAGTAGATGTGACCAGGCTGTTTTACCTTGGCGGGTGAGTCCAGGACCAGAGGGCACAATCTTAGAATTAGAGGGTGCAGGTTTAAAACAGAGATGAGGAGAAATTTCATCTCGCCAGAAGGTAGTGAATTATGGAATTCTTTGCCACGTACAGCAGTGGAGGCCCGATCATTGGAGGTGTTTTAAGGAGGAGCTAGGTAGTATCTAATTAGTCAAGGTATCAAGGGATATGGGGATAAGGACGGAAATTGGCGCAAGAAAGGAATAGTGTTTTTTTTCTTTTAGCTCATGGAGCAGACGGTTTTCCCCCCATTTCTGATTTCTTTTTTCTTTTTCCTTTTCTTTTTTTCTTTTTCTTTGTCCTTTTCTTTTCTTTGGAGCAGACTCGACGGGCCGAATGGCCTACTTCTGTTCCCTTGTCTTGTGATCTTGCGATCTGTACTCAAGACTCCAGTTGAGGGACAACCAGAGTTTCATACAATTTCCAGTCGATACATTGCCTGGAGAATGTGAAGGCATTAGAGATGGTTCAGAAGAGGTATATTCGATTGGTACCTGGAGACTGGAATTTTAACCTGCAACAACAGAAGTTAGTGGATAAGAAAGGGCCAAAAAAATTGGAAAAAAAACATACTCATTTGCAGAGGGAAGAAAACATTAGAAGGTATCTTGAAAAATATCGTCAGGTTTGCGTTTACTGTGCCGAAATGTATATTTGAAGAGCCCTGATCGACATATTTACAGATCATTTGCTGTAATTTAGAAAAAGACAGGATGGTGTTTTTTAAGGTGCACCGAGGTCTGGCCAAATGAGTTAATCGACGTTGTAATTTCTCTGTGATTTGCCGCTTTAGTCCTTCTCTGAACACACCGTCCTCGGCCTCTTGCACTGTTCAACTTTACTTCCCTATTCCATTCCCCGTCATTCTTATTTGAAATATTCTTTTCATGGCCTTTGTATTGCAGGTAAAACTATCATGGATTATCCATTCCAAAATGCCCTTGAACAAATCTCTGATTGCTTGAACATCCGCAATCGTTCTAGTGAAGATACTTCATCAGTTATGTTGTTCAGGGAGTTTCCGGAATTGGACTCAACAGTGGTGAAAGACTAGTAATGTTTTGTTTTTAAAGCAGGAATGTGCTGGAGGGGAAAATGCATGTATTGGTGCTCTGTGTACCTGTTGCCCAGGCTCTTTATGGTAGAAGAAATTGTTCCACTGGAGATGGCTTTTGGAGTGGCCTGGGCGAGTAACAGCATGCATTTTGCATTTGGGACACACTACAGCCACTTTACGCAGGTTATGTGGTTGATGGGGTGCAAATCAAACGAATTCCTTTCATTTGGATCGTCCGATCACTTTGATAATTGTTGCAAATCTCCCGTTCATGAAAGTGTTCAATCACATTCATGTATCTTGAAGAAGTCAGGAAGTGAGTCACTTGCTGCAGGACACACATACTCCGACCTTAACTTTTAACAGCACTCAGTGGTGTTTAGGTCAATGATAACACAGGGGATATTGAGATTCTGGGCAGTGGCGATTTGAATGTCATTAGATGTCAATGGCAGGTGGTTAGATTCTATGTTGTTGTAATTTCAGTCGTCCAATTCATGACATTAAGTGGAGTAAACCGAAATAGGTGAAGGGTGGGTTCTGTGACGAGGGCTTTTCGGGAGGGTGGAGGGGAAGATGACAGGGGTCATCAATTCAGGACTTATATGAACGTTTATTTCCTTTTAGCACTCATAAGTCGGATCCCACCATCGATGACCCTGTGGAAAATCCTAGAATCTTCTTCCCTTTAGTAATTTAATTGTCGGCCATAATTCATTAGTACATCTGGTAGTAATGCAGAACAATCTGAAACTGAATTGTGAGATCACATTCATCAGTCTTCCAACGGTACTATCTCCTCCCTTTTTCTGTTATTTGCTAATCTTGCATGCGCTTTCTATTCTGGCCCCACTATTCACAATCCCCTAAAATGTTCATAGAATCATAGAACAGTACAGCCCAATACAGGCCCTTCGGCCGACAATGTTGCGCCGACCTTTAAACCTCGCCTGAGACTATCTAACCCCTTCCTCCCACATATCCCTCTATTTTAAATTCCTCCATATGCTTATCTAGCAATCTCATGAATTTGACCAATGTACCTACCTGCATCACCACCCCAGGCAGCGCATTCAATGCACCAACCACTCTCTGGGTAAAAAAAAAAACCTTCCTCTGATATCTCCCTTGGACTTCGCACCCATTACTTTAAAGCCATGCCCTCTTTTATTGAGCATTGGTGCCATAGGAAACAGGCGCTGGCTGTCTACTCTATCTATTCCTCTTAAAACTTTGCACACCTCTATCATGTGTCCTCTCATCCTCCTTCTCTCCAAAGAGTAAAGCCCGAGCTCCCTTGGTCTCTCGTCATAATGCATACTCTCTAAACCAGACAGCATCCTGGTAAATCTCCTCTGCACCCTTTCCAACACTTCCACATCTTTCCTATAATGAGGTGACCAGAACTGGACACAGTACTCTAAGTGTGGCCAACCAGAACTTTGTAGAGCTGCATCATTACCTCGCGGCTCTTAAACTCTATCCAACGACTTCTGAATGCTAACATCCCACAACCTTTCTTAACTACCCTATCCACTGTGAGGCAACTTTCCGCGATCTGTGGATATATACCCCCAGATCCCTCTGCTCCTCCACACTACCCCTATTTCCTGACATTTACTTTGTACTCCGCCTTGGAGTTAGTCCTTCCAAAGTGTACGACATCACCGCCAGATTGAACTCCATCTGCCACTTCTCAGCCCAACTCTGCCTCCTATTAATGTCCTTATGCAATCGTCAACAATCCTCCACACTATCCACAACACCACCAACCTTTGTGTCATCTGCAAACTTGCCAACCCACCCTTCTACCCCCTCATCAGTCATTAATAAAAGTCACGAGAAGTAGATGTTCCAGAAATGATCCTTGTGGGACACCACTTGTCACAGCCCTCCAATCTGAATGTACTCCCTCCACCACAACTCTCTGCTTTCTACAGGCAAGCCAATTCTGAATTCACACGGCCAAGCCCCCCAGGATCCCATGTCCTCTGACCTTCTGAAGAAGCCTACCATGTGGAACTTTGTTATCCATGTAGACCACATCTACAGCACTACCCTCATCAATCGGCCTGGTCCACTTAAATTTTAGATTTCTCTCCTAATCTGTTTTACTATCCTCAATATCCTGTGCTGACCTACATTCGTTTTACCTCCAGTGAACCAGATATAAGCAGTCTGTCCACTATATCCTCCATATCTTGCATTGTCATTCATCCTCGTTGATTTCGCCTTCTATCCCAGCCTCTTCCATCTCATTAATCAAATTCGCTATTATACTCCCATTCGGTTTGCTCTGTCATTGACCGAAAGCATTGGTCCAAAATTCTCGGCTTCATAACTTGATCCATTCTTATGAGGAAGTGAAGGGTTAAGAATTGCAACCATACCTATAACTGGCAAACTAAAAATATATATTTGCATTTATATTTATTTAGCAAGAACTAGCAAGCTGCTGACCCACTAGTTAGGTTGGAATGTTAAGTCTGTTAACTGCCTTTGTTTCGGGTAACGAACCATTCCGATATGTCAGACGGTGGCGATACTGTGTGTAATTAACATCGAGGTAAAGACTTTGCCTGAACAATGAAGGGTGATACCTGCCTTTGAAAGCCTTGATTATAACTCAATTATACTAAGACAAAAGGTGTGATAGCTTTCTCGAGATCTCTATAGCTTGACAGAACTCGCGGCGCCGTTTGCATGAGATGTGCGTGACAATTCCTAGTGTAAATGTCTGTCTGCCCTTTGTTCGGAGAGAACTCGGGAAGCGACTCTTAGTGAGTGCTGAAGAGAATTCTCCTAGCGGTGCACTGCTAATAAAGGTATTTGTTCGAATCGACCTCGTGGCACTGTGTTATTTACAGCGGACGGATAGGGAAATTGATTTCGGGATGACACTTATTCTACATGCTGTTCTGAGTGACAATCTCATTTTATCCTCTCCAACTGTACTGTTCATATTTATTCATCATCCCACTTCAATTTTGTTCTCTGTAGATATTGTCTACGCTGTGGCAAATGCAAGCTACCTTCCAATATTACCGTGCCCTCCAGATCATCACCTCCCAATGTTCTATATTGATTTCACATGTTTTTCCGTTGTTCCCCTTTCATCAGACATCCAATCCTCTCTATGTCGATACTAACATTGACCAAATTTAGCTCTACACATTTGAAATCATTGCCCATGTTTCGGTGTCATTTTCCTCTACGTGCATTGTATACAGAACGTTCATTCCGAGGGCCCAGCCCACTCTGCTGCATCCACATTGCAGGCCGATTCAACATCCCGCCTTTGTTGCTGGCCGAACATTCTGTTCCACATTATTATCACATTCCACACCTTGACCGCTCTATCTATTTTTGTCCTCTATCTCTGTTCGCATAAATTCCATATCACATTCCAAGTCTGCCCTTTACTGAACATGTTATGTCTGCAACTAACACAAGACCGTTCTTCTCACAGATCCGCATTAACAAGTAGTGCAACTTGAAAATTTATCTCCCTATGCTCGGTACTAATCGAATCTAGCCCCTCACTTCTTGTACTGGGAAACTTAGAATTACTCAACTCAGATTTTAAGCTGTAGGAATTTATTAAGTAATAATAAACGTAGCGCCTAACAATATTCAACGTGTTTTTAATAGTTTGAGAAATCACTTGGAAGCCGTTAGCTATTGTTTCCTTGTTCACATTCATCCCACTTCCACTGATACTCCTTTGAGTCTGGTTTTAGATTGCTAACTACGGATCAATCTCTCGATAACCCAGTCTTTGTTGTGTGTGGTAAGATACGAGACTGTTTGATTAGCTAATATCAATATATTTTATCCTTATGTTTTTATTTTATTTTGCAGTGAATTTAGCGGCGATTGTGATCCTGTCCCGAGGTAAATGCGGACTCTCATCGTGCACCACTCGCTACCTGGTGGCCATGGCAGCTGCGGATCTACTGACCATAATCACTGAGGTCTTTCTCTGGAGGATCAGCTATTACTACTTTCCAGGAAGTTTCCTCGAGATCACCCCAGTGTGCAGTATTATCCTTGTCCTGAGTCGCGCAAGCACCAATTCTTCTGTTTGGTTCACCGTCGCCTTCACCTTTGATCGATTTGTTGCCATTTGTTGCCAGAAACTGAAACTGATATACTGCACCGAGAAAACTTCAACTGTGGTTGTGGGAACAGTAGGTTCTCTGTTGTTCGTAAAAAGCATTCCCTGGTACTTTACTCTGAAGTCTTGGACAATAATTGACAATGTACCGTGGGGCTGTTACAATAAGCCAAGCTATTATTATGAGCCAAGGTGGGTGGCATTTGATAGGTTTGACACAGTTTTAACACCTATGATCCCGTTTGCTTTAATCTTGTTGTTCAACGCTCTGACAGTCAGACACATTTTAGTGGCTAGCCGAGTCCGCAAAGGGCTAAGGGGTCAAAGCAATTTGGAGAATCGCAATGACCCGGAGATGGAGAGCAGGAGAAGGTCTATAATTTTGCTCTTTGCCCTATCCGGTAGTTTCATACTACTGTGGCTAGTATATGTTCTTTATTTCATATATTATACAATTACAGGGAAAGATCGCAGTGATTATAACGAATCAGAATATATATTTCGGCAAGCTGGAACTTTACTCCTGAACTTAAATTGTTGCACAAACACATTTGTGTATGGAGTGACCCAATCCAAGTTCAGAGAAGAGCTAAAGATTGCGGTGAAATATCCGATCATTTCGATTGTCCAATTACTTAATAAACAACTCAACTAGGTTCCGCTTTAACTCTGTTTTGGATGAAATTATGATTGCAAATAAACGTCACAGAAAAACTGAAGAAGAAACGTAATCGCCTCGAAAAGAAGAACGGATTTAAAATGGTAGCCTCGACGTTCTGGGAACTCTGCAAAAAAAAACTGCGCCAGACATTCAATGGCAAATATTATGGATCAAGTGCTGGTAACTAGGATGAATATCGACAGGTACTTGATTGTTGGCATAGACAAGAGGGACGAAAGGACCAGTTGCTGTTCAGTATGACTCCCTGACTCTAATTACATAATAAAAGCCCGTAAACAATGCTAGGCCGTACAAACACGGCACATCAGACCACGAAATAGCTCAAATTAATCCAGGTGCATAGAGCCATAGGAACTATGAAGCCAATAGAAAAACTTAAAGCACCTTCAAACCATTAAATGTCTCAAATCTGTTCACTGTTCTAAAGCAATAAAGCATTTCAAATTAATTAACTCAGAATTACACTAACTCCTAATAAGAAACACCCATACTTATAAAACAGCATATCAACATGGCCACTAATGTAACTTCTTCCTGCATTTCATAGCTGTCAAGTTGACACTTACAACATAAATTACAACATACGTGGAAGTGTACATATCGCAATATCAATACTAAAGTTGAAGTGCATGACGGAGTAACAGTTCTTACGGATATTCAAGGCAAATATCATCGGAGTTTTGAGGCTGTTCTTAAAATAGTAAGTGAGAACTTTGCGTTTCTCCTCAGGAGAAGCGTTTACCTTTGAAGCAAAAGTGAAGACCAAGAAAGATGAAATACGAAACGTGTTGAAAAGTACAGCACAGAGTTATTGGAAGCGTTTCTTGAATTAAAAAGAAAACCTTCAAGAAAACCAGCGGAAGCCGTCAGGATATATGCTCGGATATTCAGGGAAATAAAGGATAAACATGTGACTATCCTTTTTATGATCGATTATAGTTATTTAGATATTGAGGACGACTGGAAAGCGGCAAATGCCATTCCCTTGTTCAAAGACAGAGCGAGAATAATCCCAGCAACGTGAGCCAGTCATGTTAAGGTTCGGAGTGCGGACGTCTTCAGAAAAATTGATCATGGCGGGATATTTAGTCATTTGGAGATACATGGATTACTGAAGACAAGCCCAGTCGACACAGGTATCCTTCGGTTAAATTATGTCTAATCACCTCAGTGGAATGTTTTGATAAGGTCACCGTTGAGTTAATGAGAGTAATATAAGCGGTATAGAATACAGATAGTTCCAGAAAGTGTTTTGTAAGTTACCGCATTAGCAGCTTAAGAATAAAGCTGAGAAAATGACGGAAAGTTGCATTGATAATAACCATAGGAGTTTTTCTAATCATTAAACACAGAGGATTGTTTTGAATGGTTGTTGTCCGACTGGAAGATTGAAAGGACTCGTGAAGGTTGGGGATTTATTTTAGGATTATTGCTTCTGTTGATTTCAATTATTGACGTAGACACCCGGATGCGAGTCTTTGCAGATGACGTAACATGTCTCCGCTATGTGAAGTGTGGTTTAGAAAGCGACAAGTTATGGACAGGCTGCCGTTTGTGTAAGGATTAAGGAGCATAAATCAAAATAAGAACACTCTTCTGAACGAAGCGTAGAGAAATCGGCACTCGGAGGTATGCGTGCACAAACCATCGAGCACGTCAGGGCAGATTGAAATATTTATAAGCAAGGCATATGCAATCAAAAGTATGGAATATTTGCTGAAATTTTATAAAACCCTGGTTCTCTCTCAACTTGAACTAATGTGCTTAAGACTCCAGTTGAGAGAAAACCAGGATTTTATAAAATTTCCGGTCGATAACGTTCGTGAGGGCAGTAGAGAAGGTGTGCATGGAAATGGTTCTTTGGGGATTGATATTTTAATTTCTAACAGCAGAAATTGGTGGGATTATAAAGAGCCAAGAAAAACATATCCATTTGCTGAGGCGAGAAAAATTAAAATGTCTCGTGAAAAATTCGTATGGTGGAGGTAGGAAAAGAGACGTAAAATGGTAATATCTCTCATAGCCCGAAAGTCACCTGGAACTTTCTGCCTGATATAGGAAAAAAAGGCTTACGTTTTGGTTTTACTGTGCTTAAATGTGTGTTTGAACAGCCGTGATCTACGGATTTACCGATCATTCGCTGAAATATAAGAAATAGTGCGTGGTATTTATTCAAGGAGCATCGATTTATAGCCAGATATTCATCGATATTGTAAATGTTCTGTGATTCCACGCTTTAGTTATTCTCTGAACACACCGTCCTCGGCATCTTCAACCGTTGAACATTGCTTCCACATTCCATTCCCAGTCGTTTTTGTTTGAAATATTCTTTTCATCATCTTCTTGACGTAGGTAAAACCATCATGAATTGCCCATTCCTAACTGCCCTTGAAAAGATCGTAATGAGCCGATCACTTGAACATCTGCAGTCGTTCTGATGAAGATACTTCATCAGTTCTGTTGTTCAGGGAGTTTGCGGAATTAGACCCACAATCGTGAAAGACCTGTAATATATTTCCCGAAGGTAATGTGTCCGCAATTTGGAGGGGAAAATGCAGGTATTAGTGCCCCGTGCTTCTGTTGCCCTTGTTCTTGCACATCTCATCCCACTGGGGCGGGCTTTTGGACTAGACTGAGCAAGTAACTGAATGTATTTAGTATTTGGTATACAGTGCGGCCACTTTACGCATGTAATGTGGTTGATGGGGTGCAAATCAAACGAACTCCTTTGCTCTGGATGGTGCCGACCACCTTGATAATTGTGATTAACGTATTAAGGGAAATATTCAATTGCATTTGTAATTAGTGAATTATCAGTTGGCAAACAGCCTTAACGAAGTCTCGAAATGAGTCGCATGCTGCGGAATACACAGTCACAGAATTTCTCTTGCAGCAACAAAATGTATGTGTTCTGTGTAATGGAGTGCATGTCAATGATAACACGTGGGATATTGATGTTGCGGGGCTTGGCGATGTTAATGAAATTGAATGTAAACAGTAGGAGGTTAAAGTCTGTCTTATAATTGCCGTCGTCCCTTTCATGGCATCAAATGGTGTAGATGGAATTGGGTGTGATGAGGGCTTCTTCGCGGAGGGGAGGAGAGGCGGAGGGGGAGCTGACATGGATTATAAAATCAGCACTTCTGTGAACTTCTGTTTCATTTTAGCACTCACAATTTGGATCCCACCTTCCATGATCTTGTGGATATCCCTGGACCCTCTTTTTCTCTTTAATATTTTACCTACCCACTATAATTAACTACTACACTTTCCAGTAATGACGAACTTTGTTCTAATCACTGAATTCTGAGATCGCTTTTAGCAGATTTTCAACGCCACCCTTTCCTCTTTTTTGATGTTCTTTGCTGATCTTACATGCACATTCTATTCTAACCCCACTATTTACAGTTCCCAGAAATGTTGCGCTTAAATTTTAGATTTCTCCCCTACTATGTTCTACCATCCTTGGCCTCAACCTACACTCAATTAACCTCCAGTGAACCAGATATAACCTGTCTGTCCACTTTCTCCCCCGATGCCTTGCATTGTCACTGATCCTCGTTGATTTCAGCTTCCAACAGGCTGACCTATATTCTTGGCTTCCTCCACTCCATTAATCTAATTCGTTATTCTCCTCTCATTCAGTTTTCTCTATCATTGGCCCAATGGCCTCGCCGTTGTAATTTGATGCATTCTTATTTTACATGCTGTGAAGACTGAGAAGTTCATTCTATCCTCTTCGCCTGCACTGATCATATGTATTCATCCCACTTCAATTTTGCTTTCTGTGGATTTCCTCTACGCTATGGTAGATGCAAGCTACATTATTCTTTTACTGTGCCCTCCAGATCACGTTCCCCGCCATGTTCTATACCGATTCCGCAACTTTTTCTGTTGTTCTCTTTTCATAAGACATCCGACCCAAATCCAAAACTCTCTACGTCGACAGTAACATGGTTCAAATTTAGTTCTATACATTTCAAATCAGTGTCAATGTTTCGATTTCATATTCCTCCACAAGCGTTTTCTACAGAACGTTCAGTCCCAGCGCCCGTCTCACTCTTCGCATCCATATTCTTGGCCATTTCAACAATCTGTTTTTGTTGTGTTGTTCGCCTATCATTCTATTCCACATTATTCTCACGTTCAACACCTTCACCGCTCTCTCTATTCTTGGTCTCCTCATCTATTTGCAAATATTCCATATCACATTCCAAGTCTGCCCTCTACTCTAACACTGAACATGTTGTGTCTGCAACTAACACAAACACAGTCCCCGTCACAGATCCGCCTTAACTCGAAATGGCACTGGAAATTTTCTCTTCCTATTCTCGGTACTAAGCCACTCTCGCCGTTCGTGATTTGTTCTGTTACAATGTATACTTCCTCAGTTCAGATCCTAAGCTGCAGGAAGATATTACGTAAAGACAAACGTTGCGCCTAACAATATTATTCATGTTTATAATTGACCTATGACTTGGGAGCCGTTGGCTATTCTTTCTTTTTCAGCATTCATCCCGCTTCCAGTAACACTCCTTTGAGTCTCGTTTTAGATTGTTAACGAATCATTCTCCGATAACCCAGTCTTTATTGTCTGGCACAGGTGCGAGACTGTTTGATCAGTTAACCTCAATATATTATACCTTCTCTTATTATTTTATTATTTTGTAGTGAATTTAGTGGCGACTGTGATCCTGTCCCGAGGTAAATGCGGACTCTCATCGTGCACCACTCGCTACCTGGTGGCTATGGCAGCTGCGGATCTACTGACCATAATTTTTGAGGTCTTTCTCTGGAGGATCAGTTATTATTACTTTCCAGGAAGTTTCCTCCAACTCACTCCAGTGTGCAGGGTTGTCCTTGTCCTGAGTCGCGCATGCATAAACTCTTCCGTTTGGTTCACAGTCGCCTTCACTTTTGATCGATTTGTTGCCATTTGTTGCCAGAAGCTGAAATTGAAATATTGCACCGAGAAAATTGCAGCTGTGGTTCTTGGAACATTAGGCTCCCTGCTCTTTGTTAAACACATTCCATGGTACTTTACAGTGAAGTCTTGGATAATAATCGACAATTTACCGTGGGGCTGTTACTATAAGACGGGCTATTATTCTGAGGCAGGCTGGGTGGGATTTGATTGGTTTGACACTGTCTTAACGCCCTTTCTTCCGTTTGTATTAATCTTGCTCTTCAACGTTCTGACAATCACGCACATTTTAGTGGCCAGCCGAGTGCGCAAAGGGCTAAGGGGTCAAAGCAATGCGGAAAATCGCAATGACCCGGAGATGGAGAGCAGGAGGAGGTCTATAATTTTGCTCTTCGCCCTATCCGCTAGCTTCATATTGTTGTGGCTGGTATACGTTCTTTATTTCATATGTTATACAATTACAGGGAAAGATCGCAGCGATTACAACGAATCAGAACATGTATTCCGTCACGCTGGCACTTTGCTCCTCAATTTAAATTGTTGCACAAACACATTTGTATATGGAGTGACCCAGTCCAAATTCAGAGAGGAGCTCAAGAATGCGCTGAAATATACGATCATTTCGATTGTTCAATTAAGTTACAAACAACACAACTGATTCCGCTTTAACTCTCTTTGGTTGAAATTATGGTTGGAGATCAACGTCACAGAAAAGATGAAGAAGAGACATAAGTCGCCTCTAAAAGAATAACTGACATTAAAGTGGTAGCCTTGGTGTTCTGGGAACTGTGTTGAAAGAACCGAAGCAGATATTCAACGGCAACTACAATGGATCAAGAGCCAGTAACTGGAATGAGTGCAGAGACGTATTTGATTGTTGGCTTAAACGTGGTGAGCCAAAGGACCTGTTTCTGTGCTATATGACTCCATGATTCTAATTCCATAATCATAAACTGAAGATAGTGAGATACCGAACAAACACAGAACATCAGGTCAAGAAGTCTCTCAAAATAATCCAGCGATTTCGAGACATAAATATCACGAAACCAAGCCAACATCTCAAACAAATTACCTGCGACCCATTAAATGTCTCAAATCTCAAATTATTTGACAATTCTGTTTACTAGAAACTCTTAATAATGAACCCCTATACTTGTGAAACAGTACAGAAACATGGCCCCAAAATGTAAATAATCCTGCATCCTATAGCTGTTAGGTTGACACTTAGGGTTGTTATGGACTCAGTGAAAGTCCCTTTAAGATAGAGAGTGTGTGTGTATGTGTGTGTGGGGCGTGCTTACGTCAATAGAAGATAAAGGACGTAATGACGTTGTTGAAGTAGTAAGAAGAAGAAGGAGAGAGAGAGAGAGAGAAGGGAGAGAGACACCAGCCTGCTTGTTTTCTCTATCGATGGATGAGAAACAATAACTGTGTTTGCCACTGAAATCCATGTATGGAAGTTGGAAGTAATCCGGTGGAGTTCACTTTGTTGCTGACCTGTAGAAGGAAACAGGTATTTGTGTGTGGACGACCACGGTTCGGATGCTTTTCGGGGTGAGGAAGTCACTACCGAGTAAACACTGAAGTGTCGTTTGGGTTCCATCGTGGAACATTTGGATTTCGTATGTACTCTCTCTATGTTTTTCTACATCTACATCTTATCTTCAGACAACGGTGGTTGTTGAAGAAGCCCTTGCTCATGTTTCACCTTATGGCTTGCGGAACTGAACTTTAAGAACCATTCAGGAACTGGGAGTTTTGGACTTTGTCACACACACACACGAAGAGTTTAGTTTTGGGGTTAACGTTCGAGGTTTAATATTCTTGAATTCTAACATACTAACATTTTTTTTTTACTTTTATTTTACGTATTATCATAAGCAGTGATTAATAAAATAGTTTTTAACACTGAATCATGCTCAGTGTGTTTCTTTTGTTGCTGGTTTGTGACAAAATTGGGGGCTCGTCCGGGATAGTTCCCAAGGTTAACGAGTGTCGTCTGGGATTGTACCCCAGATTGACGAGATTTGTTCGGGATTCAATCCAAAGATTTTTGAGGGAGGTCTGATAAATTCTTTTTAATTGGCTTGTGTGTGTGGAAACCAGCAGCAATGGATATTAAGGCATTTTTGGAGTCACCAACCCAAAAGGGATTGGAGGTGGCGAAAAAGGATGATTTGATAAAGATTGCTACAAGGCTAAACCTTACAGAAGTAAAGCAGTCTATGAGAAAGGCAGATATTCAGAGATTGATAGCTGGCCATTATGTGGAAAAGAAGGTGTTTGAGAAGGAAGTGTTAAAACAGTTTCCTGGCAGTGAAATAGCAATTTCTGAGGCACAGGTGCAGCTGGCAAAAATTAGAAGCTGAACGAGAGCAAAAGAGATTAGAGGCTGAACGAGAACAAAATAAATTAGAAGCTGAACGAGAACAAAAGAGATTAGAGGCCGAACGAGAGCAAACCCAGTTAAAGATAGAGGCCGAGCGAGAGAAATTAGAGGCCGAACAAAAGATAACTCAGATGAAGATAGAGGCTGATCTAGCAATGAAGCAGATGGAATTGAAGAGGATGGAGCTGGATAGTGAGGAAAAGGAGAAACAGAGGCAGCATGAGTTACAAATGAAGCGTAGGAGTTCGGAATCTGATTCTGATGGTGGTTTTTCAGCCAGCAGGGAGGTTCGATTAGTCCCTCCGTTTGAAGAAGATCAGGTTGATCAGTATTTCCAACATTTTGAAAAGGTTGCTGTGAGTTCAAACTGGCCAAGGAAAGGATGGGCTCTTATGGTACAGAGTGTGATTAAAGGTAAAGCTCAAAAAGCTTATTCTGCTTTGTCTGTTGAGGATGCAGCTGATTATACCAAGGTAAAACAAGCTATATTGAAGGCCTATGAATTGGTCCCTGAGGCTTATAGACAAAAATTCAGAGACTTGAGGAAATCTGCAGATCAGACTTATATGGAATTTGCCAATGGAAAGAGAATATGTTTTGAACGATGGTACATGGCTAAAAATGTAGATGGGGATTTTGATAAATTGAAAGAATTGATACTAGTGGAAGACTTTAAAAGATGTGTTCCAGCTGAATTAACAACATATTTAAATGAAAAGGCAGTGGAAACTTTACAAGAAACTGCTAGGTTGGCAGATGATTATGCTTTAACCCATAAATCCAAATGGGGACAACCTAAAACCTTTCAAAAGAGTTACAAAGACAATCCAGGTAAACCAGAGATTAAATTGGGAGGTAATCAAAAAGGAAAAGATTAAAAGAAGCCAGGGCTGGAGAAACCTGTTGAGCGTACTTGTTATTACTGTAGGAAACCTGGCCACGTGATATCTAATTGTGCCCTTTTGAAGAAAAAGAAGGACGCTGGGCCCAATGCTTGCTTTCAGGCAATTAAAAATCAAAAAGGTTTAGGAGATGCTGTTAAAGACCAGTCCTTGCAAGAGGGAAAAGCGGAAAAGTTGGAGGAGGTGAGAAAGGAATTCCGTTCGTATGTATCAGAGGGTTTTGTTTCACTGAATAATGAGTCACCCCAGGTGCCAGTGAAAATTCTTAGAGATACTGGGGCTAGTCAATCTCTCTTGCTGGACAGTGTTTTAAATTTTGGTGAAGAAAGTGACACTGGTGAAGTAAATCTAGTACGAGGTGTTACAGGTGAGACCATGTCTGTCCCTTTTCACAGGGTGATTTTAAAGTCAAAGTTCGTAGAAGGACCAGTCGAGATAGGGATAAGACCTAGTTAGCCATTGGAAGGAGTTTCTTTGTTATTGGGAAATGACCTTGCAAATGGAGAAAGTGATCCTGTGGTACGGTTAACAACCAAACCAAGGATTGATGAGTCTGAGAATGATCCAGATGTTTACCCATCATGTGCGGTGACTCGAGCTAGAGCTAAGGAATTAGCCAAGACAGACAGTCCGATGCAGTCTGATGTAGTTCCTTGTGACAGTCCTAAACAGGAAGAAAATTATGATTCCTTATCTGAGACTTTTCTGTCTTCACTGGAGGATTAACATCCTTATAGTGAGCCTGAATTTAAAGATTTGTCTTTGTCAAGGAAGGATTTTATGGTGGAACAGACAAAGGACCCTGAGTTGACAGAATTGAAAGAAAAAGCTCTCTCATGTGAGGAGATTGAAAAGGTGCCAACTGGATACTATGTCAAAAATGGAGTGTTAATGAGGAAATGGAGACCTCCTCATGTTCCTGTTACTGAGGAATGGGAAGTTATTCATCAGGTTGTTGTTCCAAAAGTTTATAGGGATGAGATTTTAAACCTGGCCCATAGTATGCCTTTGGGTGGTCATTTTGATGTGAATAAAACTGTAGGGAAGATCTTGAAACAATTCTATTGGCCTGGTTTGAGAAAAGATGTGGTGATTTTTTGTCGAACCTGCCACACATGTCAGATGGTAGGTAAACCAAATCAAAAACCCCCTGTGGCTCCTTTGAAACCAATTCCTGCTTTTGGTGAACCCTTTTCGAAGGTGATTGTGGACTGTGTTGGTCCATTACCAAAGTCTCAGACTGGAAATCAGTATTTGTTAACCATCATGTGTGCCACTTCTAGATTTCCAGAGGCAATACCCCTTAGAAATATTAAGGCCAAGACGGTGTCAAAGGCTCTTGTAAATTTTTTTACCTTGTTTGGTTTGCCAAAAGAAATACAATCTGATCAAGGTAGTAATTTTATGTCAAAAGTTTTTTCAACAAATAGTCTATGAGCTGGGAGCAAAGCAGATTGTATCATCTGCATATCACCCAGAATCTCAAGGAGCTCTGGAGAGATTTCATTCTACTCTCAAGAATATGCTGAAGACTTATTGCTTTGAAAACACCAAGGATTGGGACGAAGGTATCCATTTACTTTTGTTTGCCGTTAGAGAATCGATCCAGGAGTCAATAGGATTTAGTCCGTTTGAGCTTGTGTTTGGACATAGGGTGAGAGGACCTTTGGAGTTGTTAAGAGAGCAGTGGGTTAATGAGGAAGTTCACTTGAGTCTGTTGGACTATGTCCAAAAATTTAAAACTCGGTTGGAGAGAGTCTGCCAGCTAGCGAGAGAGAATTTGAAAACAAGCCAGATAAGAATGAAGACATATTTTGATAGACGTGCTCGGCCTAGGACATTCGCAGTGGGGCAAAAGGTGTTGGTATTTTTCCCTAGCCAAAATAATCCTTTGCAATCTCGTTTTTCTGGACCCTATGTTATTGAATCTCGAGTGACATCTAACATATATAATCAAAACACCAGATAGACGCAAGAAAACACAACTCTGTCATGTAAACATGCTAAAACCTTATTATGAGAGGGATTCAGTGGTGGCCTTGGTGGATGATGTAAAGGTTGTTTCTAGAATGCCTGATGTTGATGTTGAGGAAGGCCAATTTAGACCAAATATTGTTCCATCGAAACTAAAAAACCAAAATATCCTGGAGAACCTTGAAACGAAGTTGGACCATTTACAAGTTTCACAAAAACAACAGATGAGAGAATTAATTTTAAAATTTAAAAATCTGTTCCCAGATGTTCCAAACAGAACATCGATAATTACCCATGATGTTGATGTTGGGGATGCAAAACCAATCAAACAACACCCATATCGAATGAATGTGGAAAAAAGTAAACTTGTTGATCAGGAAATAAAATACATGTTGGAAAATGATATTATTAGACATTCTACTTAAAATTGGAGTTCGCCCTGTGTTATTGTACCTAAACCTGATGGAACTGTTAGATTTTGCACAGATTACAGGAAAGTGAATGCTGTAACAAAGTCAGATGCTTACCCTATTCCTAGGGTGGATGATTGCATAGACAGAGTGGGAAAGGCAAAATTTCTTACAAAGATTGACCTATTAAAAGGGTACTGGTGTGTTCCATTAACAGATAGAGGACGGGAGATTTCAGCCTTTGTAACCCCTTCTGGATTGTATGAATACAATGTTTTGCCATTTGGAATGAAAAATGCTCCGGCAACATTTCAAAGAATGATTAATTCAGTGATTCATGGGTTAAAACATACAGATGCCTACATTGACGACTTAGTGACTGGGAATGATACATGGGAGGATCACATCTCTGCGTTAGAAAGGTTGTTTGAAAGGCTAACCTTACAGTTAACTTGGCTAAAAGTGAATTTGGCCATGCCACTGTGATGTATCTTGGTTATGTTGTAGGTCAAGGCAAGCAAGCTCCTGTTCAGGCAAAAGTTCAAGCAATAGCTGAGTTCCCTATTCCCACAAGTGCGAGGACTGTTAGAAGATTTTTGGGAATGGTTGGATATTATCGAAAATTTTGTAAAAATTTTGCTGATATTGCTCTTCCCCTAACTAATCTTCTGAGGAAGGGAGTAAAGTTTGTTTGGACAGATTCTTGTCAAGAAGCATTTAAGAAGCTGAAAGCCATCTTATGCTACCATCCTGTGCTCAGAACACCTGACTTTGAAAAGCCATTTTCATTAGCAGTAGATGCCAGTGATGAAGCTGCAGGAGCTGTGTTGTTGCAGAAGGATGACCTTGATGATATTGACCATCCTGTAGCTTACTTTTCAAAGAAATTTAATGAGCATCAAAAGAATTATTCCACCATAGAGAAAGAATTACTGTCGCTTGTTTTAGCCTTGCAACATTTCAGTGTGTATGTTTGCACCGCTCAGAAACCATTGACTGTGTATACAGATCATAACCCATTGGTGTTTCTGAGCCGAGTCAAAAACAAGAACAGAAGGCTGTTAAACTGGAGTTTAATTTTGCAAGAGTTTGATCTCATGATAACTCACATTAAAGGCAAAGATAATGTGATTGCTGATTGTCTTTCCCGATGTTAAATGGGAAACACATATCTGTACTAATCTGATAGTCTGTAGTTGTGTAGCGTGATAATTATTAACATTACTAACTCTATGCGCGGTTAAAATTTTCTTGGGAATTTTTTTTTAGGTGGGAGGTGTTATGGACTCAGTGAAAGTCCCTTTAAGATAGAGAGTGTGTGTGTATGTGTGTGGGGGGCGTGCTTACGTCAATAGAAGATAAAGGACGTAATGACGTGGTTGAAGAAGTTAGAAGAAGAAAGAGAGAGAGAGAAGGGAGAGAGACACCAGCCTGCTTGTTTTTCTCTATCGATGTATGAGAAACAATAACTGTGTTTGCCACTGAAATCCATGTATGGAAGTTGGAAGTAATCCGGTGGAGTTCACTTTGTTGCTGACCTGTAGAAGGAAACAGGTATTTGTGTGTGGACGACCACGGTTCGGATGCTTTTCGGGGTGAGGAAGTCACTACCGAGTAAACACTGAAGTGTCGTTTGGGTTCCATCGTGGAACATTTGGATTTCGTATGTACTCTCTCTATGTTTTTCTACATCTACATCTTATCTTCAGACAACGGTGGTTGTTGAAGAAGCCCTTGCTCATGTTTCACCTTATGGCTTGCGGAACTGAACTTTAAGAACCATTCAGGAACTGGGAGTTTTGGACTTTGTCACACACACACACGAAGAGTTTAGTTTTGGGGTTAACGTTCGAGGTTTAATATTCTTGAATTCTAACATACTAACATTTTTTTTTTACTTTTATTTTACGTATTATCATAAGCAGTGATTAATAAAATAGTTTTTAACACTGAATCATGCTCAGTGTGTTTCTTTTGTTGCTGGTTTGTGACAGGGTTTAATGAAAGACGTTCCCTAGGCATATAACGACCATAAATAATATATGTGCTCATTGTTAAAGAGCGTTCAGGTGATCCAGGAAGTGAGGAGCATAACGTTAAGTGAAATAATGCAGCAATACCGATGGAGGAAGGAGTAAACGTTAATACAGAGCTGCAGACAGAAAATAAAACATCAAACCACATAGCATGACGGATCATTGAACTCAATCACAAGGATAGAGCAGCTCAGAAAAATGTCAAGTATCTGAAAAGTAAATGTAACACATAAGGCTTATAAAGCATATTATACCGAGCACATCTTCAAATGGAAACACATCAAAAGTATTCATGAAAAGAAAAAAAAACACAAAGCATAAAATAGTATTCACTGCAGATATAGAAGGCAATCAAACGAGTGCAGGAATTCAAGTACCTGTAGCAATAAATAACATAATGTTTCTTCCATAGAAAACATTTGATATTAACACAGCACCCCTTATAAAGAGTGCACTTTCAAATAATACATTTCAGGAGATAAGCTAACTGGAGATAATTCCAAACACCAGAAAATATCAGCAGCTTAATCATCATACGCAGAGATGACAGCAACCCATTACACGACCATTGCACGACTGTTGAACAATTAAGTACTTCCAACCCATATAAATCACACAAAAATAAAATATCAGAAGTTGTTTCAAGCTTCAGATTATGCTTAAAGCGATAAATGATGTCTGATTCATAAAACGCCTCAAACAATCCAACAGTTTAAACGATTTAAGCAAACGCAAGCATCTGAAATAAATGCAACAGTTGGGCACAAGAACAAAAATCTTACAGCAGCTCATATTGTGGTCACCTAAAAGTAATCTAGAACTCCAGGCTAAAACAGGTCTTTCATCGTATAAGGCCACTTTGACCAAGAAACACAACAAAACTATTGCAGGCACATATTTTAATCGAAAATAATACGTCACGGAAGATCAAAAGACGTTCCTCAAAATAGCACACTCCACATGAAAATTAAATACATTAAATGTTATTCAAATTATCGCAAATGACAGACGCTATGAACGATAACGTATTGCATGATATACCAGAAGCTCTGTCTCAGAGAGCGCTTCATGTAATTACAGCTGCTGCGAAGGACAAGGCACTTCGAAGTAATTCAGCAACTCAGAATATAAATATGTCTGGGGCCGCATAATAAAAGCCACGTTAATAAAACGCCAAATGTCGCAGAAGCTTCTCAAAATAAGACACCGCTGGGACACACAGAGCAGGTGAATCAGCGCAGAGTCACTGTACTGAAAAATGCCTCCAACTAGTCCAACTCAGTCTCATTAAAGCATATCATCATAAAAACAGAATAGTGGAACTATATATGCCGTGTC
This sequence comes from Pristis pectinata, assembly GCF_009764475.1. Classification (NCBI taxonomy): domain Eukaryota; kingdom Metazoa; phylum Chordata; class Chondrichthyes; order Rhinopristiformes; family Pristidae; genus Pristis; species Pristis pectinata. The sequence goes on from NC_067424.1 coordinate 38,945,670, forward strand.
CTATACCAACATACAATCACAACGATACGGATATTTTGAATGACTTTGGACCTGTGAAACAAACAAAATAAATAGAGCAAATCAGGCCCATTAAGATATGAATATTGGAGCATGGATACCACGCAGTATTTACACAGGGTCTTACTGCGACCACAGCATGAATATTTCATGCAGTTTTGGGATCTGTCCCTGGAGACCATTGAAACATCTCTAAATCTAGCCCATATGGGCTTGCCAGGTGTATGTGTTTCAGTAAAATGTCCTCTCACTCTTCTACTTCCAACGAAAATAGGCCCAATGGTCTACCTAACAACGGACAGACGTGCAGCGACAGTCCTTCCGTTCCAAGTATTGTTCTGGTGAAACTTCGCTGCACTCCTATAGTCATAGAGTCATACAACACGGAAACAGGCACTGCGACCCAACTGGTCCATGCCAAACAAGATGCCCAGATGCCCATCCAAGCTAGTCTCATTTGCCAACATTTCGCTCATAACCTTCTAATCCATGTGCTTGTCCAACTGTCTTCTGAAATTTATCATTGTACTTGATTCAACCACTTCCACTGGTAACTGATTCCAGAAAGGTACCACCCCTTACGTAAAAAAAAAAATCCCCTGAAATTCCTCGTGAATCTTTCCCCTATCAGCTTAAGTCTATACCCTCTAGTTTTTGATATCCTTACTCTGGACACGTGAGAGAGTGCACTCACCCTATTTATGTCCCTCATCATTTTATACACTTCAATATCATCACCTCTCAGTCTCCTATGCTCTAAGGAAAAAAGTCCTAGCCTGTCCAACCTTTCTGCATAACTCAGTATCTCATGTCCTGACAGCATCCTTGTAAATCTTTTTCTGCTCTCGTTCCAGTTTAATAACATCTTGCCTGTAGCAGGGCGACCAAAACTAGACACAATCTCTACGTATGGCCACACCAGCGACCTGCAAACCGCATAATGCCCTCCCAATTTTTATGCTCAACTGACTTATGAAGGCCAGCGTGCCGAAAGCTTTCTTCACCATCCTGTCTACCTGTGACTCCACTTTCACTGAACAATGTACTTGTACTCCAAGTTCTCCGTGTTCTACAAAACTCCCGAGGGCCCTGCCGTCACTGTGTAATTCCCATCTGAATCTAACTGTCAAAAATGCAATACCTCGCACTTATCCTAATTAACTTCATTTGCCATCCTCGGCCCACATATTCAGCTTATCAAAATCCAACTGTAATTGTTGATAACCTCCTTGATTGTCATATGCAAACTTGCTAGGCATGGTTTCCATGTTCTTATCCAAATCGTTGAAGTAGATGACAACAATTGACCCATCAACAAGCCTTGAGGCACATCAGGAGTTAAGGGCTTCCGGTCAGAGAAACAGCCATCCACTTTCACCCTCTTCTTTCTACCATCAAACCAATTGTGTATCCAATTAGCCCGTTCTTCCTGGATTCCATGCTATCTAACCATCCTTAGGAGCCTACCACATGGAATCTTATAAAAGGTCTTACAGAAGTCCATATAAACCACGGCTTACGCCCTGCCCTCACCAACTTTCTTAGTCATCTCATCATAGAACTCAATCGAGTTCGTAAGACATGATCTCCCATGCACAGAACTGATTACCTCTAATCAACCCGTCTCTCCACATATACGGATATATTCTCTCTCGGATTCCTCTCCAGTAACTCACCTACGACAGATATTCGACCGCCTGGCCTGCTGTTCCCAGGTTTTTCTGTGCTACCCTTCTTAAATATAGGCACACATTCGCTCCCCTCCATTCTACTGGCATATCACTGGCTAATGATGATGCAAATATCTCATTCAGGGCTCCCGCAATTTGTTCTCTAGCCTCCCACAGTGTTCTTGGATATACCCTGTTTTCCTGGAGATTTGTCTACCTTTATACCTTTTAAGACATCCAGCACCTCCTCTACTGCAATGCCGACTATCCCCACGACGTCCCCATTTACGGTTCCAAGTTCAGAAGTTTTCATGTCTTCCCCACGGTAAAATAGAGGAGAAATATCCATCAAAGACCTTACTCATCTCCTGCAGCTGCGGACAAAAGTATTCCCTTTGGTCCGAGAGGAGCTCTATTCGCTCCCTATATATTTTCCCGCGATATGCATATAAAATCTCTTTGGATTTTCCTTAATGTTCTCTGCCAATATTATCGCTTACCCCCTTCTTTCCCTCCTGATTTCCTTGTTGATTACACTTCTAAATCCCTTATAATTCCTCCGGTAATTCACTTGATCCAAGATGCCTGTACCTGGACTATTCCTCCCTCTTTCTTTCCTGGCCAGGTCCTCAATATCGTCATTCAGGTCTCCCTACTCCTATCAGCCTTGTCATTCACTGCAACAGGAGCATGCAGATCTTGAGCTCACAGTCTTTAAAAGGTTCCCACTTGCCTTTGATTCCTTTGCCCGCAAACAACCTCCTCCAATCAACCTTTGCAAGGTCCTGTCATGCCGTCAAAATTCGCCTTGTCCCAATTGAGAAATTTATCATGTGGACCATTTCTGTCCCTTTCCATAACTATTTTAAAACTAATAGAACAATGGTCTTTCGTCCCACAGTGCTCCCCCTCTGTCACCTCAGTTAACTTCCCCGCCGTATTACCCAAGAGTAGATCGAACTTTGCTCTCTCCCTAGTAAAGCCCTCTATATACTGCCCAAGGTTTCCTGAAAGCACCTAACCAATTCCAGCTGATCTAAGCCCTTAACAGTATGGCAGTTCCTGTCTCTGTTAGCAAAGTTAAAATCCCCGACTATGGCAACCCCATTATTCTTACAAGTTACCACAATATCCCTGCATATGTGCTCTTCTAATTTCCGTCGACTATTTAGGAGCATATACTCCAATCTCAACAATGTGATCACCCCTTCTTATTTATCAGCTCCACCCATAAATCAGAATCAAAATCAGTTTTATTGTCACTGACATATGTCATGAAATTTATTGTTTTGCGGCAGCAGTACAATGCAAGACATAAACATTATTATGTTACAAAAATTATTATATAGTGCAAAAGAGGATGAAGGCGGTAGTGTTGGTGGGTTCATGCACCGTTCAGAAAGATGATTGCGGAGGGAAAGAAGCTGTTCCTAAAACGTTAAGTGTGGGTCTTCAGGCTCCGGTCACCGGTTCCCGATAGCAGTAACTTGAAGTGGGCATGTCGCGGACGATGAGGCTCCTTAATGGTGAATGCAGCGTTCTTCTGGCACCGCCTCTTGAAGACATAGTCAATGGCAGGGAGTATTGTACCCGTGGTGTAACTAGCTGAGTCTACAATCCTCTGCAGCATCTTTCGATCATTAGCATTTTAGCCAACAGTAATTTGTCTTAACCGTGTATTCTTATATTCACGTCAACGTGTCACTGGAAGTAGTCCCGAGATTGTTAACTTCTTCCGTAACTCCTTATATTCATTCCGCAGGACCTCATTCCTTTCTCTACCTATGTAATATGTGTCAACGTACACAACGACTTCTGACTGTTCACCCTTCCCGTTGAGCCTGTTCTACAGCCGCTCCAAGACATGCTGAACCCTGGCACTAGGCAGTCTACACACCATTCTGGAGTCCCTTTAGTTACCGCAGGATCTCCTGATCCCCCCCCCCCGACTATCGAGTCCCCCATCACGACAGCCTTCCTGCCCTCACCCTTCTCTGTTGAGACACAGACCTGATCACTGCTGCCTTCTCCAAGTAGGTCATTCGCTCCAACAATATTCAACACAGTATACTTGTTTTCGAGGGAAATAGCCACAGGGGAATCTTGCACTACCTGTCTACTCCCTTTTCCTTTCCCATTATCACCCAGCTACTTTCTGCATATACATTGTGTGCCTGGCTCGCTAGATATCATCTGTATGAAGCACTCAGCACCTCGGATGATCTGAGTGCGTCCAGTTCCAACTCTAGCTCTGTCTCGTGGTCAGACGGGAACTGCAGCTGGACACACTTCCCACAGGTGAAGTCTTCAGGGACACTTGAAGTCTGCCTGATCACCCACATTCTGCAGGAGGAATGCTTTTGCTTTAACCGCCATCTGAATGATTTAACAGTTAAAAATGAATTTAGAAGAACCTGACCGGCGCCTCTGTTCCGACGAAGGCTCGCAAGCCAAAGCCTCTTAAGTTGCCGCTCAAACACTGGCCCGCTCCATAATGGCCGCTCTACTACAGCCTGCTTTTCTTTTACTGGCTGAAGTGTTTCACAATTAGCCAATAAGAAATGCTTTTCCTGAAAGCTATATTAGCCACACAACAGGATCTCGTTTAAAGTTTCGCGATGCTACCTACCTCCTGTCTCTCAGTTCCTCGAAATGAGCATAGAAATGGATCCTCTCTGAACTTCTCTCTGCTGCTCCGCCTCCTGTCTCTCAGCACCTCAACAAGTGTAAAACAGATTTGGTGAAACACGGTGAAGTTTATGAACATGCAGGTTTTACATCACTCGTTGCCTAAGTCCACGGATGCAGCTCAAAGTATGGACATTGACCGTTTGTGCATATAGATCCTACTTTGCTCTGAGCTCACGGATTCATTCATTTCATGTACGGTTAGACCCCTTTGAATGGCACCCCAGGTTTTCTCTGAGCTCCCAGTGGCTGATCACAGATCGGTGATAAGGAACTAGATTGCCTTCTCGTTACGTGGTAACCTTGAACTATCGGGCACTTATTGTTGTGGAATTCAGCCAATTCACTGGTGCAGCCATGCCATGTGATCAAAGCTTGACGCGACCTAGGAGATATAATGAGGCCGTGGATGTCTGGCGGTTTTGTCGCGGCTCATATATATTTCTTTTTTCCCATCGAGGACATTAATAATTGCAGTTAACCCAGCATAGATGTTCTAGATTACGGTTCGCATATTTTGTTGTCCGCGATAACTGTGTGTCTACATTTTCCCTGTCTTGTGAGATCTCAGTACAAAGTTGAGTGGACATTAGGAACTTAGAGTTTCTCACTCGTTGATTCTATCGTTAAGTTCTTACTCAGCCACTCTGGTAGTAGCCTACCCCTAATACAGTCTCTAAGACTGCAGAAGATTTAATTGTCCCTGATGTTAAAATGTAATGTAATCAAGTGACGTGGCTGGTCCTAAACTTTCTAATATGCTTAAAAAGCAGAATGACTTTTTTCAATTCCTAACTGACATCTTCAGATGGTGAATATCGTCCACTGAATGGCCTCTTCTTGATATATCATTTAACCGCAGTGGTATTAGATGCTCATTATTTCCATTTGACAGGGCCTTGTGGTTGAATAATGATTCTTGATTCAATGTCTCCGAATGAACGTGGCGTAAGTGCTTTTAATAATCCCCAATTGAAAGATCTTCTGGTGAATATCATGAACCAGCGTTTCCACCGAGATGATAATGTTGGAGGTGGAGATATCAATGTACAGTTCCCATTCAACCACCTCCAGTAGTCAATGACCAAACAATGTTCCAACCCCTCAGTTATGAGAGAAATAAAGCGATAAGATTCCCAATTTTTCAAAGAAGTTCATAAATGGTAAATCAGTGTGTATTTTGAAATCCTTTTATTTACAAAGCAATACCATCTGCCGCAGTTGTCTGTGGCTCGGGAAACTTTCACTCTGTGTCGAGGAAATGGTGTTCAACCTTGAATAACTGGGCAATGTCCAGGGACGTCCAAGGCTACCTGTACTTCTTTCTCCAGAAGGAAACGTAATCTCGAATTATTTATACTTAGCTATTGGCACGTGCCCATCAAAATCAGGTTATATAGCTAGGGACTAAATTAAAAGACTTAACTACAGAAATAACAAACTGGGTTATAACGTGTAAATTGGCACCATGTTCATATCATCAAAGAGTTGAATGTTTGGCACAATTGGTAGTGTAACGAAAGTAAAATCTAATTCGTGGAGCAGTCGTGTTAGAACTGGGGAAACAGAATGTCTCTGTTACTTATGAGTTGCAGCTAAACTAAACTGGCCAGTAGAATAAATATAGAGATAGAGGGGATTTTAAACGAAAAAGTGGGACGAGGGAAAATGGAAGTACTAACATACAGCAGTGTCACCATGAGCTAAAAATAAGGAAGCACTGCATAAACGTGATAGCGATGAAATAGCCAAGTTTCGTCAAGAAGCTGCAGAATACGAACAAAAGAGTGGATGAATGGATAGGGTCCCTGCAGGAAAATTTGGTAATGAGACAAATAGGGCCATGGTACATAGACGTTAACTTATCGAGAAATGTTGAAAAGACAAAGGAAAAAGACGTTGTACCTGATTAAATGAGGGATTCACAATGAAATTTGCGAAGTAATAGAGCAAATATATAGAAGTGAATGCTGCATTAAGGAAACATGACTGTAAGGCGGCTAAAACTAGGTGCGGAATAATCAAAGACAGTGTATATTTACAAAGGTCAGGCGAAATAGAAAATGAAATGATTGTTTTTAGAAAGAGCACCAGCACAAAACAAAAATGTAACCAATTATATCCTTTAAACTTACTTAAGGGCAATATTAGATTAAAGCAGTCACATATAGATTTGCCACAGACAATAGCGGCCTATTATAGACAGCAGTTAAGAATTCCGGAAAACAAATATTGTTTACCAGCAGAAAAATAACATATGGGATTAATCTTCCGTGGAACAAAAACGCTGAATTTGAATTTTTTTATCAGTATGCAAAATCTAAAAGTTACGCGCCCATTGTTCGCAGTTCGCAGTTCGCAGTTCGCAGAAACTGGAGAATTTACAGGAGCAAACAACGAAATTGCAGATTAATTAAAGCAATAATATGCTCTGCCTTCACAGATCAGTACAAGTATAGCTTTCCATTGATGCAATGACAGAAGGTGACCAAAGAAAAGGAGAAATAATGGGGAATTAGAATGATATCGTAAAAACTAACGGCACTAACATCTGATAAATCTCCAGGGTAGGATTATCTACAGAAACAACTAATAAAGGAGAGAGCCATGGAAACATTGGATGCAGTAGTTGTCATATCTCAACAAAATATTCAATAATTCCTGAAGATTGATGGGAAATAGAAGTCCCAAATCTGGTATCCGAAGGGGGTAGAAACAAACAAACATAACATCTGTGATTAAAAAAAAACTTCTAAAGACTATTATAAATGTGATAACAGATCACTAAGACAAAGAGCAACTGGATTTGAAAAAAATCAACATGAATTTTTGAAATTGAGATCGTACGTGACAATTTTACAGATGTTCTTGAAGGAACATTTGGTGGAATGGATAATAGTGGAACAGTGTATGCCATGTATTTGGAATTTCAAAAGTTCTTGGATAAAAGTCACACAGAAGAGTGTAATAAGGAGAACGAAAAACACATAAGATTTCGGTAATGTACATGCTGACATTGAAAATTGGTTTGAAAGCAAACAGAATGTAGGTCTAAGTGATTATTTCTCGTGATACTAGCAAAGACTAGCGATACACAGCAGCGATCAAGCTGTGGCCCATCTGATCACAATATGCATTAATTTATTAAATGTCACGACCGGGTGTGTTATGTCGAAAATTGCTGACGATAGAAATCTAGGTAAGGTACAAAATTCTGAGGACTTGAACTCTTAGGGTTCAAGGGAACTTTGTTAGATTGGAAAGTGGTCATATACTTTGGAACTGCGTAGAAAGTCAATAAAAATGAACGTATCTAAGGGGGAAAACAGAAATGCAGAGTAATCTGTAAATGACAATGATTGGGAAATTTGGTTTAAAAAGGAATCGCGGCAACCTTACACAGCAATGCCCTGGCAGCAAATATGCATGTGGAAAAAGAGCGAAAAAACGGCAAGTATGTTCGCCTTCATTGTCAGAGTATGTCCGTACAGGAACAAAGATGTACTTCTGGAAATACAAAGGGCCATGTTGTGACCACATCTGCCGTACTGTATGCAGATTTGGTCTCCTTACATATTTGTGGAATAATGTCATTGAGTGAATGTAGAGAAGGTTTACCAGAGTGATTGTTGTTATACCAGGACTGTCGTAAATCGAGCAGATTGATTTGAGTATTCATGTATTCATTTCAAGTAGAAGTGTTGAGGAAATATTTAGACATATAGAGAATCCTAACAGCTGGGAAATGGATGACAGAAGCATGCTTCCCCTGAATAGAGTGTCTAGAATGAAATGCCAAGTTGTCAGGGTAAGGGGTAATTCATATGGAATTGAAATTATGAGACATTTTTACATTCTACAACAGCGTAGCGAACCCATAGAATTATCTGCCACAGGAGGGTAAATCATTGAATATATCTGGAAACGAGGTAAAGAAATTTCTCGAAACAGAAAACGCCAATAGCTGCAAGGCGACGTTCGAATTGTGGAGAGATAGAGGGACAGCCATGGGAATGTTAAATGCCGGAGTTGGCTTGAATGGCAGAAGATAGAAGGTTGGTCCTATTTTATAATCAGTTCTCCCAAACCTGGTTGTAAGTAAAGATGTTGTTTCTTTTATATCCGATTTCCCCCAGTCAGTCAATGAACAGAGCACTTTCCACATTATAGGTCCTAACGTAGGTGAACACGCCACTATTTCAAATTCAGTTACTTTATTAGCACAAAAGAATGAAGTAATCATCGAAATATTTCGGGTAAAGAGAGAGAGCTGAATATGAAGGAAACAAATCTCTAATTACTGAATGAATATTCCTGTTAGATTTCAGTAAAAGGTGCGACCGGATTCGTGTAATATTGGATCTTCCATTCCAGCTACAGAACTAAATATTTTCCGTCACAGTAGGGATTTAATATGTTGCCGTAATCTGTTTCCTCAAAATCTAAATATAGCTGGAGCAAAATGTCGCAATGTCCAATGGACATATTCCAGGTGATAAATTAATTGTTTCAACCTTGCGTCGGGAAGGTGTTTTGCTCAGAAACATTGTCTTCACATTCAAGGAACATATCCTTTTAGATCCATGATGCTCGATATATTCAACCATGTCAAGAAAACATACTACTTTATTCTTGCCATTTTTGGTGTTTTTGGTAAGTGGCTATGATATTTCGGGATATTTCAAATCTTGTTTTGATATGTTCTTTCAGTTACTGTGTGGCAAAAAAATGGTACCTGCTGTGAAATATATATGAACGAATGAAACAACTTGGAATCCCGCAATTAACTCTGGAATCATCTATGGCGTTATTGTTCAAAATAAACTTAAATTTGAAGCTAACAGTTTCCATGAATTCACGTTCAATTTACAACCTTTTGTGAAGTATACGAAACTGTGGATCAAACCGCTTCATTTAAGTTGCTGACAGCGTTTGTCACTGGAGCATTTTACCGATAAATTGCATGTAAACCTTTTGATCTGTTGAAAATGTCTGCCCCTGACACCCCGAGATATGTATCATACGGAATGAGCAAAAATTAAAGTCCGACAGTAGCTTGAAACTTGAAGTTCAAAGAGACCAGAAATCGTCAACGGAAAAAGTAGTATCTGCAGAGAATGAAAGGAAATTATCATTTTACTTCGATCTGCTTTCATCTGATCTGAGAACAAAAAAAGAATTATGCGAACTTTAATCTATATAAAGAAAGGAAGAAGAGTCTGAGATGAAAGATAAACTCCGTAATCTCCTGGAAGATAATGGAGATTCAGAGAAACTAGTTAAAGATGTTCTGGGTAAGGTTTTTGTAAGGCCAGTAAATAGCAAGAAGTGTAAGTAAAACAGACGACAGAGGCGGCTGAAGAAAAAGACGACAGAAATCTGATAGATTAAAGGGAGAAGGAATATAAACAGATGCCGAAAATGTGACGTGTATGGCCGTAATGACAGATTATGTGGCGCGGTAGTGGTGCTAGTAATAGGTGGTCCGGTTGGAGTGTTCCTTCCCCACTACCACGGATTCACCAACGTTGCTCCTCCCTTTTTTCGCCGTTTCCATCTCCCGTTACCTAGATTTGTACCTAGATGAGTGGATTCTGTTTCCACCAGCCTTTGCCGCCAGATTTCCCCTCCCCACGTCTCCCTCCGCCTATCATCCCCCACTTCACCTGCCTCCACCTATCATTTACCAGCCCCTGTCTCAAACCTTTTTCTCACTTCTGTATACAGTATATCTTCCCTCTGGAAGCAGCTTGAACCGCAAATATCATACAGCAGTTTGTGTTTGCTCTAGTTACCAGCATCTGCAGCCCTTTACGGCTCTATTCTATGAACATGCTGAACTACCTTCTTGTTTCTTGAAATATGTCAGATGACACGAAGTACGATAAGGTACCCTTTCCCTACTTTTCATCAAGTATCTTTAGAACAATGAAGGAGGTCAAACACTTGGTCAGATTGAAGTTCTAATGGAGAATTAAAGTGATGTTCTGGGTGAGTAATAGTGTTCAGTCTGCTTTTTTGGTGATCAAAGCACAAAGAATAAAATGTCAAGTACACCACAGAAGGTCGTCTTCCGCAAAATCGTTAAAAGTGGGTGTCGGGTGTCTGTTGCTTTTCGTTACTGTAACGGATGGGAGATTCCCTTGTACGAATTATTTCTATTTCTTCCAAGATACTTCTACTGACATGTCATCTGTGAATAAGAAGTAGTATTTTGAACCATCGCTGCTGTGTTCAAATCTTCCCAAGCAGTTGAGGTTTTCAAATTACGTCAACTAACCTTTTTTCAGAAAGCATCAACGTGACTATTTCTGAATGTCTCTTCAGTTCAAATGAAACTAGGGTTGAGTAAAAAAGTCTGGCAAAATTTCTCTGTACACATTGAAGAAAAGTATTACGTTCACAGGCTCGTTATAATCTAGGACTTTAATTATATCATTATACTGAGGGTTGCAAGTGTATTAAGGGAATAGAGTGAGAACTTTTTATTGTATTCCAAGGATAATTTTCTCAATAATTTTCTAGTTCAATAAAGAATGGGGCGCTTTTTGGAAAAGGTATAGGGAATGATGTCGAATATGTGACCCAAATATCGGCCGGGCAGCATTTTGAATATATTGATCAGTGGTCCTGATACAATTGGTTTTTGGTTAGCTATAGGAACAGAGGGACTTAAAAGAAAAATAAGTAAATAAGTAATTGCAAGAAGGCCAATTTCAAAGGAAAGACTTTGTAATTGACAGAAGGAAATTGGACGTAGACGTTAGATGAACGAACTTTGGCAGATCAAGTCACGGCTTTTGATGAAGACGTTATTTTGGTACAGTTGGGTCAAATTCCCAATGAAAGGCCAATGACTCCAGATCTCCCTGGGTGAGGAAAGCGATACAGAGGGATACAAAGCAAAATACGCAGCTTGGGAGCTATAGGGATGTGATTAGCAGAGATAACTGGGCTTATTACGAAAGAATCAGGGAGGAATTGAAAAGTGAAATGAGAGAGACAAAAGAGCGTATGAGAGATGATTGACAGCATACGTGGAAATAGAAGTGTATATATATATCGAAATATAAAGATCAAAATTGCAGTACATGACGGAGTAGGAGCTTTTATGGACATTCGTGGCAAATTGTATATGAATCATGAGGCCATTATTAAAGTAGCAAGTGAGAACATTGTGTCTATCTTCAGCGGCAAACGTGAAGACAGAGAGAGCTAAAATACGAGATATTTTAGAATTTTATTGCACAGAGTTAACAGAAATGTTTGTTGAACAGAAAGAAAACCGTCAAGTAAATCACCAGGACCCCATGGGATATATCCTCTGTTTTTCTGGGGAAAATAGAAGGAACACGTGCCGATACTGACAATACTCCATTACTGTCATTTAGATAATGTGGACGACTGGAGAGCAGCAGATGTCATTCTCTTGTTTAAAAAGAGGGCGACGATAAGCCGAGGATCGCGGGGCAGTGATGTTAAGCTTCGGAGTGGGGTTTTAAGAAATATTGATCCAGTCGGGTTTGGAGTCATCTGGGAGTAAATAGATTAATTAAGATAAGCAGCTTAAGAGTAAAGCTGAAAAAGATGATGTAAAAGTTGCATTGATAACAAACGTAAGAGGATTCCTGATGCAGAGACATGGAGAATCTTTGCTAACGGTTGTATTCCTACTGGAAGAAGGTAAGTAGTCGAGTAGGCTGGGGATTTGTTTTAGGGTCATTACCTCTTTTGATTTCAATTATTGACGTAGACTTGAGGATGCAAGACTTTTTTTTTTAATTTGCAGATGACACAAAATTGCTCCGAATTGTGAACTGTCGTTTGGAAAGCGACAGATTGCGAAAGGTTATGGATCGGCTGGTTAAATGTGCAGAGACATAACAGATAAATTTCAGTGGGGAGAAACGTGAGGTGGTGCCGTTTGTGGAGGGAATGAGGAGCATAAGTACAAAATAAGAACATTCTTCTGAACGGAGTGCAGAAACACCACGACTTGGAGGTCTGTGTGCGCTGTTCGATTCTCACTACACTCATGACTGTGTGACTAAGCAGAGCTCAAACTCCATCTGTAAATTCGCTGATGACACTCCTGTTGTTGTCAGAATCTCGGATGACGTTCAGGAGGCATAAAGGAGTGAAATAGATCGGCTGGTTGAGTGGTGTCGCAACAGCAACCTTGCACTCAACGTCAGGAAGACCAAGGAATTGATTATGGACTTCAGGAAGGGGAAGTCGGGAGAACACACCAGTCTTCATTCAGGGGTCAGCAGTGGAGAGGGTGAGCAGCTTCAAGTTCCTGGGTGTCAACATCTCAGAGGATCTATCTTGGGCCCAACACATTGATGCAGTCACGAAGTAAGCATGCCATCCGCTCTACTTCATTAGGAGTTTGAGGAGGTTTTGCATGTCACCCAACACTCTTGCAAATCTCTACAGATGTACGGTGCAGAGAATTCTGACTGGTTGCTTCACCACCTGAAATGGAGGCTCCAATATGCAGGATCCAAAGAGGCTGTAGAGCGTTGCAGACCGTGCCAGCTCCATCATGGGCACAACCTACCCGGCCACCGAGGACCACCTCAAGGGTCGGTGTCTCAAGAAGCGGCATCCATCATTAAGAACCCTCACCACACGGGACATGCCGTCTTCACATTACTACCATCAAGAAGCAGCTACGGAATCCTGAAGGCACACACTCAACTTTCAGGAACAGCTTTTTCCCCTCCGCCATTAGATTTCGGAATGGTCCATGACCCCATGAACACGACCTCGTTAATCATCTTTCACATTTGTATTGTAACTTTTTGTACTTTTTTTATGTCTTTATGTCTTGCAATGTACTGCTGCCGCAAAACAATAAATTCCTTGACATATCTCAGTGATAATAAACCTGAGTCTGATTAAAATCATCGAACATGTCAGGGAAGATTGTAATATTTATGAGTAAGGCATATGCAATTTCAGCATGATCCAACAGAGACATCGATTGGATAAAGCCTGGAAGATCTGTTGAAATTTTATAAAACCATGCTTTCTTTTCAACTTGACGTACTTTGTTAAAGAGTCTAGTTGATAGAGAACTAGTGTTTTATAAAATTCAGAGGCGGTACATTGTATTGCGAATGTGAAGGCATCAGAGGGTTCAGAAAAGGTATGTATGAGAATAGTTACCTGCAGACAGAAATTTTAATTTGTGACAGCAGAAATTGTTAGGATTCTAAAGGGCCGAGAAATAGGGAAAACCATATCTATTTTGCTGAGGAGAGAAAAATTAAAAGATATCGCATGGTGGAAGTATTAGAGAAGTTAAAGGGAAATATCTCCCAGAAGCTATTGTGTCCTGGAAACTTCTGCCTCAAATAGCAAAAATGGGTTTCAGTCTTGTTTCTACTGTGCCGAAATGTGTATTTGAAGAGCCGTGATTTGCATATTTACAGATCATTCGCTGAAATGTCGGAAAACACTCCGAGGCGTTTATTCAAGGAGCATCGACCTATGGTCATATTCATCGACGTTGTAAATGTTCTGTGACTCCACACTTTAGTTCTTCTTTTAACACACTGTCCTCGGCATCTTGAACTGTTCAACATTACTTCCATATTCTATTCCCAATAATTTTTGTTTTGAATATTATTTTGGTGGTCTTCATGTCGCAGGTAAAACCATCATGCATTTTCCATTCCTAACTGCCCTTGAAAAGACCGTAATGAGGCGATTACTTGAACATCTGCAGTTATTCTGGTGAAGATACTTTATCAGTTCGGTTGTGCAGGAAGTTCCAGGAATTAGCAGTGATAAAAGACGTGATTTATATTAAAGGCAGGGTGGTAGGCGACTTGGAGTGGAAAATGTATATATTGGAGCCCCATGCACCCGTTGCCCTTGCTTATCTCTGTGGTAGACCTTATCCTACTGGGTAGGGATTTTGAAGTAGCCTGGGCGAGTAACGGCAGGCATTTTGTATTTGATACACACTGCGGCCGCTTTATGTAGGTAATGTGGTTGATGTGGTGCAAATAAGACAAATTTCTTCGCTCTCGATAGTTCCGGATGACCTCCATAAAGGACCGTAATCAATCACATTCATGATTTGTGAACTATCAATGGGGCAACGGTCTTGCCGATGTCAGAAAGTGAGTAACTTGCTGCAGGATACAAACAGGCCCTTGTAGAAAGAGAATGTATGGGGTCTTTGCAGTGGAGTTCAAGTCAATGATAACAAGGGGGACACTGTATGCCTCAGCGATGCCAATGCCACTGAATTGCAATGCAGGTTTTCGGTGGAGACCGCCTTCTGTGACGAAAGCTTCTCGGGGAGGGGAAAAGGGAGGAGCTGACATAGATCATCAATTCAGCACTTCTGTGAAGGTTTATTTCCCTATGGCACTCACCAGTTGGATTCCACCATCCACGAACCTGTGATATTCCTGGACCCTCCTGCTTTCTTTAGCTGTTTAATTCTCCACTGTAATTAATTACGACATATAGTAGTGATGTAGAACTTTCATCTGATCACTGAATGGTGAGATCACTTTCATCAGCCTCTCAACTCAACCCTTTCCTCCCTTTTGATGTTCTTTGCAATTCTTACAGATGCATTCAATTCGAACCCCACTATTCATAATTCCTACAATGTTGCACTAATCTGTTTACTATCCCTGACCTTCTGTACTAACCTAAACTTTTTCTAACACCCAATGAAAAATATATAACTAGTCTGCCCATTATATCCTCGATGTCTTTCATTGTCATTGATTCTCGTTGATTTCAGATTCTAACAGGCTGACCTCTATCTCGAGCCATCTTCACTCCATCAATCTTATCCGTCATTCTACTCTCATTCAGTTTTCTCTATCATTGACCAAAAGCAATCGTCCAATATCCTGGCCTTCAGAACTTGATACTTTCTTATTCTACATGCCCTTCCGAGTGGCAACCTCATTCCATCCTTCCCACCTGCACCGTTCATATTTATTCAACATCCCACTTCATATTTCTTCTCTGTACGTTTGGACTCCGTAATGGCAGATGAAAGCTACATTTACTTTTACTATGCCCTCCAGATCATCGCCTCCCCATCATGTTCTATATCGATTCTACTTTTTTCTCTCCTGTTCCATTTTCATAGGACATTCGAACCACATCTAATCCTCTTACGTCGATAATCACACTGTTTAAATTTAATTCCAAATCAGTGCCCATGTTTCGGTTTCATAATCGTCCATATGCATTTTATACAGAACGTTCATTCCAAGGGCTGTCTCACTCTTCAACATCCATATTCTAGGCCATTTCAACATTCTATCTTTGTTGTCGACCTGACATTCTGTTTCATATTATTCTCACTTTCCCCACCTTCACCACCCTCTCTATTTTTCGTCTCCTTATCCGTTTTCATATGTACCACATCGCATTCCAAGTATGCCCTCCGCTCCAACACTGAACATTATATGTCTGCCAGTAACACAAACACTGTTCCCGTCACAGATCCTCTTAAGACAAAATGCCACTTGAAACTCTCTCCCTATTCTCGGTACTAATCCACCTTGGCCCCTCACTTCTTGTTTTTGCAAAACGTAGACTTACTCAGCTCAGATTCTAAGCTGTGGAATGATATTAAGTAACGATAGACGTAGCGCCGAACAATATACATCATGATTTTAATTGTTTAACCAATCACATGGGAGCGGTTGGCTGTTATTTCCTTGTCCGCATTCATCCCAGTTCCATGAAAAATGTTTTGAGTCTCGTTTTAGATTTCTCACCACGATATCCCAGTTTTTATTGAACGGCGTCAGGTTCGAGACTGTTTGATCAGTTAACGTCAGCATATTATACCTTCTTGTTACTTTTTATTTTGTAGTGAATTTAGTGGCGATTGTGATTCTGTCCCGAGGTAAATGCGGACTCTCATCGTGCACCACTCGCTACCTAGTTCCCATGGAAGCTACGGATCTACTGACCATAATCACTGAGACCTTTCTCTGGAGGATCAATTACAATTATTTGCCAGGAAGTTCCCTCGAGCTCACCCCCGTGTGCAGTATTATCCTTGTCCTGGGTCGGGCAAGCACCAATTCTTCTGTTTGATTCACCGTCGCCTTAACTTTTCATCGATTTGTTGTTATTTTTTATCAGAAGCTGAGGCTAAAATACTGCACCGAGAAAATTGCAACTTGGTTCTAAGAACAGTAGGTTCTCTGCTCGTTGCAAACAAATATTCCCTGGTACTTTACACTGAAGTCTCGGGCAATAATCGACAATGTACCGTGGAGCTGTTAATATAAGCCAAGCTATTATTCTGAGCTGGGGTGGGTGGGATTTGACTGGTTTGACACAGTTTTAACGACTTTAATCCCGTTTGTTTTAATCTTGTTGTTCAACGCTCTGACAGTCAGACACATTTTAGTGGCCAGCCGAGTTCGAAAAGGTCTAAGGGGTCAACTCAGTGCAGATAATTGCGGTGACCCGGAAATGGAAAGCAGAAGGTCTATAATGTTGCTCTTCGATCTATCAAGTAGCTTCATACTATTATGGCTGGTATATGTACTTTATTTCATCTATTATACAATGACAGGGAAGGATCGCGGTGATTATAACGAATCAGAACATATTTTCCGTCAAGCTGGAACTTTGCTCCTGAATTTAAATTGTTGCACAAACACATTCGTGTATGGAGTGACCCAATCCAAATTCAAAGACCTCAAGAATGCGGTGAAATATCCGATCATTTCGATTGTTCAAGCAATTAATAAACAGCACAACTGAAATACGCTTTAATTGTCTTTTCATTGAAATAATGGTTGCAAATCACCGACACTGAAAAGCTGAAGAAAGGTTATAAGTCGCCGCTAAAAGAGGAACCATATTTAAAACAGTAGCCTCGGTGTTCTGCGAAGTCTGGTAAAAACCCGAGACAAATATTCAACGGCAAATACTATGAATCAAGTGCTGGTAAATGCGATAAGTATAGATAGTTATTTGAGTGTTGGTATCGGCGTGGTTGTTGAAAGGACCTGTTTATGTGTCCTATGACTCCATGATTTTAATTAAATAATAAAAACCTGCAGATAATGCTAGGCCGAACAAACACGACACATTAGACCACGAAGTAGCACAAACTAATCCAGCGACTCCGAGCTATAACAAATATGAAGCCAATAGAACACTTCAATCTCAAAGCATATTCGACTCATTAAATGTCTCAAAGCTTTTCATCATTATAACGCGATAAAGAACTTAAAATTAATTTATAACTCAGTAGTATAGTAACTCTCAATAATAAACCCCTATATCTGTATAACAGTAAAGCAACACGGCCCCAGAAATGCAACTTATGCCTGAATCTTACAGGTGACCAGTTGACACTTAAGTTTAATGAAAGAAATTTCTGAAGCCTATAAATAGCATAAATAATGTAAGTGCTCATTGAGAAAGAGCTTTAAGTTAATGCAGAAAGTCAGGCATTAACCGAGCACGTCGGCTAATGGAAACACGTCAGAACTGGAAAAGAAATGGGGAAAAAACACAAAGCATAAAGTAATATTAATCCACATATATAAAAAAACAATCAAACTAGTGCAGAATTTCAACCACATGTAGTACTAAATGACATAAAGTTTCTTACATACAAAACATGCAAAATTTATACAGCATCCTTTGTCCAGAGTGCACTATCAAATAATACCTCTCAGGAAATAAACTAACTGAAACCAATTTCAAACACCAGAAAATGTCAGCAGTTTAATCAGTAAAGCCAGAGAGGACAGCACCCTATTACACGACCATTACACGATCGTTGAACGAGCAAGAAATTCAAACCCACACAAAACAAAGAAACATAAAATATCAAAAATTGATTCAGGGTTCAGATTATTTTTAAAAACATAAACAATGTCTGATCGTAAAACACCTGAAACAATCGAATAGTTTAAATTATTTAAGCATCTGCAATAAATTCAGCAGTTGGGTACAAGAAATGAAACTCAAAATATTACTGCAACCTATGTTATTGTCACCTAAATGTAGTGCAGAATGCCAGACGAAACAAAGTTCCTTCATTCTATAAAGCCTCTTTGTCCAAGAAATTCAATAAAGCCATCGCAGCTCATACTTTAACCGAAAGTAATATGTCATGGCAGATCAATAGACACTCCTCAAAATAACACAACACCTCAGATGAAAATTAGAAATTATGTTCAACGTTATTCAAGTTATCACAGATGCTATGAAAGATAACGTATTGCATGAGATACCAGCTGCTCTGACTTATGTAGCACTTCATGAAACTACAGTTGCTGCGAACAACAAGGTACTTCGAAGTCATTCAGCAACCCGGAATATAAATATATCAGGAGGCGCATAATATACACCACATTAGTAAAACGCCAGATATTGAAGAAACCCCTCGAAATTAAGCACCGCCAGGGCACATGGAGCACCCGAAACAGCGCAGCATCACTGTACTGAAAAATGCATCAAACTAGTTCAACTCAGTCTCCTTAAGTCATATAATAATTAAACAGAATCGTGGGCTATAAATGCAGTATCGTATACCAATATACAATCACAACAATACAGAAATTTTGAATGCCTTGGGACCCGTGAAACAAATAAAAAGTAGAGAAAATCACACCTACAAATATCCTAAATATAATGTTAACTCTCACACCGAACGGCAAGTGAAATTAACACAGATTCCGAAGTAAGCCGTTAAGAAGGCAGTTGGTATTTGACCTTTATTACAAGAAATGTTGAATATATGACTATGGAAACCACGCCAAAGTACTTTCAGAGACCACAACATGAGTATTTCATGCAGTTTTGGAATAATTGCCTGGAGTCCATTTAAACATTTCTACATCTAGTCCATCTAGCCCTACCAGGTTTGTATGTTTCAGTATAACGTCCTGTAAGATTTAATGAGTGCATCTCAATTTCGCCAGAAAAATGCATGGACGTAAGGACTGTCGCTGCACTTGTAATATGGTCGCTTATTTGTTATTAGCTTGGTCTTTGAGCCTATATTCGCTGTAGGTAGAAGAATGAGAGAACATTTCACTGAAACATATAAACCTGACAGGGCTAGTCCGGCTAGATGTGAAGGTATTTCAATGGAACCAGGGTATGGAGCAAGATGTGGGATAGGACTTAGACGACAAGATATCTCAGCGAAAAAATATTAACATTTCAGACCGTAAACTATTTTAAAATAGTGGAATGCTTCAGACCCTCTTTTCTTTTTTCTCAAGCAGTACTAATGCAGAAATCCAGAAGCTGACTTGGAAAGGGCACTTTAACTATGCGGTAACAGGAATTAATACTGGAATAGATGATAGGAATAACAGGAATCAGTGATAAGAAATTTAGAACTACCAGTAGATCTTTCTTCATTTATACGATAAAGAATCTAAGATATACTCTACGACAGAAAACGATGGAGTTCAAATTGCTGATCTATTGAAGAAGAAGGTACTTTAATTGGATGTCCAGAGACAAAATCCATCAACGCCTGTAGGGAAAGAGTGAACCCATGCTATGGAAATAATTTCCTGGTATAGAACCACGAAGAAGCCCTGAATAATGCGGGAACAAGTGCATAATGCATATGCAATATATACATAAACTGGGCAGAGAAATAACCTGAAAAATAAAGCATCTCACTCCAATAACGTACTTAGCAACGCAGAACCTGACTCGTTTTCATTGCTGAATAAAGTAATGCAGAAATCAAGACACCATTAGCATCTGAAACAGAAACTGCACCTTTCACAATGAAACAACACAGATTAATACTACAGTAGGTCGATTAAAGAAGCACAAGATGGTACAACTGATTACACCCATCTCAGACTAATGCATCATCTCCAATTCATTATCCATCATCTCCCAAAACCAAAAAAAAGGATGAAATAACAGGGATCACGCTGAAAAGACGATGTTCAAGGAAACATCGCACTTACATATACATCGTACCCAGGCTATAAAGCACCTCCGAACAACGTAGCACGACAGAACTCGTGCACGCCTTACAATGATGTTGGTGGTATTGATGGTACGATATGCTACAAATGAAATCAAAATCACCGTCGACGGTAGTTGTAATTCGCTGACATCAGTGATGACAATGCAACATGGCCACTATATTAAGAATCCCGCGATTCCTCTGACGCTTACCACCCCAGCCGTTTCGTCCAGTGATGTCCAATGAAACCAGACGATTATGTTGTAAAACCGGCAGGTCAAGAATCACGGCTGGAGAGAGAAACGTATGACGTATCGGATCAGTCGTTCTTTATCAGAAACCAGATGGAAGATCAGCAATCTCAAATACTATTACAAGTACGGGAGAATGGTGATCTCCTATTACTACCAAAACTGTCCATCAGCATAGCTTGGTCTGCTTGGCATTTCACGCAGTCCTGCTATTGACAACACTAACGTGAACTAAGCAGGATTATCATCTTCCAGCTGGAACATTAACCCATCTGCTCTCACGTCATCAGATATATGCATTTTGTTCTACACATCCCTCCACTACCTTCTCCATAATTGAAAATTAACTAACTTTCATCCTGTCCCAGGTTTTCTGGAGGTTCTTGGACCTGAAACGTGAACTTGGTTTCTGTTTCTACAAATGCTCTCCCGTTTGCTGAATGTCTTATTTTATCTGTTTGTGTTACCAATAGACCATAGGAGATCCAAACAGTGCACTAATCTCATTGGTACTGTATCTAGTCACCACGTGTACCACTAGACATCCATCCACATAGTAATATTTCATGAGATGTTAGGAGGCGATGCTTATTATTTCCATGAAAATTTTGAGGAGTACGTAACTCGAGATGGGTAGATGCATTGAGCAGGTGTACATGCGTTTACATAGAGACAAGCCCTGTCATGTATCTACTCGGTAGTTGTATAAAAACTTTTGTCAGTGCCATTCATCCTGAATATGCAGTCGCAGTCGCTTTCTAACATCCGAAGATTTATTTTGTTTTCCTTTGAGTTGCCAATTTCAAATATTTTTCGTGGGATGCGGACAATAAGATGAGAAGGGCATCGGAGACAACATGGAAAAGTAAGTCAGCAGAAAAATCAAAACTTAGACAGATCCATGAGAAGGAAGATACTAACTAAAGTTAATGTCGTTCTCTTGTAGGTAGCGACGAGAACAAAGAAATGTCGGAGAAATTAAACAAGTTCAAGCAAGCGCTTTATGCCTGTTTATACGGAAGTTGCTGCAGTGCATCTCCGGAAAATACAAAATGCTACGAGTGGAGAATAGTGATATATTAGCATTAGACAATCAATAATTGTACTGACAAAAAGTCAGACTCAAACAAGATATATCCCGAAGCCCCGATGACAGGCATTCCTGGATCTTGATTAAGGTGGCTGGTCGGTATCTCCCAAAATGTCTGAGATTGTGGGGCAGTAACTAGAAAGTACAAGGGAGAGAAACTAACCCCGTCATTAAGAGGAGTGAGAAATTATGGAAATATAGACAGCTCGCCCGAGCTCAGGAGTAGAGAAAATATCGAATTTATTTACAAGTAGTGGCAAAATGGAATGGAGAAAATATTGACAGGTATAGGCAGGACCAACAGAAAGTATGAATGCTTGAGAAAGCTATTTGCTTAATTTTTCTTCAAACCAAATAAACACAAATGTGTTGACATTATGCCTTGTGATTTTTACGGGATATTCGGCTAAATGTCACATAAGAGATCAGCAAAACATACAATTTTTGGAATGAGATATTGTTATAATTTTCAGATTGATTAATGGAGTATTGTCAGCTTAGGATGCTACTGCGGCAGGGATAGGCGCTGCAGCCGCTGCTCTGGAGAATCCATATTAATGATTTGAATGAGGAAATGAACTGTTTTTTTATTCAAGTGAGCTGACAGGACAAAGGTCGTTGCCAATATGGGGTGTGTCGAGGATGCAGAGAGGTTTCAGGGAATGCAGATAAGTTAACTGCAGGGAGCCAATGGCGAAATCGAATCGTATATTGCAGTCATGTCAATGACTTTGGAAGGCGTTTCACATAATACTTCTCGAAGAAAATGTGATGCAATGCAAAATGAGGAATTTCAACGGTAATAATGTGTATTAAAAGACAATC
The DNA here is from genome assembly GCF_009764475.1 of Pristis pectinata. Lineage (NCBI taxonomy): Eukaryota > Metazoa > Chordata > Chondrichthyes > Rhinopristiformes > Pristidae > Pristis > Pristis pectinata. Next base: position 38,968,179 of record NC_067424.1, read on the forward strand.
GGGAGATTGACCTGCGAAGCTGCACAATAGAACATTTAGACCATTAGCAGCGGAAGAACCGGCTCCCATTTGTTGATCGCAGTGATATTTCATTGAGATGACAGATTTTACAGCTGCAATCAAAATAAATACTTCCGCCGAAATTCTGTCCAAAACACAATGGGGAAATGTGAGGATATGTGCGGAACTTTTAAGCCAATGTCGATGCAATGATACCATAAATGCGAGTAAAACAACACATGTTGGCAGAAAGACATGCATCTTTTCCTTTTTGCTGCATGTTTCATATGATGCAATACCCTCAACTGCAGTCTGTTCTCTCTTCGAACTTGGTTGAAGGACTATGGGTGAAGAATCTGCAAATGAATTGTGGGACCACCACTTCAGGTTTTTTTTCCCTACTGAAAGATGCGAAGTGGAGAACACAAACTGTACTTTCCAAAATAAAACAGAACTAATGTTTTGCTGCAATTGGATTTCCGTTCCGCGATGTGATAACTTTGAAATTATCATTAAATGTGTCCATTAAATTCTATGGTAAGTGTTAAATTAACGAAAAACGGTGGAACGCCACCTCGGAGCTTTGATCAGTTATTCCGTTTATTAATGAATTGAATTGTTGCAATGAATGGATATCTTACCACATTCTTCAATTGTTCTCTAAACCTGGACTGTGTAACACCATAAATAAACGTGTTTGTGCACAAATTTAAATTTTGCAGCATATATGATGTTTGTGAGACGATGTATTCGGATTCGTTGTAATAATTCGGATTTGTTCCAGCAATGTGATAATATAAGAAAGTAATAACAGACAACATCCACAGCAGAATGAAGCTGCCTGAAAGGGTAAAGAGTAAAATCATGGATTTCTTTCTGTTCTCCATCTCTGGGTCACTGCGATTGTCCCACTTGTTCTGACCCTTCAAACCCTTCCGGACCTGACTTGCTGCTAAAATGTGTCTAACTGTCAGTGCGTTAAACAACAAAACCAATGTGAATGGGAGCAATGGCGTTAAAATCTCATTCAAAGTGACAAACCCCACCCATCCAGGCTCAGTATAAAAGCTTGGTTTCGTATCACAGAACCAGGAAGTATTATTGATTATCTCTCCAGGTTGAAATATGAAGTAGAACGGTATATTTTTTATGCAGAAAACTATACCGGTTATTGCAAGTACAATGTCTGCTGTTTTAACACTGAAGTATTTTGTTTTCAACTTCTGGCAACAAATGGCTACAAATCGGTCGAAAGTAAAAGCAACAGTAAACCAGACAGAACAGTCTCTGGTTGCGCAAAGTAGGACAAATATAACATTGCACACAGAATATAGATCCAGGAAAGAACCCGGGAAATAATAACTGATCCTCTTCAGCAAAATAGCAGTAATTCCAGCCAGAAGATCAGCCGCTGCCATGGCGACCAGGTAGCGAGTCGTGCAGGCCGAGAGTCCGCATTTTCCCCGTGACAAGATCACAATCGCCACTAAATTAACTGCAAAATAGAAAACGAGATATTGTATTAAATTATTAATCGAGGTCTTTCTATGTGTTTCAATGTTGGGTACACATCCCCTCGAAGGTTCGGTATGGTCACCGATTAACATTGATAAAATTTTATCACCCGTTTACCAATCCCAGTCTATCGCCTGCCAGACATAAATACATTGAGTCATGGCAGGTCGCATTGGGTGCTGTGCTACTGAAATAAGGCAGTTTGACAAAATCTAAATGTCAATGAGTTGGGTAGTTTATGAAATCAAATCCATCTGCTTATTCGGGTTGCTGCGAATTCTAGAAGCAAAAGTATAGAAGTCACACACAGAAATGAATCCCAAGTGGCACACAGCTGGCAAACCCTATTTTCGTCAAATCCGTCTGTTTTATGGCTGATACAGCATCCTCAATTTCTGATTAAAATCCAGATATCTCACCTAAGCTTACAGTTTCCACTTTTCAAGGCCAATAGGGGCAGGTGCTTTATTTAAATTGGAGTCACTTACACCTTCCATTACCTATTTATAACAATATCGCTGTAGATGCATTTGACAAACAGCGAAAGACAATGGTTCGAGGCGGAAAATATGCATGCTACAACAAACCTCAACAGGGGAAGGTGCGCCGTTGAAAGGAGAAAAAGATTTCACGCGGACCACTGATCAAAACTGATTGATTAACGGGCTTGTTTTACTCAGGATGCTTCACGAATTTGGGAAGAAAATGACTTGTTACGGAATTTGGACAAGGCTATGAGAAATGTTATATTCGTGCAGGGTAAAGGACATCTTAAAGCAAAAGATAGTTGTTCACAAATATCAATATAGATTTATATCAGGTGGGGTTGATGACGGGTTAATTCCGAATGAACGAGCTCCCTGGACAATGAATACTTATTAAATATCCTGTGTTAATAATTACTTCAAAGGAAGATAGAAATTTAAAATAAATGAAACTCAAATATGCCGCAACAGAAAGGATGTCTAGAACGTTGTGTCTCACAGAAAAAAAAACAATCGAGGTCAACAAGGTTTAGAATTTACTGTCCTCTGTCCCATTAAATTCAATATATTTTTTATTGATGACAGTTTCCTTGAGCTACTCCTCTCTCTAGAACTGGCATTCTCCATATCCATAGGAGGGGGTTTGTGCCTATACCTCCTTCCGTGTCAAAACTTATTTGTTTAAAGTCTCTGCCATTTCTCTATTTTTTTTTCAATCTAGTAGAAGAGGAAATAATACCTAGGAATTAGTGGATACTTCTGAAAAAGACGACGGTAGTAAAATAATTGAGATCCGTACGAAGAGCAATATTTATTACGGAATACATTGTGATACACACGTGCTTTGCTTGGCTAACGTTACTAAATTCTGTGAGTAATTTTGAGAAAGACTGGATAATGAAACTCTGGCAGTAGCAATGAAGTGTGCTTTTCTCAAGGCCTTCATTAAAGTAAATAATCCCATGGATTGAAGCAGCAGAATTGATAAAGCAATACTTGTAGAAACAATCAGGGGCAAGTGAAAGTCGTAAAGCAAAATTCATCACAATTGCGATTCACAGGAATGAATACTAAGTGCAGGCTAGTTGCGCATTTACATAGGTAGTACAGATTCTACAAACATGTGTATCGACTGCATTTTTGCATCAAATACGAGAAAGTAAGAGAAAGTACAATCGAGAAATATCATTGAATTTACAGAATGGACGCTTAAGTGGAATTGTAATTTGAGTAAAATTAAACACAGGTGGATACACTAAAGTCGGTCTTCCACTTTCAAGCTATTACAAGGAACGTGGTCGTCTGACTTTGGGAAATAACCAACTTCTGCCAAAGATACAAACATACAATTAATTTTACGCAGCTGCTGTTTAATTAATCCACGTATATGAAAGCGACACATTTTTCTCGGTTTTGTAGAACTCAAAGTGGAAATTAGAGAGCTCCAAAAATGGAAAATTGAAAGCACGAGACACATGCAAGTTAACGGCAACTTAGCCTGAAATTTGTTTTTTTTAATCTCAGAATACCTTACGGCAACTCTAGCCTGAAATTTAGTTTTGTTATCTCAGAATACTTTACATTCCATTTGTTCTCCACATTCCAGAGAAGAATATCGACAGAACTATTTATTTCATTATCAACATTTTAATGATGTACAAGTACTGCTCGAGGATATCACTTCGTATTATAAAAGCCTGTAAACTGTTTTCTTTTAATAAATTTCATATGTATATATAAAGCCACAATTTATTGAGGCAGCATCACAGATGGTTCTCCTAACTGCCAGATAATTGATTAAATAAGTTGAATATTCAAGCTCAATGTTCTAGTTGTGCAATGATAACATTAACAGCAAGTGCAACATCAAACATAGATTAAAGTGAATGTACACAACAAACATAATAAATATTAGTTTGGTATTGAAATATTGTCTGCTTTTTTTATGTCAGCACGAATTTTAATATTGTTTGTGCTGCGTAACTTAATAAGGAGCAGCTCCATATACATGTTCAACCAAGGGCAGAAGATTTCCAATTTGCTGTCTATTAACTTTGTAAAAACTATTCCCTGAAAAGGAGACTCTTTTCTCATCCAAGAGTTTCTGTCTACGTCAGCTGCAGAACACACAGATCCTACTTGTGCCCTGCCCAAATCGTCCAGTTGTAAATTGCAACAGGGTTCAGTTCAATCGTTCGTTTAATCCTTGTATTTCTAATTGGCTTGTTGAAAATTAGTTGTCAATGTGTCGGTGCAATAGATCGCTGTATCCCATTCTATGCAATTAAACTATGATTCAGATCGCCCTTTGCTTAGAAATACAAAGCAAAGTTGCACCGATAAATCTGGGCCCTTGGCATAATGGGTGATCCAGCTTCGGAATAGTTGTCATCACTGGAAAGTCATTCAATGTCAATAGCCACATATCGAAATTGAACCTTCTTTTCCGACACCTTACAAAACTGAAATTACGGAAAATATTTTAGGTCTTAATCCTCATCAGAAGGGCTTGATAGCAACAATCTATGATTTAATTATGAATATACGTCCAGAATCACTGGACAAAATTAATAATGAATGGGAAAGTGAACTCCAGACATCTATACCTACAGAGACATGGAAGAAAATTCTTCAATTAGTTAATACATCTCCAATGTGTGCCAGACACTCTTTGATACAGTTTAAGGTAGTTCACAGGACCCATATGTCAAAAGATAAACTAGCCCGTTTTAATCACCATGGAGATCCTATATGTGACAGATGTAAATCGAATGTGGCTTCTTTGACACATTTGCTTTGGTCCTGTCCTCTTTTGGAAAAATATTGTAACGACCTTTTTAACATTATCTCAACTGTATTGAATATTGATTTACAACCTCACCCCATCACAGCAATTTTTGGATTACCAAGGATAGAGTCTGGCCATTTATCTGCTTCCGCTTACCGTATGATTGCCTTTGTTACATTAATGGCCAAACGATACATTTTTCTTAAATGGATAGATCCAATACCCCCTACTATTTTTGAATGGTTCTCTCAAAATATATTATGTTTAAACTTGGAAAAAATTAGGAGTGGAACTGTTGATCCTTCGCTTAAATTTGAAGATATTTGGAGTCCATTTATTCAATATTTTCACATGATGTAGATCCCCTTTCAATAACTTTCCAATTTGGAGGAACGGACTTGACGACATAATATTGCTCTGTTTCTACTGAGAAATTTCAGTCCAGTCTTTTTTTTCTTTTATTTTGTTTTCTTGGAAAATTTTCTATGTAGTTTGGTTTGATATATTGTTTATAATTTTTCTTATTGATTTAGGGAATTTTTTCTTTCTTTTATATATATAATACATCTTTTTCTTTCTTTTCTTTTATATTATATTCATTTACTATGAGATCGTGGGATCTACAGTTTTTTTATATTTTATTGTTCTTTATGATTAAGTATGCTATGATTGTTCTTCTGATCGCTTTGTATTACATGTACAAACATTGATGTTATATATTAATCTCTATTAATTTGAAAACTAATAAAATGATTGAAAAAAGTAAAGAAAGAACTGAAAAAAAAACAATCCTTACACATAAATCTACAAAGGAATAGATTTCAGTCACTTACCAGGAACTCCAATAACGACAATGGTCATGTAGTATATTTTCCTGACGGTGTAAAATGTTTCCAGCATTTTCCGTATGGAGTGACGTGTTTCACACTGTACGTGGTCTGTTTCAGTCAAGGGCCTCAATCAAACACTCCTAATTAATACGCAGATGGATCTCCCCGAGGACACCGCCATTCAAATCAATTCAATGGAGAGAAATTTTAATACTAATAAAGTACTGATTACGACAGCTGAGTTAAATCCCTAATGTGAAAGAATAATATGCTGCTTTCAAATGAATTATTTGCCATAAACATTTTACAATTCTCATTATCTTTATTTGAGTTTTTCTCAGGGTTTGGATCGGCACTGATAAGACTCGATTTTATTGCAGATTGATAATTGTTCTTGAAGTGAGTAGACTTTTAGGCAATTTCATAACGCTATCTGTCTGATAAGGTAATCGATGTTTCTCTAATAGGCACGTCTTAAGAGGTGAAAATTGGAAACTGTGCTCCATGAATACTGAAAATGTTGCTTCAATCAGACCATATCTTTCGATCGACCGTGCCTTGGTGCTGTCCTCGCATTTTTGTGATTATGCTATGATTAGATTCCTGATGATACCGTATACCCTCAGAAGCTCTAGACCGCACTGAGGGAATAATCCACTCTCTATATCTGAATGGTTTTCTTTTTTTTTCCAAATTAGCTATCTGTTTCTTTGTGCCAGTGTGTTGGAGGTTTCAGTTAACAAAACGCATGAAATGAAAATAGCTCCTGAAACAGAATAAAATGTGTAAAATATGAATTACGTTCAAATCAATGAAAGTTCCCTTAGATTAATTTGGAATAGAAATAATATAAACACAGAAACTTGAATACACCCGGAAAAATATAGCATTTTACAGAAAATAATCTCTCAAATACAATCAGTCTCGGGAGCAAATAAATCGCCTCAAAATGATGAGAAGAAACATTCAATATTTCTGTCCCTGTGGCCCATGCAAATAATGCTGCCATTCCAGCTAATACAGCGGTTCAAATCGTGCAACTAATGAAGTATCAGAGAATATGAGAATACCACAATCGTAGACACGTATGTAATTATAGAAATGATATAAACCGCATAGAAACATCTCAGCATTGACACTGCGGTCATTGGGTTTGTTCTGCCGCCGAATAGAGCAACGTGCCGGGTCCAAGCACTACATTCACCATATGATTGAAAACTAGTTCACTTTTGAAAAACGTGATTCGACTTTTTCCGCTAATTTACACGGAGGAAGTTACTGATCTTAAGTATTGTCTGTGCTGAAACCAATTTTAGAAAATTCTTTCCTATTTTGTTTGTCAGTCAGCATTAATTAGCCTCCTCGGTCATGGCTCTCCGTTGATTACCTCACGGTATCCTAACGTCTTTTATCAACAAAATTCTTTCAACTATTTGTTTACTATTATGAACAATCCATGGTTTTTCAATCCAATATTTGTTGCTGAAATCCTATTAATGAATGCTTTCTGGTACATCCTATTTTATTGCCCCTCCCGTAGCATACATTGCAAAGTCCAGTGCACATAACTTGATGCAACACCTCACTTGTGAACCAATCAGTCCTTTATTATGTTTCGAAATAGCGTTGATGCTTTTCAGCTATATTCCACTATCTATTAGAGTTCTCAATTTTACCTATATTGTTTAATCTCATGGAAAATGCTGGAAAATTTCAGCATACTAGGCAGCATTCATGGAAATGGTCAATGGTCAAATCTGAAATATTTCATCAAAATGACAAAGAGAGAAAACATGGTAGAGAAAGTAGGGATATCAATGGGTGGAAAAAGGGAATTTTATTGATGGGTTCAAAAATGTAGCCGTCAAAGTACCTCTAGGTAATGTTACACCCAAATTCTCTGAATATTTTCTGCTGTTTTAAAGATGATATACATATAAACTCAACTCCATCTATTTTTCAAACCCGACCACTCTCTCGGCTTCGGAAACTACAGCATTTAGAATCAATTTCCTTGTATATCCTCTTTTGTAAAGTATGTCACATCGTCCTATCCCGAATTAAATTTCATTTCACGAATCTGCCAGTCTATGTATATCTCTAGTTCCCTGCAGGTAATCCAACCCCAATCATTATTTTCCTAACACACAAGTTCCCGTCATATTCAGATGTTGAACTGTTAGTCTACACACCAATATCTAAGTCATAAACATGCCATTTTTTAAAGTGAATAATAACACAGATGTGGAATTCCATGGACACGCCAGGCAAAATCCATGGAAGAGAACTTGATTAGTACTTGGGGACGAAGATACTTTGCATCACTTGGTGTGTGTTTCGAAAATATTCTGGTTTGATTCCAGATTTCCATAATCTCTTTTTTTAATTATTTTGCACGAAATAATGTTCTTTGAACTGACCAGCTAGATAAAATACTAGCAGTCGTTCCTCCAACATGAGAAACAACTATTGTTTAATGGTATTTCCTTTCGCTCCTTGAATCATAAAATTCATGAGGAAACAGTACGCACCCAGTGAGACGAATGGATTATGTCTACGCTGAAATGTTTCCATATAGGTTTCCATAATTTCTGTAATTCTACACGTGCCTATAACTATGTTATTCTCATATTTTGAGATGCATTGTTGACCTGAGCCAAGATGTGTTGGAAGGACAACATTATTTCCAGGGGTTGCACGAAATGTGATATTGAATGTAACCTTTCATTCTGTTGTGGTCCTTTTGCTCATGCTAAGCTGTTTTATGTCCGTTCAGTAACATTGTATGTATTACATTGACAAACTTCCTCGGAAATACCTATTTGCGAGATCTACTATCTTCCTGCCATCAAATGTCTTTTATTTCGTCAAAATATTGAATTAGGCTATGGAAGCTTGATTTGTCTACAATAAATTCAAGCTATCTGTCATTTATTCACAGAAGTACATGATCAACTTTGCCTTTGCCAATGCTTCCTTAATCATCCCCAAGATAATGGTTTACGGGCGTCCCTTCTGTCACCTGCCATGCCGACACACCTGCTTTTAAACGGAGATGACACATTCATTGTGCCTTCTCCGGCACGTCTTCTGGCATCTTTGGAGGATTTGTGGATTATTTTGTAACTTCTGCCCTAATTCCCTCAAGAAATCATATTGCATCCATCAACCTCCCCGGACCACATTATGCATCTCTTCTAATCGTTCTCATAAACCCTTATCAATTATTTTTCCACCTACAATTTTCAGTATAAGAGGGTCTGACGACAGTGATACCATTTTCTTCTTGCAAATGTTGACTTAAGGTACCATTACTGTTCCATAATTCCATCTACCTTTATTTACACATGACTTTTAGGGACCCTCATTGACGCTTTCCTTCCTGGAATTACTGCATGCAATTCACATCGCAATAGATGACGTCGTTCATCTCTTAAAAATATTTCATTGCACGTTTTATTTTGTATTCACCTGGCCAGATCTTCTCCTTTTGCATTTGTGAGTCTCCTTTCACTAAAGGCGTTCTCGTGTAACCATTTCTAAAACTTTCACTATTACCAATTGAAACAGTTTGTTTCGTTACCATTAGTACCAATATATCTCCCATTGACTTCCAAAACATTATCACTTGTTTGCCCACTGATCCAGTCGCGAACTGAACGGAGATATTCTACGGCAAAATTTCAAAATTAGTGCACACCTTCCTTATCTGGCACAGTATTGCACTTTCAATTGTTGATTTTATATTGGGGAAGATTTTAAATGAACATCCGCACCACATTTAACTTTGAAAATCACTTGCTCCGTTATTTGTTTTGCGCTGCTATTCCTCTCAGTTTAATTTCCAAAGAAGAAAAGGAATAGAGGAGCAGAATATAAATAATGCCTATGATATCCGATGTGGATTTTGAATCAATTCCATTTCTTCAGTCCAATACCAACAACGCAGGAACATTGGTTCATAAAATAATATGCACCCATGTCCACTTTAGGGAATATTTTCAAAATCCAAGATGCAATAAATCCAACAAATTATTGCATAAAGAACCAAAATGCATATCTCGGCATTCCTGGCGAAGCAAGTGATTAATGTCATTCCCTTTGCATTTGAGAAACTGATGGTAAGCCCTCTTTACCAAAGTTAATTTGCAACCATCGTTAATTTGTGCAGTCGTTCTGAGGAAATAACACGCCCAATTCTTTTGTTGGGTGTGACGTGATTACTAGAATTCACAGCCAGCGGCGAAGAAGAACCGGCGATATGTTTGCAAATCGCAATTCTGTGCTACAAAGATGGTAGACTGCAGTTGTCCATGTCGTGATGTTAGTATAGCCGGCCTAGTAACTTCAGAGCACGTTTTAGATGGTATACTCTGTACCCATTAAGGGTTGGCCGTGAGGGGGATGGGGATCGATGTTTAGGTTTGTTGATGTACACAAGTCTAATTAGAAACATTGTCCTAGATGGTGGTAAATTTCCTTAGCGTTGTTGGAGCTGTACATATGCAAACAACTGAAGGGTATTCCACCTTTGCAGTGACTTCCGCTTTGAAGATAGATAGTGGAAGGCACTAGGCTACAAGGGATGAATTACTCTATGCACGACCACTTACTTGTTCGTGTTGACAATATTTTTCTGCAGCTTGAGAATTTCTATGTCGGCTCACAGTAACTGATAAAAAAAGATGAATATGAAATTGTTGCAAGGGAATCATCGGTATCATTTGCAACACAGGAGTTTGGACAGACATCAGTTTGTCGATACCATCTCAATTGATTAGTACAAGGAATTTCCAGAAGTGTGTTCAGCAGCTCAGAAACTGTGTGCCGATAGCATGGAGAATCATATTTCAGGTTATAAATCTTTCTCGTTTCGATTTCGAATTTCTCTCTGTTTTGCCTAATGTGTAGATTTAAAAATACAGACCGATATGGAAGGAATTATATATTGGTAACGTTGGTCTGACCCTGTTGATCTTCACATTGATTGATTGGTTTAAGTGGAGGATTAAGGAGCAGGAAAGCAAAAAGTTACGCAGGATATGGAATGACATTCTGTATTAAAGTGAATAATTAACATGGAATTATGTAAAATTCTTCAGTTTCACACAGAGGCGTCAAGGTTATTAGGGTTCATCAGTGATACTTGCTTTATAGCAAGCAGCAATAAAGATTTTCCAACCACAAATTTTATCAAGGTTGCGACGATAGTAACAGAAAATTCTGAACGCTAATAAACGTGATATTCCGTCTCGCGCTTGACCATTCGTTGTGCAGTTGATAACGTGAAGTATCTCTTCCCATTTCACAGGTAGACGTTTGATACGCTAAATAATGTTACTCCAAATTGAAACGAAATACCTTCCAGTAGATGTTGTGAGATTGGAGTCTACCAACCAAAAGAACGAGAGATATTCGAGAAGGAGCCTTTGTGCTGTATTCTCAAGAGCAATTAGCGATGGACCATACATGCTGGCCTTACCAGCGATGGAATGCATTTAGAGTTACCTAGTTTGATTAACTGTGGTGCGGCAGAACGTTTTTCTTCATTTCCAATGTTGGAGGTGGATTTCATTTGCAGTTTAATTAAGTAAGTCATTTATACTAGATATGAATATCATCAAACTACCAGAAAAATAAATTCATCGAAGAATAGTTTATCTGCACGGTAATTCTGCTATGGATTCAATCACAAAAGCAGTCACTCCTTTAACGCAGGACTCCGAACTATAGGCCATAGATAACGAATAGCATATCCTATATGTCTTTGTTTGGCAAAAAGATTGAGATCGATATTCATGCAGGTCGAGGGTCATGAGCTCACAGGAAATTTGTTCTGTAGAAACAAAACAAACATTTGGCGAGTTCTGCCTATGCGTACCAAACCCACGTTAATCTAATATCCCAGATTTTAATCAATAGCCATGCAACGTATTGCTTTTCAAGTCTTATTCGTAAATAGATTGGGTGTCACTCCTGCAATGGAAATCCAGTTCCCAACCCCCATTAACGCCTCACTTCTAACCATTCTGCAAGTTCATTTAACCCTCTGGTATGTTGTTGCTGGGTTCTCTGCAAAACTAAACAAGTCGTTACTCTTTACTTCATTTGACCCTCTCGTAATTGGAAACACCTCGATTAAATCTACCATTAATTTCCTGAGTTGCAAAGCAAAAAATGCCAAGCTGAAAAGCGTTCTTCGTGGCAATATTTGTGGAGAACCGGCAGATTAATCATAAATTTCTGCGACGTTTTCCTGTTCTCTTATGTGTTTCCAACTGTATGGTAATCGGAATTATACTGAGTGTTGCTGGCTATATAATCATAATGGCATACAGTACAAAAGCAGCTTCTTTGGTCCATCCTGACCATGGCGACCATCAGCTACCTGTCTGTTCGAATCCCTTCTTTATGGTATATTCGTAGATTAGTTTATTATTGTCATATGTTCTCTGTTACAGTGAAAACCTTTGTTTACCATGTCATCCATTCCGATCATTTCACCACATCAGTGCATTGAGGTAGTACAAGGGAAAAGCAGTGACAAAATGCAGAATAAATTGTTACAGTCACAGAGAAAATGGCGTGCAACTAGACTATAAGGAGCAAGCCATGACGAGGTAGATGGTAGATGGTCAAGGTCTATCTTATCATACAAGGGTCCTTTCAATAGTTTTATAATAGCGGGATAGAAACTACCCGGTGCAACAAGAAGACAGCGAGAAGTGTAGACAGTCTCTAGAGGGAATAGTGCTTTCCCTGATGTGCTGAACTGTGTCCATTGCAGTTTCTTGCTCTCTCCGGCAGAACAGTTGCGATACCGAGCAATGACGTATCCGGATAAGATGCATTCTATGTTTAATCTATAAAAAATGAGAGGACATGCGAATTTCCTTACCTGTTGGATGTCGAGGCCCTGGTGCGCCTTCTTGGCCATGTCATCCATGTGCTGCAAGGTAGATTTTCAAATACCCATTATTTTGTCACCGATAATTGTCGATTACTATTATATTTCAATCGGATACTATTAACTGGAAAATTACCGCCGTTCAGATGGTCGCAAATTATTCTCGCTGAGATATATTATAGGGCAATCTGTTTTAAGGGTTGCGGTTAAGGCCAGGGTAATCCAATTCAATGTTACATCCGTTCCTAAAAACGCACATTTTCTTGAAATAATCTGTTAGTTATATATGGCATTACCACAGATTTATGTTCAAGAATGGATAGTCACCACATTCCCGGCACTCTGTTCTAGTCTGGTCAATGCAACATATTGAAAGCATAACTAAATTGACTACTTGGAATGCACCACCGACATTTGACGAAATACTTAACTGGAATTCTGTGATCGCTTTCGACGAAACTGCTGGCTTCAAATTGGTTTCGTTACCAACAGTAAAACATCATTCAGCTCTTCGGAAATGTCAATTACATGGAATAGACATCTGATGTATACACAGAATTGAAGGCATTATTCTGGGAATATCTGCATAAACCTATCAGTTCTATATCATTGTAACTGACAGGGACTAATAGGTTAATCCCGGGTCACTAATATTAATATCGAACCTTCTGTGAATTTCCACTGCAAGTGAAATGTTTTTTCTGAGTATTTGAACGCGTTCAAAAAGAAATGTGAAGCATCTATTCATTGTTCGAAACAATTTTATTAACAAAATGCACTGATGACCTTAGCTTTCTAATATCAGGGTGAGAAATTGTGTTTGGTGCATCCTTCTCCAATTAATAGGAATCGGAGATCGTGAGGATCATGCATAGGAGATATTAATTCTTCTTATTGAATGCAAGCATCGTCCCTTTTCATTCTAACATTCTTTACAGTACGACTTAATTCAAACCAGGTAATTGGGCATAAAATCTTCAGAATTTGTATAACTTCTGAGGGAAAATATGACAATAAATTCCACGGGCCAACGCTGGGGACTGATGGGAAAACCATGATGCATTTCGTAGTTTGGACGTAACTTTTACACATAGAAATTGAATTATTAGCCGGTTAATTACCTATATAATTCAAGAAATGTGAAATCAGATGTTTTTATGTGCATGATTAACTCCACTGCTTTTGACTTGCGAAAATTGACAATAATTGGCATAGTTTAAAGCATTAGTATATAATTCATTTTATTTCAGAGAGGACATAAAATCTCAAAGCTCAGAAAAGAGCATTCGGGCTACCATATATGCCCTGACAATTAAGCATCCACTTACAATAATTCTACTCATATTGTCCCCAAATTCCCACCAATTCGCCTTCGAGCCTACGCGCCTTTGGGACGTGGAATAATAACAGAAACTGTGGAAATCCCAAGCTCGCTTCAACAGGATGTGAAAACTCCATACAGAAGGTACCAGAGGTAGTAATGAAAAACCTGAAAATGATTTTTAAAGAATATCGTGTGATTAGGAGCAGCGTCATCGAGGAACTGATGCATTTTATATATGTTACAAATGAAGCCGATTTGTGCCGCAAGAGGGGGAAATATTTGGGCTGGATAAACGGGTTAAGATCAAGTGGTCCGTTTTGTCCTTAAGGACGTTGAACTTCTTGAATTTTGTAAGGCTTCTCCTCCGGGAAGTAGTAATTGTGGCAGCTTCGTGGTACGAATATTGTTTGTTATCGTTATTGTGATGCACTTTTGATTTTTGTCTGAATCGCTGAGCTATTGTTTTCGTTTTTTTGTAAGTTGTAGGTCTGTCGTCCTGTTTAATGTGTTTTGTTGGTCTGAACTTTCTGAATTACTGGTGTTGCATTGTTTATCCAAAATGCTCTGTTGCTCATGCTGTAGGATTGTTCTTTCTTTTATTCTGAGGTTAAATTATATTTTGATTAACACTATGTCGGATTTCCGGACCTTTATTCGTATCAGATGCTGCATTTGTTCACAGAAATTTATGAGACAGGAGTGCATTATTAGTGGCAGATATGGTAAACTTCGCGCGTGTATCTTCTTTTTTTCATATTTACTTACGACACAGAAGGTAATCGAAGCCGATTACACGAGCAAACAAATCAATCGCATCAGCCCAGTCATTTCCTGCAACGTAAACTCCCACACGTGTCGATCTGTTCTACTCTGAGTCTCCGACCACCCAGCTGCTCTTTCTCTATTTTATCGCAGCCAGCCAATTAATCTGCTGCCCATCACGTCTCCGGGATGAGGGAGGAGATCACAGAGTACCCGGAGAACACGCGTAGTCAAAGGGAGAATGTATCAACTCATTTCAAAGCGCACTGGCGATCAGGTTTGAACCCAGGTTGCTGAAGCTGGGTTCAATCCAGTTTCATTCCATTTTATTTCTTCAGATGGCGCACGGGACCAAGGTCGTCTCTGATTCGGTGTTTTATTTTGGGATTGTAGTTTTGGGCTCCATTGGGTTGCTTTGTTATTTTGTGACACCTTTTACTTAATCGCCTTGTGAGCCTGAGTGGAAGTATTATTTCGCTTCATTTTGATTCAAATTTGCATTAATATT
The DNA here is from genome assembly GCF_009764475.1 of Pristis pectinata. Taxonomy (NCBI): domain Eukaryota; kingdom Metazoa; phylum Chordata; class Chondrichthyes; order Rhinopristiformes; family Pristidae; genus Pristis; species Pristis pectinata. The sequence continues at coordinate 38,983,298 of NC_067424.1, forward strand.
TACGGTTCATCGGGTATGATGGCTCTGCATTATTTTGATTCATTTTATATGTCAAGTGAGCCGTTTAGTGCTTTTTCATTCTGAGATGCTTCTTACTTTGGATTACATGAATCCGAGGTGGACGTTTTGCTTGAGTTCTTTCATGAGATGAATTCACTTTGTTCCTGTATTACTTTGAGTTTTATAACGTGACGGTTATTCCGAGACATTTGATAGTTTTGAATTGTTTTCTCAGGTTTACTTGTTTTATAGGACGTTTTCTTTGATTTGTGTAGTGGCTTTTCATATTCTATTCATTTTACTCGGGCGCCGAAGTGCTATTACCTTGGATATAGTTGCAAGCTTTCTTTATTTAATAGCCTATCTATCGCAGTTTTGTGACGGCCTTTGTTGCATTTCTTGAAACACCTGTTAATTATCAGAGAGGGTTGGTGTAATTCTCTCCCTTGATGGGATTGCTTTCGACTGTCCAATATAACATGTAACGAAGCAGGGCAGTAATTCCCCCCCCCCCCCCAACATTTATCCTAGAACTTATCTCAAATGCTTATACATTTATTAATCGAACAATTGACGTCACTGGATATTTCACCGCATTCGTGAGCTGCTCCCTGAACTTGGACTGAGTCACCGCATAAATAAATGTATTTGTGCAGCAACTTAAATTTAGCAGCATGCCTCCGACTTGTTGGAATACAAGTTCAGAATCGTTGTAATCCCATTGAGATTTTCCTCCAATAGTATAATACAAGAATTCTATTACATACACCATCCACAAGAGTATAAAGCTTCCCGACAGGGTGAAGAGTAATATTATAGACCTCCTCCTGCTCTCCATTTCTGGGTCACTGGAATTTTTCCCGTTCTTCTGACCCCTTAAACCCTTACGGACTCGACTGGCCACCATGATGTGTCTAACTGTCAGAGCATTGAGCAGCAGGATTAAGGCGAATGGGAGCAACGGGGATAAAACCGAATCAAACCAATCAAATCCTGCCCATCCGGGCTGAGTGAAGTAACTTAGCTTTAAAACGCAGCCCCAAGGTACATTGTCGATTATGGTCCGAGGTTTCATTGTAAAGTAGAAGGGAATGTTTTTGGAACACAAGAGGAGGTAGCTAGTTGATAGAACTATAACCGCTGTTCTGTCAGTACAATATTTTGTTTTCAGCTTCTGACAACAAATAGCAACAAACCGATCAAAGGTGAAAGTAACTGTGAACCAGACAGAACAGTTCGTGGCAGCACGAAGTAAAGCGAAAGTAATACTGCAAACAGGGGTAATACTCAAGAAATTCGCTGGAAGATAATATAAACCGATCCTCCACAGTATGACCGCAGTGATAATGGTAAGGAGATCCGCCGCTGCCATGGCCACCAAGTAGCGAGTGGTGCAGCTGGAGAGCCCGCACTTACCCCGGGACAGGATCACAATTGCCACTAAATTAACTGTGAAATGAGAGAGAGAATGTGACAGAGATTGTAAGTAGAACTGCATCATTCTGGTTACAACGGCTACATCATTAGGTGTTAAATTTTTATCCGCACTAATCTTGGGATAAAGAACAAAGGCTGCAAATTACAATCCCGTTCCCAGCCCAATTTCAAAACACTGAAGAAGAACACAGTCAAACAACATCTGTGGGAAGAGAAACCAGTTGTTGTTACGACGCAGGGACCCTTTGTCAGAACTGATGGAGATGGTTAGGGTGAGTGATCCGTTCACAGTTTGAGGTTGGGTGCTGGAACAGAAATTTTAGCATGTTTCTATTTCCACAACTGCTTCATCACTGGCTAAGTTTTGCTGGGGTTCTCTGTTATTGTTTCTGATTCCAGCATCAGCAGTTCTATTTGCTTTCCAACCGGATTCCATCCTGACTCTTGCAACGCTTAATGGAAGTGGAAAGTAGTGAGGCGTTCTGACTGAGCTTTGAAGTAATAATCTGTGCATTTTTCGCGAGGGATACTCTCAGTAATATATGAACTTTGGGTAAATATTCAACTCCCATTAGTGGCCCATATCCAAGACATAAAATATAACAAGTTGAGGAAACAGGCGGTCATTCAGACGATTACTACTGTCTTGCTATTCAACATGTTCTTGAGTGACTTTAAACTCTACGGTACTGGCACATTGCAGTAGTCATCGCTAATCTGATTCCCTTAATATCCCAAAATCAATTTATCTCACCTAGCAATTCTTTGGATACAGATTTTCCATTCTGGTTGCTAACCTATCGTCAGCACATTACTGCAGTAACAGATATTTCCAGTATTACAGAATTCGATTGAGATCGGGTAATATCACGTTGTTACTAAAAATATGTTAAATTCTACGGTGGTAGAAATTCGAGTCATGCATTGAGACGGTCTCATGATGTTCCACATCAAATCTCGACCGAAAATAAGTACAATTCCACAGTGACAGACAATCATAAAACTAAATGGGCTTTGGTGAAAAATATATAATTCTCGTTTCTTTCCCTACATTTGAATTCAAGGATACACGGTAGTACAAGCCACGGAACAGGAATAAAAACTGTCAAAAATCATAAAATACTTGTATCACTCGGACTAGAGTACAGCCATGTTTTCTGACCAATAGTCATGATGACGGATTATTTTAAGAGTTTAATTAGATGATTAGAGTTCAATAAAAAATTGAATTAAATTAATAAAGTTGATAAATTAGTGATTTCATAATCTCGAAGAAAAAACACCTTCAGCTGAGGCGATTGCTTTAATCATAGACTAATTGTACGCCGGTAGAATACCAATCATATGTCCGCATAACGGTCACAATAGCAGAAGAACAGTTACGAAGTAAAAGCAGACACATTTTTGGGAAAATAGAAATTGGACAGAACTTACCAGGAACTCCAGTAATCACAATGAGAATGTACCATATTTTCCCGACAATTTCAGTAATCGAAAACATTTTCAAAATGAATTGAAAACTTCCTTCGTTCGACAGGTGATTTCAATGAATAAAACTCTGAAGAGATACGTCTACACACATGTATCTTTATACCCAATTGATGTCTTTGGGGATACTGAGCCTCTGTCATCTTGCAGATGTTTTTTTCCAGAAATGAACAAATACATTACGTCAGCAAAATTATCTCCCTGCTGTATATAATTTATGTCATGTATGATATAGATGAGCCGTTCAAATTGAAAGCTGTGATTAACGAGGCTCTAATTATTGGCAAAAACATTAGTGGGAGAAATTGTATTATTTGGATACATAAACCAGTATTTCTCCATCTATCTTTACTTTTAATGTAGGTTGTCTGAAGTTCAAAATTGCCACTATCCTCCTGATGTTAACCAGGTGAGCAGAAAAAAAAATAAAATGTTAAAAAATAAGGGAGACCCAAGCAGAAATCTGAACGATCAGGTCGTAGTGCAGCCAGACTGGGCGGTCAGATTTGTACTGGCAACGTCATTTCATGCGTTGAGGCAGAGTAAATAAATATTAAAATACATTTTATTCAGTACTTTGTTGTTTTTATACGAAAACTAAAGCATATTATCCAAATACAAAGATAAGCTAACTAATGCAGGCCAAGAAGTAATACAGACACAAGCAAACAAATTTCATAAACTGATTCAGGAACTCCGGTTCTCCTAGCGCTTACCAATACAGGCCCTCATACTAAATCAGATATTTAAAAACAAATTACTGCTTACAAATTGTACAAACACAAACCGATTCCGCTTCACCAAGCAATGCAGGCAATCTATCTAATACAGATCATTATTTTATGCTCCTCCTGAAACTGATACGGAACTGCAAATTATTCTGGGCCATACTGCATTTACAAAGTCCTAATATTAATACGGAAACGCCGAATGATAGATTAATGCCTCATTTTAATATTGCAGTCCGTCCTTTCAAACTAATTTAAGCCGTACCATTAATAGATACCTTACCACAAGTAATGATACTTGAAACAAACGACAGCTCCAAATGCAGAGGCTTCGCCAATACAACCTAAAACACTAAATTAGAGTCCGTGCATTTAGTATGCGACATTGTTCTAGACGGAAAAAAAATAACGGGCAAATAATGCAGACAGGACAACTCTTAACCTCAAAAACTAAAATTACCTCTGAAAACAAAGCAGCGTTGTGTGCAAACTATATCGAGCTTAATGGAGAAATTATGAGAAAAATTACTTAATTCAGCCTTTGTTTCTTGAATACATGTTCATATGATTCATAAAGAACCATAGATAAATTAGTACTTGCTGATGGAGCAAACAAAACGATGACCTCTGACGGAAGAGGAAACGTATCATTAAATCAACGCGGGGATCAATATTAGAATTTGGAAGTTCTGGTGATGTTAGGATACCATTTCCATACATAAATGATGGCCAACATCTGGATTGATATCACATAAATACTGCAGTAGATGTTGAAAACTCCAACATTTAAAGCTAAGGTTGCTTCTTTTTCTGTTTCAAATAAGCACATCATTGAAACTAGACCAATACAATACGATGACAGAATTGAAATAGACGACAGACTCAAAAAAACTGAATGCTTCAGCGGTGTCCCTGCGCAACTAAATGCGTGCGTGTTCACTTTGAGCCATAACAACACCTAGAGAACAAAAGATGCCAGCAGTGAAAGAGCACAAAGATGGTCAATTCCAGCACACATTTCAGGGAAGAATAGCGGCACTTTGTATGATAAGGCCGTTAAGCTTTACCTCGAGAAAGCACGTCGGATTATAAATACATAGGGGACTTGTGACACCGACATAAGTTCTTAATGACATAAGATAATATCCGGGGAACACGTACTAGATCTTGAAATCTGTCACGATTTTGTGCAATGATGTCCCCGGAATATTCATGCCAATTGATTGCAGAATGTTCGTTCTGTTCCACGCTATACCATGTTGCATCACCTGAAGCACTTTGTGATCCCTCACTTGAAGTCCAGAGTTACTATCGTCACTGTTACTCGTTGAACTAATGTAGCTCGAGAAACATCAATTTGCTGAAAGGTATTGTGTTTGTAAATACAGTTCTTTTGAATCATCAGAACATGTTTTCAAGGGAAAAAAAGGCTATATTAAGTAATTCTCGTGTTTTTCCATAGAAATACGAACATTTAACAGATCAAGATTGCAGGTGTTCCACATTGATATTTCATCCACCAAACTAACTTTATTCCAAAAGAATAAATCCGGAATTACGTTCAGCCCCATCCCTCATCACAATTCGATCCGACATTACAAGAGCTAAAATATTTCGAGCAATGCAGCTCAGCAGCTATATGTCATCTGCTCATTATAGAGCAATCGTTTCCTAGGTAATAGACCTGAAATTGAAATCAGCCAGCAGTATTGTCCTGGTATGTTTGTATTTAGATTTAAATATCGTCTCTAGGTTTGCAGTAAGCGTGGGCAATGTGATTGTCCCAAGATTGCCTTTTAGTTCAACCCATATATCTCTGTTTCGGAAACATTCATATGTACTTATACTACCCTTCTAACAGTAAGAACGCAATTCGCTGCAGCCCCAGTTCACACCACACATTTTATATCATTTTCTTCTCTGTTTCAACATTTTTATTAATTCCAAATAGAAAATGCAAAGTACATGAAACAAAAGAAAAGACACAATATTACAAAATACATTGCAGTGAATCACATTTGAAATCGCAATACTTCATATTGATAAACAGAAATAATAATTAATTAATATTAATAAACTGGAATAATTTTATTATAAAAATATCTAACCCCACTACCAAAACCGAAGCTATTTGTTAAGAAAAAAGACCCCCCTCCCCCAAAAATCACCCTGAAGACATAATAGTATTGGTCAATATCTGTACTTTAAGAACCAAATCTATGGTTTTGAAAGTAGTTCAAAAAAGGTCACAATAATATTTGAAAGTTCAAAATAGATCCAGAAGTAGAACAACGTATCTTCTCTGAATTTAGATCTCACATAACATCCCGTAAACATTCAACATGAGTGGGGGGAGTAACTTCCTTCCATTTAAGCAAGACAGCCCTCGTGGCTATAACAGAAATGAAGGCCAAAATGTGTAAGTCGGAAGTCTCCAGAAATATATCTTTTTTCTCCAACAATACCAAATAATGCAGTTAAACAACTTTGCTTAAAATTTATTTTAAAAAGCTCAAAGAAGGTTTGAAATACATGTATCCAGTATTTTTTCAGACTCATAAATGAACAAAATATATGAATTAAATAAGCCTCTCCATTCCTTCATTTGTCACAATAGGCAGATATATCCGTATAGAAATGCGATAACGTATCTTTGGACAGGTGAGCTCTATGGACCACTTTAACTTGAAGGCGGGAGTGAATCGCACATAATGATGGAGTATTAAACAGTTTAAAAATTTGATTCCAAGGTTTCCTCAGAAAGTGAAATCTGCAGAATATGTTTCCAAGCATTTTTAATTTTATCAAAAAGAACCTTATTCGTTCCTGCTCACCTACCATAAATCTTGGATATTGAACCATCATAAAAAGGCTTCAAATTAAATATTACATCCAGTAAGTTCTTATCAGGACTTAAAGGGTGTGTATGTACTTGAGATCAGAGAAAATCTCTAATTTGCAAATATCGAAAAAGTGAGTTTTTGGCAAATTGTATTTAGTTGACAATTGTTCAAACGTTGCGAAATTTCCTTCAACAAACAGATCCTGAAAACAAATAATACCCAATCGATCCCATTCTTTAAAAACTACGTCAGTCATGGAAGGTTTTAAAAAAATAGCAAGAATGGGACCTGACAAAGAAAATCTCAATAGACCATAATATTTTCTACATTGTAACCAAATCCTCAAAGCATGTTTAACTACCAAATTATCAGTCAATTTATTTATTGATAAAGCGAGTTAAAAGCCAAACAAAGAAATAATAGATTTTTTTTTAAACAGAATCAGCTTCCAAAGAAACCCATACTGGACAGGCCTCATGATTAATTTAATGTAACCAAAACGTAAGATTTCGTATATTGACTGCCCAGTAATAAAACCTAAAGTTGGGTAAGGCAAAGCCTCCTTTATATTTAGCTTTCTGAAAGTGAACATTATTTAATCGAGAATGTTTATTTTTCCATATGTAAGAAGTTATAATTAAGTCAAGGGAATAAAAAAAAGAGTTAAGAATAAAAACAGGTAAGGCCTGAAAGAGATACATAAATTTAGGTAAAATATTCATTTAAATAGAATTAATTCGGCCAATCAACGATATAGAGAGTAGTGACCAGCTTGATAAGACCCTTTTCACATAATTCAGTAAAGCAAGAATACTCTATTTAAATAAATGTTTATAATTTTTAGTAATTGTTACATCCAAATAGGTAAAAAGATTTCCTACAATTTTAAAAGGAAAGTTAATGTCGAATGACATCAGACTGTTCAAAGGAGAGTTCGCTCTTGTGTAAATTCAGTTTATATCTTGAAAATTGGCTAAAACGGGAAAGTAGAGAAAGCATAGAAGGTAACGAAGTCTCAACATTAGAAATGAAGAGCAGTAAATCATCAGCATAGAGCGAAACTTTGTGGGTAATACCTCTCCTAAAGACACCGGCAATATCTGTAGATTCTCGAAAAACAATAGCTAAAGGATCTAAGACCAGATCAAATAGCAGAGGGTTCAAAGGGCATCCCTGTCTCATTCCGATTTGGCGTTTAAAATGTTCAGAAAGTTGAAAGTTAGTAAGAACACGGTAAGAGGATGATAAATAAAGTAACTTAATCCATTGAATAAAATCGGACCCAAAATTAAATTCCTCTAAGATTTTAAATAGGTAACTCCATTCGACCCTGTCAAAGGCCTTCTCGGCATCTAGAGAAATCACACATTCCGATAATTCCTTAGAAGGAGAATAAATAATATTCAATAAACTACGAATATTAAAATGGGAATAACTGTTTTTGATAAACCCAGTCTGATCATAGGATATAATTAATGGTAAAATGTTTTCCAATCTACGAACCAAAACTGTAGGTAAAATTTTAACATCGACATTCAGTAAAGAAATTGGTCTGTATGAAGAACATTCCTCTGGGTTTTTATTCTTCTTAACAATAAGTGAAATGGAAGCTTCATAAAAGGATTGTGGTAACCTTCCCAATTTAAAAGAATCCGAAAAAAACTGAGCTTAAATAAGGTGTAAGCAGTGAGCAGAAAGCCTTTTATAGTTCTCCAGGAAATCCATCATGATGCTGAGTCTTTCCAGAGTGCATTGATCGTATAACCTCGGCGATTTCCTCATAAGTAATAGATTTATCCAGTTGTTTTTGGTTATCAGCAGAGAATGTAGGAATATTTAATTGGTCAAAAAATGTGTTCATTGCAGTATCATCTTTAGGAGAATCAGAACTATAAACTTTAGAATAAAATTCCAGAAAAGTATCATGTATTTCTCAGTGATCCGTTGTCCTTTCTCCATTGGCTTTGCCTGTTTCTTTAATCTGCCGTCTATCTTTAGAGGTTTTTAATTGGTTAGCCAATAATTTACCTGTTTTATCTCCATGAAATGAAATTAACTTTTATCTTTTAAGAGTGATTCTCAATTGGATATGTTAAAAGGAGATCATATTTGGTTTTAATTTCAACTTGCCTTCTATATAAAGTAGGATCTGGATCCAAGGCATATTTTTGGTCTAGAAGTTTCAATTGATTGGCTAAATCAATTCTCTCTATGTTAGCTTTTTGCTTAACGCATGCCGCACAATAGATAATTTGTCCTCTAATAAAGGTTTTAAAAGCATCCCATATAATAAGACTAGAAGTCTCTCCCGGCGTATTTTCTTTAAAAAAGAAAGTGATTTGTTTCTCCAAAAATAATAAAAAGTCTTTATCATATAGCAAAGTTAAATTAAAGCGCCAAGATCTGTTTATTTTAAGGAGTCCGGGGAGATTTAAAGATAAAAACACAGGAGCATGGTCTGAAAGAGCACTCTTTATAGTCACAGTATCGGATTGATGGAATCATTTGACTATCAATAAAAAAATAATCAAATCCTGGATTATGTGTCGTGAACATGAGAACTAAATGAATATTCCCTGTCTTCTGGATGTAAAGAACGTCAAACATCAGTAACGCCGGCTTCCATTAAAAACGATTGAAGAAATAAGGCTGATTTATTAACAGATGCTGGTTTAGTAGATTATCTATCTAACCTTGAGTCTAACCAACAATTAAAGTCTCCACCTAGAACCAGAGAGGAATGGTTCAAATCTGGCAAAAGGGCAAAAATTCGTTCAAAAACTCCTGGATCGTCCGTATTCGGAGCATAAACATTGGCAAATACCACTAGTCTATAATGTAGCTTCCTTGATACTATAACAAAACGACAATTAGTCTCCGTTTTTGCCTTATGTTGAATAAATGAAACAGTATTATCTACAAAAATTGAGACCCCCTGGATTTAGCTCGGAAAGAGGAATGAAATTGCACCCCTCTCCATCGACTGAAAAGGCATGAAGTATCACAATTGCGTGTATGAGTTTCTTGTAAAAAAAATTGAAGTTTTGAGCTTTTTAATTTCAGCAAAAATCTTGTTTCGTTTCACAGGATGGTTTAATCCTTAAACGTTAAAACCAATTAAATTAAACACTCAATCCATTTAAATATTATTTAGATGTGAGAAATAAAAACGGTAATAAACAAGCTATATTAGCATGTGGATTCAAATTAGACAATGAACTTTCCGATAAGGTAACTAAGCAACAGACTTGGCTAAGAGCCTGAAACAGCTTCCAAAGAAAGAACCCAAACCCCCTCTCACTACCCAAAGAGAGAAAGCCGACAAAAAGAAAGCCGGCATCTATATCTAAAGGCAGTATAACCCAAATAATCCTGCTGCCAATTTCTCAAGGTTGGTTAATTTCAACCTAGTCAAAACAGCAACTTGAAAAAAAAAGTTTCAAAATCATGGAATAACAAGTATATTTATTAGTTTATTGGTAAAAAAAAACTCAAAAGAATATATGTAAAATAACGTGTCAAGATAAAGATCAAAAATCAAAGTACATAAACATGCAGAGTATTAGTAAAGGGTTATCAAAAATAAAGAAATAGATGTCTATGAAGAAAATTACGGAGTCGTTCAATCATCAGATTCCAGAAAATCTTGAGCATCTCCAGGCGAGGTAAACCACTTATACGAGCCATTTTTCAGAATAATTCTAAGCTTTGCAGGGTAACGGAGAGAAGGTTTTTAACCTTGGTTATAAAGCTCCGACATGATCTTTTTAAATTTAACACGTTCATTCATAACCTCGGGTGAGAAATACTCAACATTTCTTATCTTGTAATCTTGGTAATTAGAATTAAAAGGTCTTTAATTTGAAAGACACGCAGAGAGATAATGACTGACCTGGATTTTCCTTCCGTAGGAAGCTTGTATACAGGTGTTCTATGTGTTCTATAAATCTTAGGCACAGCTTTTAAAATACTAGGAAACAATTCAGCCAAAATGTTTGCAAAGAATTCCGTAGGTTGTTTGCCCTCCAATAGTTCCTTGTGACCCAGAATTCGAAGGTTGTTTCTTCTGATCCTATTTTTAAGTCAATAATCTTCTGCTTTAGTTTTTCATTGGATTTAGATTGCTTTAAACAAAGCTTTTTTCCAAGTCATCGCTTTTCTCATACAAAACTGAGAAAGACGCTTCATGCTGTTTAATCCGTTCGTCATGATCATGTCAAGTTTCTTGGATCGAGTCCTATTTAGAATTAATCTGTTGAAGTTGCTTTAGAAATTGTGCAAATTTCTAGGAAGACTCATCTATATCTTTTCGAAGCAATTGTAAAATAGATTCCAGAGATGCAGGAGTGACATCTTCCTTGGTAATTTTAGTACCTTTGGCAGTCCTTGTAGTCATGGTAAAGTAAAAATGCAATTAGAGAGAGAGTTTCAAACTGGATTGAAAAAGTAAGATAAATGGGAGCTACGGCAAGTAGCTGTTATGCCATTAATGACCAGCAGGCTTCTCCCATATCAATCTTGATCTCAGCTGATACCCGGTATTCAGGAACCTGAATAGGTCATGCATGCGTCATAACTAAATTGCCATATTTCTATCTGTCTATCCGCATCTCATGCACATTGCCATTGAAATGATCTCATTTAGTTATATGCGAGGAAGGGCAATAGACTCATTTATTACTTCCTCCGAAATTCGTTTTCTTTATTGTCCAAATACTTCCTCTAAATCTCTGTTTATTGTATTTGCAGTTGGGATTTTCTCCGTCTTGAATCAAGATACAACTTTACAGTTCTCTTCCAAGCTGTTTTAAACCCTCTCCAGAAAGAAAAATCACATTTAAGGTCAAAACTCTTCCTCGTTTCGATTTCGAATATCTTACAGTTTTCTCGTGATATGTGGATTTCAAGATCTGGACCGATATGGAATAAATTACATGCTGGTAACTTTGGGCTGACGATATCGATCTTAATTTTGCTTGGTTGGTTTAAGTGACGATTAAGGAGCAGGAAATCAAAGATTTTTTCAAGAACTGGAATTACATAAAGCAACGAAGTGCATTTTAGCAGAGAATTATGTGGCATTTAGTTTTCGTAGCATTCTTTAGTTGAGGCAGAGGTTTTCGAGGTTCATCGGAGACATTTGCTTATAAGATAAGATAAGACATCTTTATTAGTCACATGTACATCGAAGCAAAAAGGAAGATTTTGCAACCACAACTTTAATCAGGGTTGTGACGATGGTAACATTCAATTCAGAGCACTTGAACGAAAAAGGTGATATTCCGTCTCGCGCTTCATCATTCGCTGTGCAGTTGAGACTGTGAGGTATGTCGGCCTATTTCACAGCTCCGTGTTTGATACGCTGAATGCTGTTACGCCAAATTGAAAACAAATCATTCCCAAGTAGATGCTGCGGTATTGGATTCCATCAACCAGAAGAACGAGAGATGTTCTAAGAGAAGCCCCTGCGCCGCCTTCTCAAGTACAATTAGTGATGACCCATGCTTGCCGGCCTTACCACCAACGCCCAGATCCAGAAATGAATTAGAAAAGTCTTGCCTTTGAGGAATGCATTCAGAATTACCTAATCCGAGTAACTGCAGTGCATAAGAATGATTTTCTTCATTTCCAGTGCTGGAGGTGAATTTTATTTTCAGTTAGTTCAATGAATTAGTTAAACGATGTGAATATCATCAATATACCAGAGATATAATTTCATCGAAGACTAGATTATCTCCATAGGGAATACCCAGATGGATTCAATCAAAAAAGTAGTCTTTCTTTTATTCGGAAGTTTAAAATAGAAAGACCAGGACTCGGAACTGCAGGCCATAGACAGCGAACAGCATATCCGATCTGCCTTTGTTTTCCAGAGAGAATGAAATCGCTATTCATGCAGGTCATAGGATCAAGGGTTCATAAGAAATTTTCTCTGGAGAATAAAGCATTTGGTGCGTCCTGTCCATGCGGACTAACCCCAGGTTAATCTCCGTTCACAGCTCTTAATCAATAGCCTTACAACGTATTGTTTTCCAAATGTTATTCGTAAATATATTGAGTTTCACGACATGCAATTGAAATCCGGTCCCCAACCTCCACTAGTGCCTTCCTTCCAATCACTCTACGTTAATTTAATCCTCTGGCATTTCGCTTGGTTCTCTGCTAAACAAATCGAGTCCTTACTATTTATCTCGTTTGACCAGCTAGTAATTGGAAACAACTCAATTAAATGTAGCATGAGTTTCCTCAGTTGCAAAGCAATAAACGCCGAGCTTGATAAGCGTTCTTCATGGTAATATTTACAGAGAACTAGGAGAATAATCATAAATTTCTGCGACATTTCCTGGCTCTGATCTCATTCCAGTTGATTAGTATTGTACTCAGTGCTTGTAACTATATAATCATAAAGTCATGCAACTCAAAAGTAGGTCCTTTGGTTCACCATGTCCACGACGAAAATCGAGTACTCCCTTCTTTCTCAGCTTCATTCGTATTCTTGTATGAATTGGCGATTCCAATGCTGGGCTTGTTATATCTGAAATGTTGTGAGAATCGCTGCCTCTACCATTCCCTCCGTCAGTACATTCCGGATTCCAACCATCACTTCAATGAGACAATCTTCATAAGATGACCTCTAATCTTCCAATTCCCTTGAATCTTTGCCCTCTATAGTAGAAATATTTTAGACATCTGTACGACATGGAAATTTACTTGCTATCTATCACATCCATATTCGTTAAAGTTTCATACTCTTGTATCGGGTCCCTCTCAATCTCTTCCCCTGCAAGGAAAACAAGGAAGAGGAAGACATTGACAGTGAAAGGAAAGATAGAATGGAAAATCGAGTGCAATTAACATTAAGCATAAACATAGATTAAATTCGCTTCTATAGATATAGGCATTTCAATTTAACGTGAGGTCCACAGAGGCTGATACAATATATTATTGTTCGGTAAAAGTGCTAGAAAATTAAATTAAATTAAATTAAATTAGGTTTATTTAATTTAATTTAACTTTCTCGCACTTTTACCGAACAATGATATATTGAATCAGCCTGTGTGGACCTCACGTTAAATTGTGATACCCAAATTAAATTAAATATTTTTGTCCACAAAGTAGTAGAGAAATACATTCCAGTGTCACTACATTCATTGTTGTGAATATTAACCAATAAAATTAGAAATCGGTAAAAAGAAAGTTAAAACGCAGAAGATAATTGAAGTATTGTATCCATTGATAAATCCCCAGGAACTCATGATCTGCATGCAATTGCTGACTAAATTGTGGCTGCGCAGATTGTGAATCCTGTGGACAGCTGTACTCCGGAATTCCATAGATTACGGCATGAAATGTACCGAATATGATCACATAATTGAAGTAGGAAATTACAGCAAAAAACAATCTAAGCAGTCACGCTGTCGTGGGTGCTAGTAAACAGCAGCAAAGTGTATTTACAATATAACATAATTAACAAATTCGAAATCAATTCATGGAAAATACATATGTTGATTTTTCTTTGAGATTATACTGGCAGAATATATGATGGCGAATAAGTCGATGTGGAACTTAAGAATTTCTTTGATACCTAAAATATACATCTTAAGAAAGACACTCCAGCAGAAACAATCAAACGGAATCCAACATCCAACATTCAAAGCGATATAAATTCCGAAACAACATCCTAAGCTCAGCGAAAAGCCACTCACTGAACTAAAATAACACAAGGAGTCAAGAATTCATGTGCTCATTCGCAGGAAAGCAAAATGTAAGGTAAGAGAAGATATACAAAGAGAAACGAAATCAAAAATTAAAAGTAAAGAAATAATTCTGAGACATACCTTATTAATAATGTTCCAAATGGGGCCCCACCAGCGCGCAAGACGACTCTAAACACGCATTTCAACACCCATGCAATCAACACACTTCCCAATTGCTTGACTACCTCCATGTTAACTTGCAGTGATTTGTGCACTATTGCAACAGATAAATTCAATACTGTCAAAATTCAGACAATTTAGAAGTTCTGCATTTCTAAATTTTGCCTTCCAAACTCTATGATCTCGCCTTTTACACGGTAAATCAGTCTGCCATGTCCTCGCCCATTTACGTTGGCTACTCGAGTCCATCTAATACCATTCTGCTTCTACCCGCTGTGCAAACTACCACCTAATTCCCCATTACCAGCGACATAGGGTGCATTGCAGATGATACTCTCAACCAAATCATTGCTAAAGATTGTGGAAAGTTGGGCCTCTGGTGGAATCCCACTGGTGAAAGCACCCCAATCCGATAATGATCCATGTGTTCCTTGGTTCTCTAATATTTCTGGCAGCTACTTTATTGCCTCCTTAGGTAATAAACCAGGGGTATCAGTTTAAGATTCCTTTCTGCCGTCTCCGGATATTTATGTCATATCCAGACCCTATACATTCATGTATCTTTCAACAGGTATTTCTCTCCTGTTCTCCCTCTTCCGATCTGTAAAAGGTGGATTCAATGCTGTGACGAACCGACTGCCACATGAAGGAGAAGACACGCTGCTTATTGGAGGAGAAACATACATATACGTCGTTACAGATCTAAAGAGAGAGAACAGGTGACTTCAGGTACATTGCGGCATCGTGCCCACTGGATGTCACAACACAGCTCTATATACATGGAAACAAAATGGCCAGCCTTATGTCACTCCAACATAATCATTATCAAGTGCCGCAAAGGTGACCGTTGAATCTCACTCCGCTGTGGGCACCGGCACATAAACGCAAACGCACCGGTTTTATGTATCGTGAATATGCAACACTGTTATATCATGCAACATACAAGAAAAAGGTTGTTACCAAAAGAGAGTATGAATGCCTCTGAGGCAAGGTCAGCTTCTATTCTTCACTGCTCACTGGTTTATTTTTTCATGTAAAAATAAGCTAAACAGTGATGAATGTTCCCAGTGCCAATGCAAACGGCAATAACTTACCAATCAATGCTAACATTACTGAACGAGTCACAAGAATGTTTTCAATGAGAAACAACAAACTAGTTGGGAATATCAAAGGCGGGGTGGACATAAGGTGATTATAGTTAGATGCAGGTAATAGACAGTGATAGACAGCTGCGGCGGAGGAGGGGAGTGTAGATGCACTGGAGGATGGGTCAAAGGTTGGGAGAGAAAGGGAAAAAAGGTAAAATAAAAAAGAGATAAACTGGGAAAAGTAAGAAGAGAAACATGATGGGGGGTTGTGGGGAAGGGGCTGGAAATTTCATAAAGTGGTAGTATGTGATGTTCATGTCGTTAGGCTGCAAGGTTCCAAGACGGGAAAATGAGGTGTTGTTCCTCAAACTGCAAACTAAAGCGCAGCTGCCCATCACTATCTCTTACCTGCATCTACCTATCACCGATTTATGCCAGCCCCACCCTTTCTTTTGTCCACCTAGTACTATTCTGCTTTTCCCTCCTACATATTAGGCTTCTCCATTTCCTATCTTCAATCCTGAAGAAGGGTCCTGACCTGAGACGTTGACCACCTGCTTTTCGGCACGGATGTTGCCTGTCCTGCTGATTTCCTCCAGCATCACAGTTTTTTCATCTAGATTCTAGCATCTGCAGTCCTTTGTTTCTCAAGTATTTCCTTCTTGCTTCTGTATTTATTTATTTTTATTTCTATGTTTCTTTTTATTTGCAATCTTTGCTTGAGAATTCTGAAATAGTGTTAAATAGAATTTGTATTAAACATGATGTCAGGATTGTGTCTATAATGTCGCTGGCCATCGTTGTACGGTATATTTTTGTCAGTGATGTATATCCATTACCATTATATTTAAATAGGATACCATCAGCTACAAAATCACTGCCATTCAGGTGGTCACAATTTATTCCCGCTCAGCAATATTACAGAGCATTAGGTTTTAAGGAATGAGATGAAGACCAAGATAATCCAGTTCAGTGTTGCATCCGTTTGTAAAAACACACATCTACCTGAAGTTGCTCGATTTGGCATTTTCACAGAATCATGGTTAAGAACTGATCGTCATCATAGTCCCGATATTCGGTGCAGTCTGATCAATGTAGCAAATTGAACACGTTACTAGATTAACTGTTTGGAATATGGCATCCGCATTTGATGAAATACTGGAATAGTGTGCCGGTTTTCCACTAAAGGCACTAAACTGCTCGCTTCAAATTTACTTCAGTTACCAATAGTAACACATTATTCAGCTATTCGGGAAAGTCATCTACATGTGATCAATACCGGAATTATACACATAATTGAAAGTATTATTCTGAGAATATCTGCATAAACCTATTAGGTCTTTCTCATTGTAAGTGCTAGACTCCCATAGGTCACAGCCGAGTCACTAACATTAATGCCGAAACTTCTGTGAGTTTACTGGTGAAAAGAACAGGGTCGCACTATGTTCTTCTGGGTATTTGAATGCGTTCAAAAAGAAATGTTAAGCATCTTTTTTTTCTGTAGAACAATCTCATTAACGAAAAACACTGATGACTTTCAGTGTTGGACGTCATGGTGCATCCTTCTCGAATAAATAAGAACCAGAGATCGTGAAGATCCAGAATAAATGACATTAATTCTTGCCATTGAATGGGACCAGGGTTCCATTTCACTCCAACATTCTTCAGAGTACAACTTAATTCAAACTAGGTAATTGGGCTGAGAACCCTCAGAATTTTTGTAACTTTTGGGGCAAAATGACGAAACTTTCCACGGACAGAGTCTGGGGTGATGGTCAAATAATCTCATTTCCAGAATTTGGGGGTAATTTTTACATGTCTAAACTAAACTGAATCTTGAGCTGGTCAGTTACCTATATAAATTCGATAAAGTGAAATCAGAAGATTATCTCTGGATGACTAACTCCATGGCTCCAGATCTGCGATAAGTGACAATAGTTGAAATAGGTTACATCATTAGTAGTTAATTCATCTGATTCCACAGGACATAAAATAAAGCACGTGAAAGAGCATTTCGGCCGTTCATATGTTCCCCGGAAATTAAACATCTTTTTACACTAATCCTACTGTGATATATTGTTCTCCCCAAATTCTCATCAAATCCCCATCACGATTGTTTCCATCAGGGGCAATTCGCCTCGAGCCTACTCATCCTTGGGATGCGCAATGAAGACAGAAACTGGGGAAAACACAAGCTGTCTCCCAGATAATGTGCAAACTCCACACAGAAGGTGCCAGAGGTCGGTAATGAAAATCCCGAAAATCATTTTTTAAAGAAACTCTTCTGCTTGGGAGCGGCATCAGCGAGGAACTGTAGAACTTTATCAATGTTACATCTGAAACCGATCGGTGTCGAGGCAGGGGGGTAATATTCGGGATATTTTAATGGGTTTAAATCGTGGTCTGTTTTAATAATGTTGAACTTAAGTTTTGAGGAGGTTCACCTTCCGGAAGTGGTAATAATGGCAGTTTGTCGGAAGAATATTCCTTGCTATTTTTATTCCGACGCAATTTCAAAATTGGTCTTCATTGCTGAGTTATTTTGCGGAATACTCTGCGTCGCTGTCGTTTTTGCAATTTGCAGGTCTTGTTCTGCTGTTATTTGACGTGCTTTGTTGGTCTGAGCTTTCGGAATGACTATTGTTGCCTTGTGTGCCTGAGATTCTCTGAAGCTCAAGTTGTTCGATTGTTTTTTTATTGTGAGATTGAGCGATATGTTGATTAACCCGATGTCGGTTTGGTTTCAGGCTCTTTATTCGTTTCAGATGTCACGTTAGTTTACAGAAATTTATGAGACCGAGGTGCGTTATTAGTGACAGATATGGTATAGTTCGAGGATGTATATTGTTTTGTCATGTTTCCTATCAATCGTATCAGCCCACTTGTTTTGGGTAACCTTTACTCCCACACGTGCCTATCAATTCCGCTCTGGTTCTCCACCATCTGCCTACTCCTGTGTTCTTTACAGCAGATGGCCTATTAATTTACTGACCATGACGTCTCTGGGATGCGGGACGAAACCCGAGTGCCCGGGAAAACACGCGCAGTCACAAGGAAAATGTGCAAACTCCATTGAAATCGCACTGAACATCAGGATTGAAACCAGGTTGCTGAAGCTGTGAAGGAGCCAAATTACTTGTACAGTTCTTTTGTTCAGATGTCGTACGGGAGCAAGGTCGTTTATAATTCGGTGTATTACCTTTGGTCTGTAGTTTTGTGTTCTGTTACCTTGGTTTGATTTTTGTGGTATCGTTCATTTAATCGCCTTGTGAATCTGAGAGGAAGTATTATTTTGCTTCAGTTTGATTCCAATTTGCATTAATATTTACGCTTCGTTCGGCTTTAATGGTTCTACATTATTTTGATATATTTTATAGGTCTGGTGCGCGGTTCGTTGTTTTTTTTTTCGTTCTAAGCTTCTTATTACTTTGGACTGGATGAGCCCGCGGTGTTTTTTTTTGCTTGAGTTTCTTCATGAGAAAAATTAACTCTATTCCTGTATTACTTCGAGTATTTTTATTTGGGGGTGGGGGCTATTATTGCGGGACACTTGATGGTTATGAAGTACTTTTTCAGGTTTAGTTATTTTATGGGTCGTTGTGTTTGATACGTGTTCTGGATTTTTCGTATTGTATTAATTGACCGGGGTCTGAAGAGGTTATTATCTTGGATTTAGCTTACCGTCTTTTGGTCTTTAAGTCCCCTTTTAATTATCAAGGAGGGCTGGTTTAATTCTCTACCTCGGTGAGATAGGTTTCCATTGTCCCAGGGAACAAGTAACCAAACAAGGCAGTCATTTATGCCCGATAGTATTCTGGAGTTTAGCTCAATGCTTAATGATTTATTCATCGAAAAATTGACGTGACCGGATATTTTACAGCATTCGTGAGCTGCTTCCTGAACTTGGACTGCGTGAGTAAATGTGCTGTGCAACAACTTAAATTTAGCAGCATGACCCCGACTCTTGAAAAGACAAGTTCATAATCGTTGTAATCCTGTCGAGATATTCCTCCAATGGTATAAAGCAAGAATTTCATTACATGCACCATCCACAAGAGTATAAAGCTTCCGGACAGAGTGAAAAGTAATATTATAGACCTTCTCCTGCTCTCCATCTCTGGATCACTGGAAGGTTCCTCGTTCTTCTGACCCATTGGTCCCTTATGGACTCAACTGGCCACTACTATGTGTCTCACCTTCAGAGTATTGAGCAGCAGGATTATGGCAAATGGAAGCAACGGAGACAAAATCGAATCAAACCAGTCAAATCTCGCTCATCCAGGCTCAGTAAAATAACAAATTTAAAACGCAGCCCCAGGATACATTGTCGATTACGGCCCATAGTAAAGTAGAAGGGAATATTTTTGGAACACAAGAGAAGGCCTCTCGTTGTTAGAACCACAGCTGCTGTTCTGTCAGTACAAAATTGTGTTTTTAGCTTCTGACAACAAATAGCATCAAGATCACAAGATCACAAGAAAAGGGAGCAGAAGTAGGCCATTCGGCCCATCGATTCTGCTCCAAAGAAAAGGGAAAAAAAGGAAAAGAAATGAGAAATTGGGAGGGGAACACACTATTCTAACCCCAAATTCCGGCCTTATCCCCATATCCCTTGATACCCCGACTATCTGGATATCTATCTCTTCCTTAAACGCCTACAATCATCTGGCCTCCACTGCTGTACGTAGCAAGGAATTCCACAAATTCACCACCAAAACGATCAAAGGTAAAAGCAGACAGAACAGATTGAGGAAGCACGAAGTAAAGCAGAAGTAATACTGCACACAGCTGTCATACTCAAGAAATTCGCTGGCAGATGATATAAACCGATCCTCACCGGCTGACCGCAGTGATAATTGTTAGGAGCTCCGCCCCTGACATGACCACCAGACAGTGACTGGTACAGCTGGAGACCCTGCACTCACCTCGGGACAAGATTACAAATGATACTAAATTAACTATAAAAAAGAGCGAGGGTACGATACATAGATTTTAAGTAGAACTTTGGCTACCTCATTCAGTTAGATTTATATCCCCAATAAATATGTGATAGGGAGCTGTGGCTGAAAATCACAATACCGTCCCCAGCCCAATGCCTGAACAAAAGAAAACATAGAATATGCTTTATCAGCAACTGTGGGAAAAGAAACTGGATAATGTTTCGGGTCAGGGACGCTTTCTCAAAACTAAGAATCATGGTCAGAGTGAGTGATCCGTTACCAGTCTGAGGATGGTCTGAGATCTCTCTGCACAGATGCGTCTTTACTGGCCGACCTTTGCTGGGAATTTTGTTATTGCTTCCGATTCCAGCATCCTCAGGTTTATTTGTTTTCCACCCGGGTTCCATCCTGACTATTGCAGCGCTTAATGGAGGTGGAAAGAAATAATGAATAATCAGTGGGGCGTTCTAACCGGGCTTGAAACTAATAATCTGTATATTACTTCGTCAGGGATATTCTCGGTAATATATAAACATTGGGTAAAGATTTAACTCCCGTTAATGACCCATGTCCAGGACATAAAACATAGGAACATAACAAGGAGAGGACACACACAGTCCCTCAGACTCTCACTCCTGCTCTGTTATTCAACATGTTCTTGGCTGATTTTTAGGATCATTGGCAGTTTACAGTTCTGATCGCTAATCTGATTACCCTACTATCCAAAATCTATTTTTCTAACCCAACAATTCTATGGATACATATTTCCATCCTGGTGGTAAACTATTGTAAGTACATTACTACAACAACAGATGTTCCTAGTATTTAAAAAATTCTATTGGGATAGGGCCATTTCTCTTAGTTACTAAAGAAAAGTTAATTTCTACTGTGATAGACATGTCTAGTCATGCATTGACACGGTCTCATGATAGTCCACATCAATTCGTGACCGACATTAAATGCATTCCACACTGACAGGCAATCCCAATAATAAACGGACTTTGGTGAAAAATATGCTGCTTTTATTTCTTTCCCGCACACTTCAGTTCAACGATACCCTGTAGTGAAAAGCCATGGAAGAGGAATAAAAACCGTTAAACATCATACAAATGCTTGGGTCACTCGGTATCGGGGTCCACCAATGGTTGCAACCAATAATTGTGATGACAAATGGTTTTAGTTGGATGCGATGATTGGAGTTTGATACAGGATTAAATAAAAATGAATAAAATTGGTAGATTAGTGACTTTGTAATATAGAAAAGAGCTTTATTTTCAGTTGAGGCGTTTGTTTTAATCATACACGAATTCCACGTAGTTATAGCACAGATCACCTGACTGTATGACGGTTAGGTATCGGCCACAATCGCTGAAGAACAGTTACTAAGTAAAAGCAGACAACTACAAACACATAGATTTTTGGAAATGAGCAATTGAACCCAAACTACCAGGAACTCCAATAATCACAATGAGAGTGAAGCATACTTTCTTCACAACTTCTGATAAAAAACATTTACAAAATGAATAGAAAACTTCCTTCGTGCTGCAAATGATCTCACTGAATAAAACTCTGAAGAGATACGTTTACACACGTGTCTCTTTACACCCAGTGGACGTCTTTGGAGATACTGAGCCTCTGTCATCTTGCAAATGCATTTTTTCTAAACGAACAAATACATTACGACGGAAAGTTCCCTCCTTGCTATATTATAATGAGTGTAATATACTATATGGGTGAGCTGTATCCGTTCAAAGTCAGTACTGTGAATAATAAGGTTCTATTTGTTGGGAATAACGTTGATGGAAGTAATGGTTCTATTTGTATCAATTAAAAAATATTTCGCCACAAATTTCGACTTTTAATGCAGGTTGTCTTAATTTCAAAATTGCCACTGTGCTCGTGATGTTAACCGAGCGTTGGGAAAACAATGGAAAGTAAAAATAAAAAAAACACCTAAGCAGAAAGTCAAGACATACGGTACTAATGTGGCCAAGTGGGACAGTTAGGATAGAACTGCGCACATCATCTGGTGTGTTGAGCCAGAGTAAATAAAGTCAGAAATACACTTTAATTCTTATTTTCGTGTTGTTGTTTTGGAAAACAAAAAGATATTATCCACAAAGATAGATAAGGTAACTAACACAGGCCAAGAAGCAGTGCAGACACTGCAGCGAATAGATTTTATAAACTGGTTCAGAAAGCCCAATTGTCTTATCGCTGTCTAATGCAGGACCTCCTACTAAAACAGACATTCCAAAATAAAGTACTGATTACAAATTGTACAGAACTCAGAAAAACCAACGGATTTCGCTGCACCAAGCAATGCAGACAGTCTAACACATGATGCGCCTGAAGCTGATGGCGAAATGCAAACTAATATGTGCCGTACAATATATAATCTTAACATTAATACCGAAAAGACGACTAATCCATAATTTGTATTATCTGGTCCATCCTTACAAACTAATTTAGGTCGAATGCACACGTTACCGCAAGTAAGGATAATTCATATAAACGACAGTTCCAAATGCAGAGATTTCTCAATATAGCCTAAAACGCTAAGTTAGAGCCCTATTATGGGGTATTGGATTGAAAAAAATAGCAGGTAACTAATAAAGATACGGCAATCTGGATACACGCATACATTGATACCTGCCGATGAAGCAAACAAAGCAATGACCTTTGCTGGAAGAGGAAACGGATTGGGATCGTTCAATAAATGCGGGAACCAATATTAGAACTTACGAGTTCTGGTGATGTTAGTATGCCATTTTCTTGCATAAATAATGGCCAACATCTGGAATGATATCACATAATTGCTGCAGTAGATGTGGAAAACTCCACCTCTTAAAGCTAAGATTTTTTTTTCTGTTTGAATGCAGCACGTCATTGAAACTGGACCGACAAAATATGCTGGCAGAATTGAACTAGAAGACAGACTCTAAAACACTGAATGTTTTAACGGTGTTCTTACACAGCTAAGTGTATGTTTATCCACTTTAATTCATAACAACACCTGGAGAACAGAAGGTTACCGCGGAAGAGCAGCAAGATGAACAATTCAAGTACATAATTCACAGAAGGATGGCGGCATTTTGTATGATAAGGCCGTTTTCTTTATCTCTCTGAAGCAAGCGGGAGTATAAATGCATGAAAATCTTGGTGACATAAACTAATTGCCGGGAAACACGCACTGTCATGATTTAGTGCAATGACGTCCCCATAATATTGATGACAATGGATTGCAGAATTTAGTTCTGTTTAATATAAATATCACGCCGTAAAACGCTGACAAATGTGCAGCACTTTGTAATCGCTTACTTGAAGTCCAGAACTAATATCGTCACTATTGCTCGTTGAACGAATGTAACTCAAGCACCATCAACGTGTTGAAAAATGTTGTTTTTCTAAACACATCATGGAATCATCATTCCTCATGTCTACAAGGTTAACTAAACCAATACTCTCTCAATCTTCGTCGCCTTCATCAATAAAATAATCTACCGTCACTTAACTCCTCCTCGAGCACATAGGCCTCTTAATAGTTCTTTATTTAGTAAAAGTGACCTCACATTAGCTCGATTTTCAACACAATTTACTGTAAGATTAACCTGACCTGTCCGTGGATTATTTCTGAGTTGTCGAATGTTGTGCTCGAATCGCAAATTGATTTATATACAAAATAGTAAGGCTTCTTAAAATTGATTGACACCATTCCCTCCTTTTAAGACTTAACTTCCGTGCCATGTTTATTCCCAGGAAGTCTAAAAGTCTAAACCAACTGATACAACAGTCGGGTGCCTTCAATTTTCCCAGAACTGCTGAATTTATGGGGATGAACTCTGCGTTTGTCGTCATCTTGAGTAGTTCCTACTCTATAGATACTTCGCTGGTAGTCATATTCTGGAGAGAACCAGCAACATGCAATTAGGTTGATCTCGTTTAGGAACTCAGAGAATATTTCCTCGCAGTTTATTCAATTCACAACTTATTATTTCTGTGAACTTTATTTTAAGAATGGTACGGTCCTCTCCTGTAGGAGGCTAGGAAAGATGTTGATCGTTCTTTGCCTACTATTCGTCAAGAAGGTATTAATTTCTCTTTTTTATCGTTGGAGGCAGTCTACAACTGTAATAATTGTAATTTTCGTCTGCTGCCAAATATCCATATCCATTAATCTGCAGCAGGACCTCGGCAAAAATTGGGCCAACGGTAATGGCATTTTTAAAAAGCAGCAGGAACTAACAGTCTGATGTCTACTGCATCCCTAAAACTCTTGTTTCAATGCCAAATAGTGCATTTTCCGTAAAGTGGAAACTAAACAGTGACATGCAGGGCAGAATGCAAGAGGTTGCATAGAGTTCTGGACACACACCGACCCATGACGCGCACCGCCGTCCCCACATTGACAACATGTACAGCAGGCGCTGCCTCAGGAAGGCGGCATCTATCGTCGAGGATGCCCACCATCCAAATGATGCCTCTTTTCGCTGCTACCGTCAGACAGAAGGAACAGAGGCCTAAGTCCCACGCCACCAGGTTGAGCAACAGCTACTTTCCTACAGCCATCAGGTTCTTGAATCTACCTGCACAAATATAACCCTACCTCAGCGATAGAACACTACCGGCCACGTCTTAAACTACCATGGACTTGTATTCGATTATGTCTTCGTGTTTTTTTAAACTTAAAATCTTGTTTTTGGCAATTTTTTTCAATGCATGCTATAATTTTCTGTATAATTTATGTAAACTTCATATTCTGTGTGTTGTTTGCACCTGTGTGACTGGTGCTGCTGCAGGCATGTTTTTAATTGTACCTCTCTGTCACCGTACCTGAGCACATGACAATCTCGACTTGTCTTGACTTGTAGAGCATGAAGAAGTCTATTCACCCGGCTGGATACAATTAAATCCGGTATTCTGATCATCTAACGTGTTGCACAATTCAATACCTTTCCAGGAATCAACAAAACCATGCAGTCACTTCCAGTACACTATGTTGTCTATCTAAAGTCTTGATTACATTTCCCATTAAATACATTGTTTTTTTTCACATTCACTCCCACTTCCATTTCTACTCTCGAAATCTGGCACAATGTGTGGGTTTCTTGTTGAAAACGCCGCTGAATCTGGGGTTAGACTCAATGTAAATGCAATTCAAGGTCATAACTCGCTCTTGTTGCTCATTTGAGGTCTGTCCATTTCACTGAAGGTAAAAGAAAACTAATTGCAGGTACCTGGATTTGAAGTAACTTTTAAAGTAACAGAAAATGTCGAAAAGTCTTGGGCAACATTCGGCCGAAGAGAAACCACCACCGGAGAGGAAGTGGCGTTGAAGCTTTGATTTGTTTCCTCTGTCTAAGGGTGTTTCCTGACATGCCGAATATTTCTACAATTTTTTTGTCTTTGTTTCCCTAACTTTCCATCTGCTTTTATTTACCTGTATATCCACTCTTTCCCTTTCCTCGCAGGTCATTTGTTATATGCGTGGAATTAAGCATGATCGGTTAAGTAAGCGGGAAGTGTTTGGCAGATGGAGTGCAATGTTGGCACATGCGAGGCAATCCACTTTGGAAGGAAAAATAGAAGATCAAGTTATTATTTCAATGGTTAAAGATTGCAGCATGTTGTTGTGCAAAGGAACTTGGTAGGGCGGGTGCATGAAGGGCAAAAGTTTCGTTTGCAGGTACAACGAGCTATCAAAAAGTCAAATGGAATGTTGGCCTTCTTTTCTAGAGGGATTGGGTTTAAGAGCAGAGAGGTTATGCTGCAACTGGACAGGGTACTGGTTAGCCCGCACCAGGAGTACTGTGCGCAGTTCTGGTCTCCTTACTTGAGTAAAGATATACTCTCTTTGGAGGAGGTGCAGAAGAAGTTCACCAGGTTGATTCCGGAAATGACGGGGCCAGCCTATGAGGAGACACTAAGTCGCCTTGGACTATACCCGCTGGAATTCAGAAGAATGAGAGCGGATCTTAGATAAATATAACACTTTGAAAGGGATAAATAAGAGAGAGGCAGGAAAGTTGTTTCCACTGGCAGGTGAAACGAGAACTAGGGATAATAGTCTAAAGAATCTGGGGAGTAGAATTAGGACCTAGATGAGGAAGAACTGCTTTTCCCAGAGAGCAGTGAATGTGTGGAATTATCTGCATAAAGAAGCAGTATAGGCTACCTCATTAAATATATTTGAGACACAGATAGGTTTTAGCACAGTCGGGGAATTAAGGGTTATGGGGAAAAGGCGGGTAGGTGGAGCTGAGTCCACAGCCAGATCAACCACGATTGAATAGCACAGCAGGCTCGACGGGCTAGATGACCTGCTCTTGCTCTTATTTCTTATATTCATATGTTCTTATATTTTTTGTCTGGTAAACCTTATCATAGGTTGGGGCAACCATTTCATAAAACGATATCGTGAGTTCCAAAATCAGTTGAATAATTTACGGAAAATGATTCTTCACGTGCAGAAAGAAGAACACTTCCCAGTGGTAAAGTATGAAAATTATTTTGCTGGAGGGGTCTTCAGTGAGGCATGAAATAATGTAGTCATAGTCTCCTGCATGCGAGAGTACGGCCAGTATTTTACTCAGGACGATCAGTTGAGAATCTTTCTTGTCCTGAAACACAATATGGATGGGAGATTCATCAGTATACGCAGCGATCAAATCAGGGATCTTCGCCAGCTGCTGTAAACACATCTGTCCTATATTTATGGATCTTATACTGATTGAAATAAGCGGAAAATTCATGTTTTACATCTCAATTATCAAGCTGTTTATTATATGTCAACCTCCGGGTGTATCTGTTTCGAAACAAACCACTTTACTCCATGGATAAACCAGCTGAACTTGTTATGTTGTAGAAAGTCTTTGCAATATATTTACCACCATATAGAATAATAAAAAAAATGCAGTTAATTATGAGCGGTTTATTACTCTTCTTCCAGCATTTGCTGTCTTAATCTAAGAGAACAACGTATTTCTGAACCGTGCTGTATGCATTGGAAAAATGAATTGCAGCATTACTATACAATTAGTAACAGTTTATATTCTTCAGGTCAATGCAGTTCTCACATCCATCCTGCTGTTCCTGTCAATAACAATTCTTAGAATCTTCAGTAGCCTTGATTTTAAAGGCAATGTCTGCTCAAACAATCCAGGAAACAATCTGTACTCAAAATGAAACGTAAAAATGTTCTGCTATCCCATCTGCTATGGTGAAGACCTGGTGACAGCAAACGTGAGCGTACTTTTCCTGTAAGGGACTCTTGGCACCATTCACGAGTTCAGTCCCAGGAATTTTCCTCCATCAATGACAAAATATGATTCTGATTCCGATTCAGAAATCTTCCTATTCACGCAACATCAAACAGCAACCTGACATGTTGCAAGCACTTTTTGTCACATGACAGATCTCTACAGCAAGCAGCTTCAATCAAGCTGTTTACCGCCTCAACCATTACCACAGCAGTACTAAGTAGAATGCATAGTGTCACTATCGTAAACCAATTCCAAAGTTATTACTGTCATCTGCCTCGTACTATGGCTCCAGTAAGAAACTTACGTTGCCCTGATTCTTCAAGTGATAGAGTAGTGTGTGTATCAGCAATGAGACAGAAAGCAGCGAATGTATGGGAGTTGATTTTCAGATGACCCATTTATGCAGAACAACTCGATCGCGGCGGAAAATTGGACATTTGGTCTTTTGAGCGATAATAAAGACCTGGGAGTGACAACCAAACAGATGATTTTAAGGATTCGAGAAGAAACTGGTGGAGACAATCAAAGCATAGAAGTCTGGAAGGACGAGGAATCGGAAGAATAATAACGATCGGATGAAATAAATGTCATGCTGAAATGACTGGAAGGACAGCACGGTCTGTATTGAATAGAGCAGGACAAGATGAGAAGATTCTACTTTGTGAGTGTCATGCTCGGATTTCCATGGGAAAGTTTATCAAATAAAAGAAGACATGCTAAAGCTTAATAAAGACAAACATAAGGGAACGCAAAAGCACAACGCTCTTTTGAAGGCGTTTGACTCTCTAGAGAAGCAGACTTTAGAAGATGATTCGTTACAGCATGGTAGCGGAGCGGTTGGCGGAATGCTATTACAGCGTCAGCGACCTAGATTCAATTCCGGCCGCTGTAAGCAGTTTGTACGTTCTCCCCGTGTCTGAGTGGCTTTCCTCCGGGTGCTCCATCTTCCTCCCACATTTCAAAGTCGGACGGGTAGGAGCTGTGGGATGCGCCGGAAGCGTGGCGACATTTGCGAACTGCCCACTGAACATTCTGCGCAAAAGATGCATTTCACTGTGTGTTTAGACATACAGGTGACAAATAAAGTAACCCTTCTTATCTTATAAAAATTTTGGGTGGCTTGGCCTTCCGGAACAAGCACGTATGCTGGAACTGTTTTACGTGGGGGAGATTCTTTTTAAAAATGGGAAGATATTTGATGTTATTGAAAATGTGAAACATACAGATTTGTTTAATTCATGATAAAGTTGTTGAGTGGCTTGTCAGTCTCTAAGCAAGGAAAGCAGTTGCAGAATAATCAGTGTGAACTGCAGTGGGCTTTTTTTGATGTACTGATAGATATTAAAGTCAAAATCAAAGTCAGCTTTATTGACACATGCGCCAATCCATGCACGCAGAGGCGCAATGAAATGCTTACTGGCAGCAGCATCACAGACACATAGCATTAAAGACACAACATTCACACGAAAAAATATAAATTAAACATAAATTAGACTAAAACATACAGAACGTAACTATAAAAATAACAACGTCTAATGTTTAAAGTGGTCATAGTGTTGTTATACTGAAGTAGCGATGAGGTTTGTGCGGGTTGATTCAAGAACTGAATGGTTGAAGGGAACTAGCTGTTCTTGAAACTGCTGGTGTGGTTCTTCAGACATATACCTCCTG
Organism: Pristis pectinata; assembly: GCF_009764475.1. Classification (NCBI taxonomy): domain Eukaryota; kingdom Metazoa; phylum Chordata; class Chondrichthyes; order Rhinopristiformes; family Pristidae; genus Pristis; species Pristis pectinata. The sequence goes on from NC_067424.1 coordinate 39,012,632, forward strand.
CTCTATGATAGCTGCGGGAAGATGGCATGGCCTAGATAATGGGGATTGTCGTGGTTACTCGCAATAAATAGATGACCAGGAGAAGCAGAAGATTCCTCAAGAAGTTAAACATTTATTTGCAAAGAAAAGTTATGACAGTCATACAGTCAGTTACTAGTCACCCTCTGACTACTGCCCTTACTGACTGCCCCGAGCAAAGCTCGCGGGCCTTTTTTAATACCTTTTTTTCATATCTCAATTAGATTGTTACAATCCATCATGTACTCTCTTATCTTCACAGTTTCATCCTTTACCATTTGCCTCCTTTCACAGTTGTCTCCTGGCTCACAACCATTTGTCTTTCGCCACAGTCATTTCCTGACTCAATCACAGGGTGCCCCAATTATTTATGTTCATTGGGAGTACTGGTACTAGGCTACAGAACTATCAGTTATAAAACAATACTAGGCTTATTCGCTACAAGGTTAACAGTCATAAAACACTATAATGTGCCCCTATAACCTATGAGTTCTGAGACTTGCTAGCATCTGGCTTATCAGTTTAAAAAACTATCAGCTACAGAACTGCCGCAAAATCATTAATCGCACTAGTCCTCACGACCATTAGCTACACAATGGATCAACAGTGTTTTCCTAGGAATGGGATAACCATTTGTAAAATGAGCTACACTAAATCAGAAGTGTCTCCCTAAGAATGGGCTAACTATTTCTTTAATTAACAATATGTTTCCCGCACTGAGAGTTTCCCGCGCTCGAGCTGAAGAAGAAGGAGGCACAGAGGCCATCTTAAGGAGATCAGCAGCCATCTTAAACACAGAGCAGACTATGAATAAAAAAAGTGTAGCCTCTATTTTCTATATATTCTATAGGATATTTGATGATAGTTGTTGCCTTCTTGAGGAAACTCCAAACTCAGATACTTTCTATGGTAGGGAGGGATATACCCTGATATATTGGGCTGAATCGAATACTCTCTGCAGCTTCTTACGTTCCTGTGTATTCGAATTGCCCTACCAGACATGTTGCATCCTGTCAGCATACTTTCAACATCATATCTGTTGAACTTTCTTGGAGTGTTAACTGACTTTCTGAACCTCCTGAATCTTCCAGGAGAGTAAAGACGCTGGCGCGCCTTTTGTGTGTAAAATAGAGTATGTTGGCAGACAGAGAGACGAAAGGAAATTCAACAAGACTAATTCAGTTAGCATTGAAAAAGAAAACAGAACAATTTTTACAGGAATATATGAGACAAGTTGCATTAATCGGACAGTTCTGCCAAACACAGGCAGATACAACAGTGACGAATGGACGATAACCTCAAATGCCACCTGTACGGAAAATATACCAGATATGATAAAACGAGACAGAAGAGCGATGCTTGCATTTCAAAGATACTCCAGAGCACAGCAAGACACGTTATCATAGTACGAAGTAATTCTGAGTTAGTTCCATGACTGTGTAATTGAAATATCATGACAATGTTTTTAATGAGTCTGTAGATGATCAGTGCGCTCTAACATTTCACTCCTAAATTCATTCCGTCATCGTTTAAGTATAACTGAATTAATCTGCATTTTACTTGATGTACTTGTACAATAAACACAATCCCTGAAGCATAAAATGCATGAAGACAGAAAAAAAGTTAGAACAAATCTATATTTTACAATTAATGACAATCCATTTGCATCCATATAGCATGAATTTACAAGACGCTTAATAAGACAATTACAGAAGATAATATGAGATTCGATCAAGTAGGAAGATTTTTCTGTGGAGCTAATTAGTGTTTAAATACATTCAAAACATAATGAGGAGCGCACAATGAATGTGAGTATAAAGACATGCTGAGAGACGAAGGCAAATGCAATGGGACCAGGCACTTGTGTAGCCCGCATACTAGCGGAGAGCAGTTGTGCCTGCCTGTCTGCTCTGATATTTGTTCTATATAATGCAATAAGCTAAACGTAGATTAACTCACCCTCCATGCATAATTGCGAGGGCACCAGCAAGGGAGATACACATTAATTTCTTCAGAACATGGTCGAACAGATTCTTTTCTGGGAAAGTGCACTACGAACAGAAACCCTACCCCGATAGAAAATGTGGTAAAACATAAAGTAAATGCCACTGTGTCTTAAATAAAATCTGTGTTACAACTTTTCAGGTCACCCGAATTCCATCGTGTAGATATTTTAACTGATGCCTCGGATAAATATTGGTTTCATTGACTGGGTTTATTCCGATACGGCTAAGACGGCCATCAGTTATTTTGTTTATTTATTAATTGAATGATTGCGGTAGCTGGATATTTTATGGCACTCATGAACTGCACTCTGAACTTTGACTGTGTAACACCATAAATAAAGGTGTTTGTGCACAGACTTAAATTCTGCAGCATATATCCGACTTGTATGAAGATATATTCAGACTCATTGTAATTTTGCGGACTTTTTCCAGCAATATTATCATATAAGAAACCAATTACGGTCAACAGCCACAGCAAAATGAAGCTGCCAGAAAGTGCGAAAAGTAAAATCATGGACTTCTTCCTGTTCTCTATCTCGGCATCATTGCGATTCTCTTTCTTGTTTTGACCCCTCAAACCCTTTCTGATCCTATTGGCTACTAAAATGTGTCTGACTGTGAGGGCGTTGAGCAATAGAATTAAAAAGAATGGAAGCAACGGGGCTAAAATCTTATCCAGTGTGACAAGTCCAACCCATCCGGGCTCAATATAAAAGCCTGGCTTCATATCGCAGAACCAAGGTATATTGTCGATTATCTCTCCAGGTACAAATATGAAGTAAAAAGGTATGTTCTTTAGACAGAATAGAACAGTTGTTGTTGCTAGAACTACAGCTGCAGTTTTCCCGCTGCAATATTTTGTTTTCAGCTTCTGGCAACAAATGGCGACAAATCGGTCAAAGGTGAAAGTGACGGTGAACCAGACAGAACAGTCTCTGGATACACAAAGAAAGACAAAGATAACATTGCACGCAAAATACATATCCAGGAACGATCCAGGAAAATAATAACTGATCCGCCTCAGGGTAACTGCAGTGATCCCAGCCAGTAGATCTGCCGCTGCCATGGCTACCAGGTAACGAGTTGTGCAGGTGGAGAGGCCGCACTTTCCCCGGGACAGGATCACAATCGCCACTAAATTAACTGTAAGAGAGGGAAGGCGGTGTTACCAATAATTACTGAGAAAATACTTCTTTCACTGAAAGCTGTACTTCAGGAGGTTTGGGAGTGAGGCTGGAGAAGGGGAATTGTGTTGCAGTTTGGCTTATATATCAATATTGGGAGAACCCTTACTGATACTCCTTCAGTGCAAACACGACCAGCTGTCGCAGCGTTGGGACATGAAGAAAGAGGGCTGGATTGTCAATTGCAATAAATAGACATTTCAAAATATTATTTTTTTTCATGAAGCTGGTAGTCAATTGGGTCTTCATTTGGGTCTGGCTTGATGTACAATTCAAGGTCTTCTCTGTTTGACCAGTAGTGGAATACCTCAATCAATCTCCTTTCTGGAACATTTTGAAGGCCACGAAAAACGTATGAGAGCCAACCCTCCATATTAAAAACTCGGGAGGTTTCTCCAAAGTGAATAGACGTTTTGTAATAATGGCGAGGTCTGTGGCCTGTGAAACTGAAAAACATACTGTAATAGACACAACAGGAAGAAACCCGCAGTTCTGTAAGGAGAAGCAGAGATAAGGAAAGAGAAAACAGAGCAAAGATTTCATTTCGTTCAGAATTCTCAGAACATTAAGATCTACAGACATAGATTTCCACAAAGAATTGCTACACAGTGATGGAAGTAGTTGCGTTTCAACCCGATTAAGGCAAAAGTAGTTCTGTTTCAAACGTCACAGTGGTCTAAGACGAAAGTAATAATTAAAATATCCAGAAGTGATGCAAACTACCTATGCTGTTTTAGCACTGAGGTGTCTTGTGTGGGTAACAGAAAAACAAACCAATTGGAGAAAAAAAAAGAGGTCTGCATGACAGAGAGTCTGTTTGAAACATTTTGGTTTCAAGTTGGACTCATTAAAAGCGAAATTAATGAATAAATATAGTCATCTCTGACACACATTCTGCTTCAAATGCAAGGAGATCAGCATTCTGCCGGCCACTCCGGGCTCATATTTTAATGCCTGACTAACGTATAGAAATAGTTGCGAGGACAAATTAATTTGTCAAAGAATCAAAAATCAAACAATTCCAACAATTCTTAGATTTAAATGAAGTTATTCAATACACTGTTCAATGGAAGAAAAATTATCAGGAACGCTTGAAAAAGAACGTGAAGAGATAACAGGAACACAAATATAATAAAATGTAGCATGGTTAAGGATGAGGTTAGTGTCAGAAACTGGGGGAGATGTCATTCCTTATTTACGACAGAAGAGAAAATGCATTCTAGGAACTGCAATAACTTCGAAAATGCATGCAGCAGCGAAGAACCTAAAGCCTGACTCCAATAGAAAACTATGATTACAGAATACATAACAAAATGTATGTTGCAGAATGCATTCTCCTGATAGACCAACATCTCTAAATTCATTGGATAATTTTCACGAATAGTAGATAAGGGACTTTTGGTGCAGGTAATATCGTATTGCATTCTGGGTGCCTTTTGGAAAGTACCTGTTTTATTCCCTAAGAGCTAGTGCCACAAGTGGATAAGAAGCAGAATAGATATTTAACTGAGGATATCCGGGAGATCACAGATGGATCGACTGGCATAAGTTGTGATTCTTCAGGATTGGCAGCAAGTACACAGTTGTTGCTACCTGTACATAAAGAACACAGGCATTGGAAACAAAAGAACGAAACATTTGCAGAAGTATCAAATGCTGCTTAGAAGTCCTGGGCGAAAAGAAGTCAACTTTGAAGAAGCCAATAATGTTGAGTAATGACTGCCGAAATATAAAGTTAATTTCAATAAAGACATCTGTTAGTTCAGGCACAAAGCGGGGAGAGTTAATTTCAAAATATTGCAAGAAAAATATCATCTTCATTCTCCTGGAGGAAAAATTGGGGTCAGAAGTGCAAACTGATCATCAATTCATCAAGGATCAGGTAACTGGACCAAATGGTGCCAGAAATCCACCTGCATGCTGTTCGCGGGGAGCAAACCTGAATATTAAAGAGATTACGTTAAATACGAAAGGTAAAACGACATAACACAACTGTCGGGATTCTTAAAGTTAAAGCAAACTTCCGTTGCTCTGCCTATGAATGTGCTGCACTACATATGGACTATTCTTCACAGTCTTGGGAAGGACAGAGAATACATCAATCATTTCATTATCAACTGAATGCTACTCTCCTGTGATATATGTATGAATTATGAAATCCAGATTAGAATACCTCCAAAATGCGAGAAATCCATCAACAAGCGAACAACATTCAGCAAGGTAGTAAAGCAATTGAAATGTTGAGAGCGAATTGAAATAACGAACAGAAGTGAAATTTATTTACATGTTGTAAGAAGTGTCTTCCAGCTGTTCATTGTTAAATAAATGGTTTCTGGTACCACCACACAACAGGACACAACCCAATATTTATACAGATAGCTTCATCCAAAAGCAGAACATGTTCCACTTCAGGGACCCTTCTGGGTACAAATACAGGATTGGTTTACCAGATGAATAGATTAATGTACAACAACAGTAACTTCAACTGCGCTTCATGTCTGTTCCCATAATTTTAACCGTTGGACAAAATATGCATATTGGAAAACCGGTGAATTTCCAATGAACAAAAATGTTTCAGAAACTTACTCGGAACACCAATAACGGCAATAATCATGTAATATATTTTCCTGATGTTGTGAAACGATTCCAGCATTGTATTTATGAAGTGATGTATAATTTCTTGTTGCAATCTGATCTAATTAAAGACTGAGAGGAACCCTTCTAGTTTCTTTAATTTATACACAATGGCATGTCCACAGGGACGTAGCGGCTATACACCTACACCTCCAAACATTACGACAGCGGAGTTCAATTCTTATTGTTTTGCTTGAGATTAAATTTTCCGGCATCAGAATTTCCTGAATTCTGATCACTTATTAATTCGGTACACATGGCGTAGGCGTCGTTACAAATTGAACACACAATACCCATCTCTAATTGCTTCTGAATAGAATAATATTAGGTCATTTCATATTAAATCATGCCACTGGGCCTTTAATCAAATATCAATCAAAAATGGAAGTTTCCTTTGCGAACATCATACCACCTTCCATATACTTTCACCATACTCACCGCCTTAATTATGTCACTTTCCTGTAGTTCCCCTGATTCAGCTGATGCGATGGTAACAGATCCCATAGAAGACGAAGAGTATTTCCTCCATTTCTTGTAACTGCGTCATGCCTCAATAGCTTCCGGCTCTAATGCAAATAGAATCAACTTTCCATCCCTTTCCTCAGTATATGACACTACTATCTGGTTCTTTACTGTTCCTCTGAGGATCGGTTGGGTCGGGGAGCAAATTTACCATCCCGTGAATGGGTAACGGGCATAACCGTGGTCTTTTGAGTAGTCTGTCTCGTCATCTGAACCCGCGGCGGGCCCTAGGCATCTTTCACTGTTCCATTCTTCACACTTACGTTGAACGTCGTTAACTTCAACATTCACTGAGATTAACTGATGTTCCCTCCGACCCTGCAATTGCCGCATATCTTCTGCGATTCCAGCCGTTCAGGATTTTGGCTCTAGAATACTGATGATTAAGTTATTCTATTGTTCCCCAGCACTTTCGCCCCTATATCGTCTTCTCTGAGAATCATACCTCCAATTCATTTTACCTTTGAGTACCTGCTCTTCCCTCACATGGCAAATAGTCCACAGCAATTTTACTTTCTTTCGATTGTGCTCTCCCACACCTACTCCTCTCGTCCACTCAGAAATTCTTTATGTATTACATTCTCTTCTGCAATTGTTTTCTCCAACCCTTGATTCATTCATTGTCTGTCACTGCCTATAGATGTAATCCTCATCATCGCTGCTTTATCCAGTCTCCCCCATCTCATAGAGTGTTCCGACCATTTGCGGGTTTTACCAGCCTTGCAAAATTACCTGTCCATGCATTTTACATACCTTTCCATTCTCAGTATTCTGTTATCCTCTCAAACATCGCGGCGCAGGGTTTTGAGATCTGATACCCGTCAGATGTCCCATCTGGGTCGCTGAAATCTGTTGCAACAGACCACTCCTTGGTTTATTTATTTTATTAGAGTTTAGTGTTGCAATTTACAGCATGAAAACAACTCGGATCAATTGACTAAATGTCTTTACTGTGCCTTGCGTTACAATTCCCACACGCAATTTCTATTCATCAATATATACTCGCTATGAAAGTCACTATTCCATCAGATTACTGAATCTGCTCCGTTCTCAGATTTTTATATTTGATTACATTTTCCGAGTACGAATCTTCTTGAGACAGACTGGGTGCAATGGACTTATATCCCTGAATTTTCTAATGCAGCTCGACTGCACCAGAACATATTTCTGATATTTATTTCCACTGACTTTCCTTATCCTCATTACCCACTGCTGTGGCCAAAAGATTATGTGCGCATCAGCAGTTCCTTAGTCGATACTTATGTCGTGCTGCTCATATGATCTCTTTGGTCTATGTTTCAAACTTTCCGTTGGAAGTTTGTCTTGCGTGGAAATGTTTCTTAGTCGGTGTTCCCCTCTGAATTGTAAGTTTTCCATCGTATATTTTTCATTGTATCCATTTTTCCCTGCTAAAATTGCGGTCAGAAATGCTTTTATCTTTGTTTTAAGGAAAACGTTAGGTATATTCTTTTCCATAAATTGAAGCCACGATGTCCTAAACTGGATTTATGAATTTCTGGATCCACTGTTGCTAATCGTTGTGAGTTAAGAAATGCAAGAATTGACAATAAGTATTTCGATTACAGGACATAAAATTCCGTGTAAATGTGGAAGGACTGGATCAACTTGTATCAGCAGATATGTTGCCGAATTCAGCTCTGATATGCAAGAGATCACTTCTGAAGTGCGAAATTGGTAGTCCGTCCGTTATCTCAGAATATAAATTAGGGCAAGGAAAGTGCATGGCATACTGAAGCAAAGCAGCGGTGAATAAGATGTCAATTAACAAACGAAGCTCCATTTTAAATCATATCAAATCATGTACTTGCATTTTATACATGCAACTATTAAAGGAGATCTGATAATACAGTTTATGTAAGTGGTCCATTTGGAGTCAAAGCACAATCTCTCAACCTCCTTGAAACATGTTTCGTTTTTACTAAAATTATCAAGAAAAAATCAACAATAAACATAAACAAACTGGTCTAACATTTTGGGGTGAGCATTGACTGCCGCAAAAGGATAGAGAGAAAATTGTTGACACAGGCGCAAAATAGTAGACTTCTCCGCAAATAAGGGAATGAAAGGGAGAATATTAATCGTAAATATCTATGAGGGTTTTGCTATTGGCATCAAGATAAACAATTTACCAAAATGAAATTTAAACAGTAAAAGGATCTGATGTGAGGAGAATTTCAAGCTGTTTCATTTTTTTTTGTTTAGATTAAGTGACAAAGAATATGAATAACGAGGAAAATGTCCGATATTACATGCTTTCACTACCTCTAGACCATATTGGAGCCAGCGTAGTATCTTTCCAGTTGTGTACAAAATGGAAGAGTTAATTTGAACAAAGAAATGTTCCATTTCGTACAAAGTAACGTTGTGGAGGTCATTTTCGATAGCGACGCTGTGCGATAATGCTGGTCAGGTCATTTATGAATATAAAACAGTTACAGTTTCTCCGTGGATTAGTTTGTGAGGCTTGCATTTACTATTTCATTGCAAGGAGGTCTGGCGGCAGTGAAGTGCACGCAACGTCATATGTTGTTATGTATTGCGTAATTAATCGGCGCTGCACTTGCTCGAAATGATTTGTGGCATAAGCCGCATAGTTTTAATGGGCTGAGCTCAGGCATTAGATTAAAGTGTTCGTTCATCTTAGATCTTGGAGTTAGTGTGAGATGTGGTACTGAAGAGATGAATTTCTTTATTTCTTTATCAGTAATCCAAATATATCTGGCAACATCATATTTAGTTTCAGAATCCTCGTACCCTTCCTACCCTCAGGAGTCAGAATGTTGTCAGCAAGCAAGTTCGGCGTTATAGCTCTGAAGCAGGTAGGTGCTGGGCAATTGGATTTCTGAGCAGTAAGTGCACGGCTGGGTCTTCCTCAGCAAAATTACAGAAAATTAGAGCACAGGTGATTGGGGGTAATATACTGGTGTAAATTGAGGATTGATCTACAGTCAGGGAAGAGAATATAGTAATAAATGAGTTATTTTCAAGTTGAGAGGTTATAAAAAAGAGGAGCTTGACACAGATTGGTGTTGGGACCCCAGCTGTTCATAATCTATATCCATGATTTGGATGAGGAACATAATATATCTAAGGTTGTTGACGATACAAAGCTGAGTGTATTTGTGAGTTGTGAGGAAGATACAGAGAGGGTTTAAGGGGATTGGTACCCTTAGTGATGGGTGAGGACACAGCATATTGGAATATAATAGCACAGTACAGCACAATACAGGCCCTTTGGCCCACCATGTTGTGCTGACCTTTAAACCCTGCCTAAGACTATCTAACCCCTTCCTCCCACATATCCCTTTATTTTAAATTCCTCCATATGCTTATCCAATAATCTCTTGAACTTCACCAACTCCACCACCACCTCAGGCAGCGTATTCTATGGACTAACCACTCTCTGGGTCGTAGATCAACTTACAGCAGCAAGCGAACCTGAGACAAATGATGTAAAGGATGAAATATAAGCCGGACAGGATTCGGGTTTGGAACTCAGCACGGGTCAATAGAACGGTGACTTTATGAACAGTCGGATTATGTCCGAGTTGTTATCCGGGAAGTGAATACAATGGACAAGTGATGGTGTATTGGATGCAATATGTAACTTCTCCCCAGTATTCAAGTCACAATAATATTTGTGTAACAAAACAAGGAGAAGTTTCATTTCAGATATTTCGACGTTGAGACTTCCCACAGATAGCAATGACAGCAGGTCGAAAGCATTACAATTAACTTCAAAACTTGTTCATTTTTCACGTTAATATTTGGAAGCCGAAGCATATAAGTAACAACAAAAGACTGAAAAACGGAGTGAATACCAAGCACAGTAATATGATTGAAGATAGTTCAATGGATCAATAGCTCAATAGATATACTTACCGGCAACAGCAAAAATTGCAAACATTGGATAATATAGCGGCTGGATGGTTACATATGCAATTCTCATGCAATTCTCATATGCAATTCGCCATTCTCATGGGGATCCTTCTGAAGTTATATAACTGAAGTACGGAAAGATGTTGCATAATTCAACATCCTTAATCTCTATCTCCATCTCTCTCTGTCGAATTTATCTACCCTTTGCTGTCAGATGCGTGCTGCTAACTGACATTACATTATAACTCGTTTAAAGGAATCCCGTATTAATAGAAGAAGAAAGCCCACCAATAATTCAGTCTGGCTCCAGAGAGATTGACATCAGTTTTGCTCGCTGAACAAACAAGTTCGATTAACTTTTTCCAATTCAACTCTGTTTGCACCACATTTAAATGTACATCTTCTCTGGGTAGGTGTGTCAGGGTCACTGAATAGATGAGCTGGGGAAGATGAAACTAACTCGAGAGTTAAGGGGGCAGTGTATAATCAGTTTGCATAATTGTGAACCAGATTGAACTGAAGAATCGGGGCAAGGAACAATTACGTCTCTTCCCAGAATTGGGTTTTAATCCTTGTGACTGGGGTGATCACAATAGGGATATTCTATACCACTGACGGAGGCCTACACACATACTTCGGGAACAAGAGGGGAAGTGAATGCTCATGAGGGTAAAGGAAGCCGGCTTTTATTAAACAGAAGGATCTTGACAACGGGCTCTGACAACAGTTCATATAGCTTTTGGAGATTCGGATTTGTATCTAAATATTTGAGAAACTCGGGCCGGAAACAGGAAATACCGTGACCGTATGCGTGCATTTTATGCACAGAATAGAAAAAGTAAGTGGACCTCTTCGAGAAGTTACTCTTTAACGGGAGGGATAGAACAGCAGAGACACTCTAAGTTCTATTTATATCCATGGGCATGTAACAGAAGCGCTGGCGAACAGTCAGCACGGATAAGAGCGGCTGGGCATTTGTTTTAGGAAGAGGGCGTTAGTAACAATGATATGACGCAGTAGAAAGATCAGGTAGAAACCAGGATTGTATTCACAGGACGAACTGTGGACAGAAAACATCCAATACGTCCGATTAACTCTTGGCCATATACAGAATTGGAAATAACAAAACTCGGGAGTAATAGACGGCTCTGATGGGTGTCCAGAAGGCTGAAAATAATGCCGAGACTTTGCACAGTTAGTACAACTGACAGAAGTTAGAATTTCTATCCACGAGGATGCCTTACCAGGATAAGTGAATAGCCAGCTGAGCCGATGGTAACTGTCGATTCATATTCAGAAGAAGCAACGGGGCCCTCCTGTCGTTATAGAGATTGACTAAAGCGGAGAGAGCAAAAAATGAAGATGCTGGAAACCTGAACATAATGTGCTTAAGATATGAAACAGTTCAGGCAGCATCTATGGGGAGGAAGCGAAAGCTGACATTCAAGTTGATCACTTTTCAGAACTGGAAAAGGGAAAATAGTGTACGGAAAATTGCAGAGAAAGAGAAGAATGGTGAGAACAACTGATATTTTTGTGTTCGGATGGAGGTCAAGATTGCCCAGGTGACAATATGCTTTTGGTGCCAACCAAGGAAGGATGGTATATTTTCGAGAAAAATAAGGGCTGAAGCAAGTGAAAAACACCGCTAATGTTGTGAGATGTTGGAAGCAGCAGTTGCGGGAACCATGAAGTGAAAGGTTTTTCTGGAAACACACAGCAGATCGGGCAGCAAGTGTGGAGAGACATATGGCAGTTAATATTACAGCTTTTCTCACATAAGTGAGACAGCTTGTTCGCCTCAAATTTGTGGGTACCGATGGCTGCAACGTGCCTTGCCAAAAGATGAGATGAATTACTTGGAGTTCCCCATGAGTTTCTTCGAGACAGTGAGGGAAGCCAAATACAGAAAAGTTATAGCGAGTGAGGTATAGACAATTAAAGTGGCAGGGAACTGGAAGCTGAATCTCCAGCCGTCCTTCCAAATTGAACATGTTTTATCAAACTAATATTTTGAGTATTCTCACTTCTGTTAACTACCTTCCTTCTTCCGTCCTTCATGTCTGTAAGTCCAGAAATTAGCTTAACAATCGCCAATATTCTTGCAATTTTACGTCTTTCCACTACTGATACTGCTGCTAGCGTTTCTCTATCCAGTTGTAGGAACTGTAAGTGTAAGAGTTTTTATAGTGTTACTGTCATCATCATATCAAACCAGTTGTTTTCCTTTCACGATAGCTGTTCCTTCTTCTCGCACTCCACCTACTTACTGTCAAAATGCGTGGGTGAACCAAACTATATCAGATCTCATCTTTGTGTTTCATCATAGTCTGAGATCCAAGCTCAAGCAAACATCATCCTGCCTCCTGTCACGTTTACAACATATCCGGATCCAGCGCAGTTTTGGTCCCTGTGCTGATAAACTCCTTAATCGGATCGCTACTTGATTATTTCAACACTTACTTGACTAGTTTTTCAGCGGCAAATCTCCAGAAGGAATGGTACATCAAATGTCTGCGTCCACTTTCCTCGCTTGCCCCATCGCATTACGCCGTTTCTTATATCCCCTGCTCAGCAGTCGCTCTTAGAGAGGTAACATGTCGATTTTATTATTTGCCGCCTTACCTTCAAATTTTTCATTGACATTGTCCGTTGTGTCAGCTGTATTCTTCGTTTTTTTTCTTTTCCATATTTCTAAATTTTTCTCAAGCAATTAGCAGTTTTCTGGAATTAAAGAAAATATCGCACCGTATAATGCCATTCAACCGAATGCTGCCGTGCCACCTTTTAACATGTGCTCCATTGTAAACATCACACTTACCTCATTTTCCAAGCTCTTATCCTTGTTGTTTTCGTATTCAAATAATTATAGGATTTGCTGCCGAAACTGTTATCTGGAGATCTTCCGTCCATTGGCGGCAACTAACAGCTGCAACAACTCAGGTTCATTATTAAAGTCCGGAGCTACCTGTCGCCACATGGGTTTCTTGCGGGTGCTTCGTTTTCTCTTCCCTCACAGCGCGAAGACATGCGTGTTGATGGATTAATTAGTAAGTATAAATTCAATTTACAAAACATGTTTTTGCACTGTACCTCTGCACAAGTGACTAATAAACCAATACCAATACCAGTAATGTGCTGGACAGTGGTTTGAATTTGAGGAAAATAGTTCAGGAATGGTGGGAAGAAGGGTACAGAGAAAAATTATTGAGGAAACAAATTCCTCTAGGAACTGGCAATGACCTCGATGGCTGAATGACCTCCTTATATGTCGTATAGAATATGGAAGCATATGGACCTGTCTGACTTACTTGATTGAATTTTCGAAGAGATAACAAAAATATATTGAGGAGGGCAGTGAAGTCGATGCAGTACGCACGACTTCATAACATATTTGACAAGTTCCCACATGGAAGAATTAACAAAAGGTAAAAGCCCGTGGGATCCAGAGCAACATGGAAAATCGGATACAAAATTGCCTTGGTAATAGGAGGCAGATTGTAAGACTCATTGTAAGGTTCATTTGGTGAGAGGAAAGACATGATAGTGTTCTGCATACCCGATGCCAAAGTCAAGGAAGTCGCCGAGCATTGCAGATATTCTCAAGGGTATGGTGAGCAGCAAGAAGTTGGTGTACACATTGGTTTCCAACGATTATAGATAGAAAATGGATGAGGTCCTGCAGTCTGCACATAGGGAGTTAGCAGTGGATTAAAAGCGGGACCTCAATAGTTGTAATCTCTGGATTACCCCCGGTGCCTCGAGTTAGTGCGGGGCTGAATAGGAGGACAGGACAGGTGAAAGCATGGCTGAGGACCTGGTGCAGGATGGAGGTTCTTGGACCATTGGGGTTTTCTCTGGGCCAGACGTGACCTTTACAAGAGAGAGGGCTTCAATCTCAATTCGAGGAGGACCATCATTCTGTTGGGGAGATTGCCTACTGCTACCCGGGACGATTCAACCTAGTCTCGAGGGCGAGGGTGCGCGACCAAAAAACACTAATATTGCAGATGAGAAAGTTGATGCAAATATAAAAGCTAAGGCTAGGAAGTTCAGTAGGCAGAGCAGGCAGGAACAGAACATGGGCCGTAGACTTAACTACATTGATGTTAATTCAAGAAGACTGACAGGAAAGGCAGAAGAAATTGGGACATTGCAAATTATATGGTTCGGAGATATTATAGCTATTTCAGAAACGTGGTTGAGTTCCGAGCAGAACTGCCAGCTCAAAATTCTCGGGTAAAGATGCTATAGACGTGATAGAAGTGGAGGTAGGTGAGGAGGGGGAGTTACGTTTCTGATTAGGGAGCACATCACGGCAACACTTAAGAGAGGATATCCCTGGGCGTGATTCCAGTGAGGAACTCAGAAATAAGAAGGGATGAACAGTTTGGTGAGATTGTACGATTGCCTCTTCTATAGCCAGGCAGAATTAGAGGAGCAAATATGTAATGAGATCGCAGACAGCTGACACTGGATAATACGATTTTAATGATAGACGATTTTAACTCACCAATATTGACTGAGACTGCCGTTGTGCTCAGGGCTTGAAATAGGTGGAATTTGTTAACTGCGCCCAGGAAAGTTTTCTCAAACAATCTGTACGTGGCCCTGAGAGTAGGGAGGCAACTCTCGATCCCCTATTGGGAAGTAAGACGGAGCAAGTGACTTAAGTGTCAGTGGGTGAGTAGTTTATGACCAGTAACCATAATTTCTATTATTTTTAAATATTTAATGAATAAGGTAGGACTGGCCTACAAGTCAAAGTGTTATATCAGGACGAGGCTAATACTGAAGACATTGGACAGAAACTTGCAAAAAGTTGATTGGGAGAGGCTGTTTGCGGGTAAAGGAACGCCCCGCAAGTTCAAGGCTAAGATACCTGAGATAGGGAAATTTCAAGTCTTCTTCTTGTTACAGTAAAGGGCAAAGCCGTTAGGATTTAAGAACCCTACCAGCACGAGATATTGGGGCTCTCGGACGGAAAAGAAGAAGGCATG
Source organism: Pristis pectinata (assembly GCF_009764475.1). Lineage (NCBI taxonomy): Eukaryota > Metazoa > Chordata > Chondrichthyes > Rhinopristiformes > Pristidae > Pristis > Pristis pectinata. The sequence goes on from NC_067424.1 coordinate 39,027,896, forward strand.
TCTTTGGTATAGGCAGCTGGGATCAAGAGACTCAACTTGACAAGTATCAGGGAAAGAAGTACACTTAAGAGGGAAATCGGGCAAAAGGAGGACACGAGAGAGATTTGCTAGATAACGTAAAGGAGAATCCTGAGAGATTCTACTATGCAAAGGGTAAATGCGCAAAAGGCAAACGGGTAACTCCTCTTAAGGATGGTCTATGTGTGAAGCCATGGGACGTGGGTTAGCTGTGACATAACAATCTCTCGTCTGTATTTATGGTGGAGAAGCTCATGGAACCTCCGGAATTCATGGAAGAGAATAATTATATCTTGAAACATACCCACATTAGAACAGAGGTAGTTGTTAAGCCCAAATAGGTGCATAAATTCTCTGGTCCGGACCAAGTTTATTCTAGAACATTGTGGAATGCAGGGAAGAGATTGCTAGGCCCCTGGCAGCGATATTTGTATCATCGTTAGCCATGCTAAGGTATAAAAAGACGAGAGAGTGGATAATATTGTGTCTTTATTTAAGAAGGGCTGCAAGGACAAGCCACAAAACTGCAGGCCAAAAAGCCAAACTTCTGTGTGGAGGAGCTACTGAAGGGTTTTCTGATCTAGAGGATCTACCTGCATTTGAAAAAGTAAGGACTGATTAAAAATAGACAGCATAGCATTGTGCGTGGGAAATCGTGTCTCCCAAACTTGATTAAGTTTTTGAAGAGGCGACCAAAAGAATGGACGAAGGCAAGGTGGTGAACTTCGTTTACATTGCTGTTAGCAAGTTCGTTGACAAGTTTCTGTCCGCATGGTCGGCTGGTCCGGAAAGAAAGAGCACATGGGATCCAGGGAAGCGAGCAATTGGACACAAAATTGGCCGGCTGGAAGGAGTCATAGGGTGATGGTGTGGGGGGAGGTTTGTTTTACAGTTTGGAGATCTCTGACCAGCACTGTGTCGCAGGGATCGTTGCTGCGTTCACTGCGGTTCGTCACCTCTATTAACTATATGGACGAGAATGTAGTTGACATGTTTATTCATCTGCGATGACACCAAAATCACCGGTATAGTGGAGAATGAATCAGGGAATTTATGATTACAACAGGATCTAGAACAACTAATAACCTGGACCAAGTAATGGCAACTGGAATTTAACTCGGACAAGTGCGAAGTTTGCATTTTGGGAATTTAAGCCTGGACATACACATTAAAAGGCAAGGCTTCGAGAGTGTTGTGGAACAAAGAGAGAGATCCAAAGTTAAAAGTACATAGTTCCCTTCAAATGGGGGCACATGTAGACAGGGAGGTGAAGAGGGCGTTGGAAACTCCTGTTTCGGACGTCAAGTTACAACCGCACAAGACGTTGATGACACCACACTTAGAATATTGGATGTAATTCTGGTCGTCGAGCTAGAGGAAGGATGTCGTTAAGCTGGAAAGTGTGCAGAAAAGATTCTGAAGGAGATTGCCTGGACTGGAGGGCCCTAGACTGGATAGATTTTTTCCTGCCGCTGAAACGTATGAGGTAGAGGGGTGGCATAGGTTGTACGAACGGCCGCAGTCTATTCCCACTTTAGCGGCATCTGAAACCCGAGGGCATAGATTGAAGTTGAAAGGGGAAATATTTAAAGAGGACCTGAGTGGTCACTATTTGACATAGAGGGTGGTGGGTATGCGGAAAGTGCTGCCAGGGGAAACACTAGAGGCAGGTACAATTACAATGTTTTAAAGACATTTAGACACTAACATGGATAGGAAAGTTTTAGATGGAGATTGGCCAAATGCAGGCAAGTGGGACTAGCTTAGGTAGGCAACATGGTCGGCATGGATGAATCACGCAGAAGGATCTGCTTCCATGTTGTATAATTCTGTGATTCCATGAATCTAAGTTAATGAATACGGTGATTTCAACGCGATTTGTTTTTAATAAAATAGTACCCTCCGCCTTTTATTAATTCAAAATTTCTCCAATGACTGTCATCCCCCGCTCCTTCCTTGATTTATGTTAATGTTTCCTCTGTTTGACCATCTTTATTTTATATTCCCCTGCTGACGACGTCTGGCATACAGAATATTTCCAGAATTCTCCGTTTTTATTATATTGCAGGGGAGGTGAGTGAGGTAAACATGGAAAGAGAAGAAGTCAATATTGAACTTGAGATTAATTACATAGACAAGTGAGCACCTTAAGGTATCTGATGTGTAGTTACATAAAATAATGTGGTCAATGATGTAACTGAGCAGGCTACGAGAGAGAGACAGGAAAACGTTTATGCCAAGAGTCATTTTGGCTTGGAACTCATTACCTATATAGGAAGTAAAAACACAATTAATCTGTATTGCCAGAAGGAATCATAGAAGTGCTTAACAGAGAATTATTTTGCGAACCTATGAGAAAGGAAGGATTGAAGGAATGACAGGGTTACCTTACTATAATGGCACGGATTTGATCGGCCAAATGCATCTTTCTGTGTTGTACGATGTTATGATTCTATGACTGCATGGATTTGTATTCCATGATAGGTGTCCTTCAAAATAAGACAGCTCTTCCGCTACTATCTCTGTGCAGTGTTTCCCCCATCTCCCATCAGGAAGTCCTTAAGGCTCTCCTTCCCTTTCCGATAACAGAGCCAATCAATCCACTCCACCACCACCCTCCTTCATCTGGTAGAACTGGTACTCACTTGTAACAACTTTTCTTTCGGCTCCTCCCACTTTCTCCAAACTAAATATGTAGCTATGGGCACTCGCATGGGCCCAAACTATGCCTGCATCTTTGCCGGCTACGGTGAACAGTCCACGTTCCACGCCTACACCGCTAAGGCCAACCAACTCTTGCTCCACTACATTGATGACTGGGTTGGGGCTGCTAAGCTCGGAGATTTCATCAGCTTTGCCTCCAACTTGCCCCCTGCCCTCAGATTCACTTGTACCACCTCCGACACCTCTCTCCCCTTTCTGTTCACTCTGTCTCCATATCCGGGACAGACTAACCACAGACATCTACAATCCCACTGACTCCTACAGTTACCTTGACTACACCTCTTCCCACCCTGTCACTTGTAAGGACGCCATCCCCTTCTCCCAGTTCCTCCGTCACCGCCGCATCTGTTCCCATGATGAGGCTTTCCGTTTTAGGTCATCAGATATGTCCTTCCTTTTCAGTGAACGGGGTTTCCCTTCCATCACCATCAATGCTGCCCTTACCCGTATCTCCTCCAGTTCCCGCACATCTGTCCTCACCCCCTCCCCATCGACATAACAGGGAGAGGGTTTCCCTTGTCCTCATCTACTACACAACAAGCCTCCTTATCCAACACATCATTCTCGGCAATCTCCGCTACTTCCAATGGGATCACACCAGCGAGCATATCTTCTCCCCTCCCCCTTTCTCCGCTTTCTGAAGGGACCGCTCTCTCCGCGACTCCCTTCTCCACTCGGTCCTCCAAACTGATAAGCCCCTGGAATTTATGCCTGCAACTGCACCAAGTACTACACCTGTCCCTATTCCTCTTACCTCACCACCATTCAGCGTGCCAAATAATCCTGGCATATGAGGCAGCGCTTCACCTGTGAGCCTGAGGATGCCATATATTGCATCCGGTTCTCCCAGCGTGGTCTCCTGTACATCGGTGAGACCTGACGCAGACTGAGTGATCGCTTCGTCAAGATCCTGCGTTCCGTCCGCCGCAACAGCTAGGACCTCCTGCTGGCCACCCATTTCAATTCCACATCCCATTCCCATACTGACATGTGTATGCATGGTCTCCTCTACTGCCACGTTGAGGAGAAGCGCAGGTTGGAGGAACAACACCTCATCTGCCGCCTTGGCAGTCCCCAACCTGATGGACTCAACATCTCTTTCTCTAACTTCCCGTAACCCCACCCCTTCATTTTCTTCCCAACCCCCCCCCCCCCCCCCACTCTTTTGCCTTGCCTTATTGTCGTGGCACATGTCCCCGCCTTGATGACCAGTGTTCCTCACCCTCCCTGCAGCTTCTTATTCTGGCTTCTGTCCTCTTCCATTCCAGTCCTGATGAAGGGTCTCGGCCCGAAACTTCGACTGTTTATTTCACTCCATGGATGCTGTCTGACCTGCTGAATTTCTTCAGCATATTTTGTGTATTGCTCCAGATTCCAGCATCTACAGAATTTCGTTTGTCTCTTTTTCCCTTCCTCTGCGTTAAACCATCTCTTCTGGTCTGCATCACTCTACCTTCTGCTTCGCTTAATCCCCCTTCACCGTCAACAATCAGCCTGCTCTTAGCCAGCATCCTCATTCCTCCACGCTCTCTCACTCTAGGACGTTGCATTTAGTGGTCAATAAAGTCCACTGGATATGTTCTATTGCACTCGAGCTCCTCCTTGAAGTTGTTATTTCAGGGCCTCCACGACTGTTCCGAAGCATAAACCAGACTTGACATATAAAAAGATCAGAACACGGACTAATAACGAAAATCTTTTCAAATCATTTGTATTTAGTTATTCACATTATTTATCCATCTTGGTTTTTTCATCTAGTAAATAATTTAATTTGGAAAATTATTTTATGTACACATAGAGTTGTGCGGTGGAACAAGCAAAGGGGATCCTCAGACTTCCTAGCTCCTATCGGCAGTAAATTAATTTTACAATTTGAGTGAGGGGATATTTCATCATGTGCTTCAGCTGCTCCCTGAACTTAGACTGGGTCGCAGTGTAAACGGCAGTGTTTGTGCTGCAGCCCAGGACTTGGAGCATAAAACCCAATTCTTTCACATAAAAAGATGGGAACGCATAATCAACGTGTCGAAACCACGCCCAGTAAATTCGGAACCACAAATGATATACGATGAACATAACCCATAAAAAGATGAAATTCACCGATATAACGAACAGTAAAATGAGGGATCTCCTTCGGCTTTTCATCTCTGTGTCGATCGAATCCTCTCGGCTGCTGAGACCCCTGAGTCTCCTGCGGGCTCTACTGGTTACTAAAAGGTGTCTCACAGTTAAAACATTGAACAGCAGAACAAGGACAAATGGGACAAAAGGCGTAACCAGGTAATGAACAACCTGGATCATTGCCCAAAAACGAGAACCCAAAACCATATCTCTGTCTTCACAAAAGTATGGATTATTACGGAGCCCATAATCACCTTTAAGCATAAAATACCAGAAAATGTTCTTTAAAAAGCTCAGCAAAATTACTTTTCCCAGAATAACTACCGCTGTTCTCTCGGTGCAAAATTTCGTTTTCAGTTTCTGGCAACAAATAGCCACAAGTCGATCAAAGGTGAAAGTAACGGTGAACCAGACGGAACAGTCTGTGACTGCATAGAGCAGAACGGCGTGGATATTACAGATGGGAATTGACGATAGGAAAAGAAAATATTTCCTGAAAACAATCGGAATATGTCTCAATATTAGGTCGACAACAACAACCAGTAGATCTGCTGTTGTCATACCCATCAGATAGCGTGTTACACCTTTGGAGAGACCGCACTTTCCCCGAGACAGAACTACAAGCGCCATTGTGTTCACTGTGAAGAGAAGAATAAATGATGAGTTACGCATCGGTTTTGGCGCAGCGTTGTTAAATTAATAGTGCTAAATCACACCTATGGAAGTGCTTCTTTCTCCAGCTCTGCATTAAAATGATTCTGTTATTCAAACGATTTTACTCTGGAGATTGGGTTTTTCATAAATGAAGCATTAACTGAAAGTTCATGCTACTGTGCTTAAAGTACACATATCGCCGTGGAGCAGTTCACAGTGGATGAACATTTAAAACGAAAATCACAAAAGTTAACGGTTCTTCCACCAGAACATTAATTGTATTTCTCCCTCCTCAAATGCATCCTGGCTGCTGAGATTTTCCTCGTGTTTTACTTTCTTTTTTAAGGTCAAATTAGAGTTCAAATTAACAGACGAACAGTCCTGTTTTGAAAAGCAGTAAGCAATGAAGACAATCAGAGCGGATTCCTTCCTCTGTATATTCACTAATGACCCTGCGTATCTAAAACATACTCAGATCAAGGCCTTGCTCCTCATCATTACTTGGTTGCATGGATAATGTCGATAGAACAAAGCTGGTTTCTTTAACTTACGCATTGAATTTGCTCTTGTGTGGGGGGAATCAGATCAGTTTCCTGCATTTACTTATTACCGAATGAAGATTTGTTGCTGTCGGTGGAACTAGAAGCAATTCCTGCTTCTAATTGACCAACCCTTCTGCAATAATAATAGATTGTTTTTAACCAGCAGCAGGTATCTTCTCCATCTCTTCCGTTTGCAGGTGTATTCTTATTCATATCACCGTGTTCATAGACATGGTCGAGTGAACAGAAGGAATGTGATTTTCCCTTCCGCTCAACTTTGCGGAACCTGTGTGAGTTGGACGACTTATTATTTATTCGTTCACGCCGCATTGTTTACCCACTATCACTCGGTTATTGAGGCAAATGCTGGCATTATCTAATGTCATCTGTTATGTTTTGGATGGATAATTTTGTTTCTGTTCATGATTGCGACAGAATTATGCAGCAATCACTTGCGCTCTTTTTGTTAGTTATCATTTCACTTTGTAGGATACCTAGGCGTATGTAGCTAGCTCAGTTTATTGCTGCTGGTCATCAGATAGTAACAATATTTTCGTGTCCAGAAGACCCAGCTTTCATCACGATGAGTACTTATTTATCCCTGATTACTGAAGAAGATTCAGCCAAGTTTCCTGCTCTGGTCATCGCCCTGTCGCTCTGACTTAGGATATGTTGTATCAATCCCGCTCAATCTATTACTCAAGGACATTTGTTTTATGCAAACTGAAATTTGCCCAAATTTCCACTCCTCCTCAAAAGCACAAAAAAAGTTTCTGCAGGAGATATAGTTTCTGCAGGAGAAATAACCCTACTTACCTTGGGTTCTTGAGCTCAAGTAGTCAAGTTCTTCCTCCTGACCATTATCTAGTGACCCCGTGCTAATGCAAAGTAATCAGCCAAAAGTGATATTTTAGTCCGTACCCAGTGACCACAGGGTAGTTTGGAAGTCAGTCCAGGGTCATACCTATCATCATTGACTGTGGAGCTTCATTTACTGTGGGGACATATGCCGAACTTCGTCCTTCAGATCATTATTAATGCGCTGTGTTATTAAATACATTTAATCATTCTTCTAACCATTTCACGGTGAAACAATGTTAATCTCGAAGTGCATGCTATTCTGTTTTTGAGATTAAGCCTCGTGATGCTGCCTTTGTAAATTTTTGTCGCTGGTCGTTACCCAATGATGCAGTGTGAGTGAGCACGGGCTCCGAATTCGTTTCTTGCCATTCAACGTGGCGTGAGCATTGTTCGATTTCTTTGACTAGTTTAATGGAATTGGTTCAGAACCCCGCTCCATTCAATATCATCATTTAGGGCTGATGTGGGAATCGACACAGTTCCAGTTGCGGATACTTATCAGTGACTCAATATTTATATTGGCAATTAAAATCAAATTTCCTGAGCCAAATCATCAAACAGTATTTATTAATTAGGATGGGAGAAACGTGCCGGCCACATGCTCTAAGCGATTATCGATTCTTTCTCCTGATCGTTATCCAGTGTCAGGAATGGCGATCTGCTGTACATATTTTAAATACATAAACGCAGAGAGTGCAGACATTGCAGCAAAGGCGATACTTCAAGAGATGAATAGCGGTAATAATGTTGCGTTTTCTCGCATAGGACCACAGTCCTAATGACGCATATCAACTCAGAGGAATTATAAGGGGTGCTGTAATATCAACATGCAGAAGGAAATGCATTTTAATAGATGTTGGAACATTATGTTAAGAGGAATAAACACCTTCATAGGAAGATGAGTAGAATAGTGAAATAAACAGGCACAGGAAAACGCAGCTTAACACAAAACTGTCTCGCACCATTCAAGACAACAGACGTAGAACGAAACCTCAGACCAATGGTACAATGCGATAGTTGGCGCAGGTTAGGAAAAAATGTGGATGCCTATATTCAAACTCATTATCGAATGTGGCGGGACAAAACTGTTAAAAATAAAAACTGTTTTCATCAAAGTAGTCTACCAATTTGCAGTTCACGAAAAAGGCCACTTTACACCCTCGATAAATACAGATTGGATTGCAACTTTCCAGAAAATTCTTTCAATCCATTATGTTATTGTGGAGAGGGTTCTTTTCTCGCACATGACTTTACACTACGGTCTTGCAGTGACATATATCTGGGACGTCCACTGTTGCTCCAAAACACCTCAGAATAAGGGTATTTATAAGAGACGAGAGGCTGGTAAACCGAGGGGTTTGCTTTTTAAATCCATTTAGCCTGCTTCACCATTGTGTAGTATCATTGCGGATCTCCACATTGCAACAGTCCACTGTGCTGCAAGTTCGCTATAATTTTTGAGTGTACTCCAGTTCAAATTCCTGTCCGTCTCGGACATAAAAAAATTCAATTGCTCCGCCTTCACTGTACATTGCGATAAAGAGTTTTCAAGACATACAGCAATGATATAGAAAGAAAAATGTCCCCTATTGCTTTGGAAATTTTTGAGCACTTGTGCTAAATTTTGATTAACGTCAGATCAGGTTTAGACTAGAAATATTACTGCTTTACGCACCCGTTTACATCTCCTCTGGGCCCATCTTGTGTTTTGTGACTTTCCGTTTCCATTTCGTTCAAAAGCTCCTTGGTTCTACTGCCTCGATTGTGTACAGAGCTTTACTTTAATTCTTTCAATTACTCTTTATGAAGCGTTTTAGTGGATTTTACATCTCTTTTCTGTTTTAGTTATCATGAAATGTCCTTGAAATGAAAACGTTACTGTTCGCTCCCCTAATCTGTTGCCTAACATAACAAAAACAAAACAACATTGTCGGTTTTTTTCAGAAGCCCAGTTTATAGAGCAACTTTCCGTCAGAGTTAACAAAGGGTTTACTTTGTTACTATGAAAAATAAGGAGGTATCGAGAGATACAAGCAAGTGAAAGGCTAACAATTAATACAATGTATTTCCTCCGATTTATATATTCGAAAGGGAAATAATGTCAATCAAGAGCTACTTCCCGTTTCAAAGTTACTTTGACTCTCCTTCAGTAATATCTGCATTTGTCATGAACTTTCCCACCGTCTCCAAAAACATGCCCATGGCCGAATTTAAACTAACTGTGTTTATCTCGTCCTGTTTTCTTAAACAACCAGCAAACTCTCCAGTATTCTGGAATACTCGTGTAATTCGGCTGGTTTAAATAGTGGCAGTCAGAGTCTTCGACATATTTCATCCTGGCATGAAGAATTATCCAGTTCAATGACTTTTAATTCTTCGTATTTTATTGTGCTTATCCGAGCAATATATTACATGGTCACTTTAACTACAGTATTGATATCCTCTTCTTATTTTACGAAAGAAATCGCAAGACATTCAATAGTAAAATTAATCAATCCTCCACACCAGATACTGTAAATCGTTTTTTTTATCCTATGGACCGCACGCCTTCTCTGCTATCCTTTGTTTTTAGTATACCTAAAACAAATCCCTTTTGCATTTTCCTTCACCTAACTTCCAAATCCCCGGGTAATTATCTTATCATATATTTTGCACTGTCCCATGTTTCATACTACATAAAATACTCTAGACTAGTATAATGTTTTAGTTACATATCGACCAACTCTTCGTCCCATACGACGGGCTTCTGGTATCTTGTTTGGAACACGTTTACCCTGAGTTCCTTGAGTCTCCACTTTAAATATCGTCCCCTTTACTCCAGGACAATTTTACCATCAATTAGTTACTTACGGGTCACTTTTGCTCAATCCCCTCTGAGGCGAATCATTGCCATGTCCCATACCTTTCAAGTCCAATCGAATTATCACAGAAGTTCTCTAGAATTTATGCCACCCATCTGCGTGACTTCATTCGTGAAATTAAATACAGAATTCCCTCCAATCCCTCATGTTGAGGCTGTTGCAAGCAAACTAAATGTTTCTTCTGGATGAAACCTCATAAAACTCTGCCCTCTACACACACCATACAAAGCATAATCACTCTTCGCATTTCCACTGTTCTTGTACGTTTGCACTTGTTCACAATAATGTTCTTCTGTCTTCTTCGCATTGCTTAGAGTTCTATAATACACTGCCAAAAGTGTGGTTCCTACTATTCTTGCTCACATGCGGCCTGTGGCCTTGTTTGTTGAAATTTAACATTTGATTATTCCTTTTGTCAGTCTTCCAGTTTTTATCTCATCCCTTTCAAGCAAAAATCAAACATAACCAGGAATGTCAAGATTTACGTGCTGCCCATATTCAAACCACTCTACCATAATAGCAATAAAAGATTACTTAGTGATAATACGTTTCGAATCACAACAGTCAGCGACCAGAGGACAGATGTTTAAGGTAATGGGACAAAAATAGAACTGGTGTGAAGGAATGTATCTTAAAACAACTGCTTTCTTTGCTCATGGAGGTGCAGCCTGAATACGCTTTGGTGACCCACTCGATAATAAAGCTCGACAGAGGATAGCACACATACATGAAAGAGAGGATCGAGTTATTGACATTGTTCATTCGGAGAAACGCTTGTATGAGGCACTGGACAAGGGATGGGGTGTTGAATGCAATATGCACAGTCTCCCCCAGTATTCAAATCACAACAATATTTATGTAATAAAACGGGGATAGTTTTCATTTCAAACATTTAGACGTTGAGACTTCCCATAGATAGAAATGACAGCAGTTCGAAAACATCACATTTAACTGCTTACAGTTGTTCATTTTTCACGTTAATACTTGGAATCAGTAGCATATCAGTAACATCAAAGGCAAGGAAAATGGAGTGAACACCAAACACAATATGAAAGGCTTAAACCGTTCATAGCATCAATACCTAAATAAATATAAGTACCAGGAACAGCAAAAATTGCAAGAATTGGGTAGTATATCGGCTGGATGGTCCTGAGTGCATAAAATATTCACCATTCTAATGGTCCCCCTTCTGCAGTAATATATTTAATGTACGGAAAGACCGCCCTCCACACTGACTTATCGTTCCAATCCATTATTCAACGTCCTTAATCTCTCTCTTTCTTTATCTCTCTCCGTCTATCGTCTTTACTCTTTGCTGTCAGTTGCGTGCTGCAAACTGGTTTTAAACTAAAGTTCATTTCAAGGAATTCCATATTAATAGAGGAAACAAATGCAGCAATGATTTAATCTGGCTCCAGGGAGACAGACATCAGTTTCGCTAGCTAAACAAACAAGTTCGTTTAACGTTCCAATTCAACACTTTTTGCACCACATTTAAGTTGCGACCTCCCTAGTGAGGTTTGTGTGAGGGTCACTGAACAGATGAGTTGAAAGCTGCAATGAGCTCGGTAGTAAAGGGGGAGAGTGTATAATCACTGGGCTTAATGTGAACCAGACTAAAGTCCGAACTACTGGAAGATCGGAACAAGGAATATCTTGTGCTGCAATTACGTTTTCAATCCACAAGACTGTGGTGATAAGAATAGGGGACATTCAGTAGTGCTGAAGGAGGCCTCCATATATACTTTTGGAACAATAGCAGAAGAGAATGGTCATGGGGTTAAAGAGGCCGAGTCCTTTTAGACATATTATCAACGGGCTCTGAAAGCAGAGCATACGTCTTTTGTAGGTGAGGACTTGGACCTAAATAGTTGAGAAACATGGGCCTGTAACAGGAAATACCATTACCACAGGAAGGTATTTATATGCACGTAATGGAAAACATAATCTCGGATTCTCTGAGGAGGGCCAGAACAGCAGAGACCACTGTAGTTTGTAATTATATGTATGTAACAGAAGCGCTGGGGAACAGTTAGAAGGGCTTACGGTGGTTGGTCTTTTTAGGAAGAGGGCGTCAGTAGCAATGAGAAGACTGTCCGAAGGTCATATAGAGATCAGGGTTGTATTCACAGGACGACAGATGGACGACATATAAGTCCGATAAACACTTTGCTTTATATCGTGTTTGAAAAAGAGGGACTCGGGTGCAATAAGCGTTTCTAATGGATGTCCAGAAGGCTGAAAAAATGCTAAAACTTTGAGCAATCATTCCGTCTGGTAGGCGTTAGAATTTATATCTACGCGTTTGCTTTACCAGTGTAAGTGAGTGGCCAACTGGGTCGATGGCAATTGCGGATTCATATCCAGAAGAACCAACGAGTCATACAATAGTTACGGGGTTTGAAAATTCCTGTCCAGCAAAAATGCAGATGCTGGAATCCTGAACTTAAGATGCTTATGATAATAAACAGGTCATTGAGAGAGAAAGAAAAAGTTGTCACCTCAGGTTGAGCGGAAGCCCTAGCCGTCAATATGGGTTGAATCTTCTTCTTGAGTTCTGTTTCTTCCGTGTTTGTTTTTCATAATCCTTCCTTCGGTACGTACCAAAATTCCGTCAACCGCTGCCTTCAATTTATTCAGTGACTAAGCTGCAATAACTCTGGTGGGTGGGATGTTGCAGAGCTCCACAACCGTTTGAGAGAACAATACCTTCCTCATCGCTCTCCAAAGTGGGAGAGCTCCGTGTCGACTATACGTGTTGTTCAAGCTCTTGATTCCTCTTTGACGGGGAAACATCCAGAGAACCCAGCTTACCAAGATTCCTAATAATGATATTTTTCAATATGATCGCCATTCATTCTTCATCACTCCAGTCAGGACAGTACCACCTTATTCTGACTCGAACCAATCTTCTTCGTTTCCAGGAATTCATCCACCATTACATTAAAGATGTTCAAAGGCCCTGTTGCCAGTGCGTTTCAATGGAATAATTTCCAAAGCCCAGTGGAGACAAAAGAAATCGCATCATATTTGTCCCGCTAACCCTATTTTTAAAGATGAATTCCATGCTCTAGACCCTTTACGAAAGAAATCATCATGCCAAGGCCACCCTTTAATGTTTCAAGTTGACACACCAGTGTTCCTAATTGGACTAACATTTTATCCAGATCCAAATTCCCGGCAAGAATTCAGGTGGAAGTTGATTAAATTATCGCAGCAGGTCCCATTGCTATGGTTGAATCGCATGTTGTGACAGAAACTTGCATAATCTGTGAAGGGGGGATGTTTTGTCGGTTGTCATTTCAAATAAACGTCCACTTGTCTGTTGCTTGGGAACGCATTTAATGCATGTAAGTAATTAATGCTGTTATAGATCTGTAGTCAGAAAGCAAGGACTGGCATAAAATCTATGAGAATTACATGATTCACTTTGTTCGCTGGAGAAGTTGATTGAGACCTTTGGCATCCTTCTCCTCTCTGTTGGAAAGCAATAAACCTTTTCCGATAGAAAAGGACCTGGGAGGCCAGTAATTCTTAGATTGTACGATTTCCCTCACAGGTTATTTAATAGAAAAATTGTAAAATAGTAGCTTTTTTGGATGTGTTTGGGTTACATGGTCTAATTTAGCAACTTGAATTGTTAACTCTGTTTCTCTTTCCGTAGATGTGGGCAGTTCTGATGCATCTTCTCCGTCAATTTCTGTTGTTATGCCAGCATAGATATCATCAAAACATCCATCTGTCCATCCTTCCGTCCATCCAGCCATCCATCCACCCATCCATCAATCCATTTTAAGACCTCAGTCGTGTACTTATCTGGTACATTATTTGGTTTCTGTGTTTGTTGCTATTTTTTCTCAAACGTACTTAGAACATATATGGCGCTATTTCACTAATTCTCCTCTCAGCATCACAACTAAAGCTGATCTGAATCCGGTATTTTGTTTTTGGTACAAGGAAAGCATACACGGGTGAATTGATATTGTTTGTCATTGAGGGTTTAATGAAAAATATGAGATTTTAGTAATAGTTGAATGCCATAATATTGGGTTAGAATCTGGGGCCAGTAGATTCATGCGTTGCAATAATGGGGGGGGGGGGGCGGAATTTCACCTGAGCAAAATGACGAACTTCCGATCGATGATTAGATATCTTTGGCAGTCCTGAATGTCCTGCCGATTTCTTATCTCGTCCTTGCTCTTGGTGCTGTTAGTCGTGAGTCTCTGTTCTTTATCCAACTATTATGAAACGTATTCCCACTTCTGAGACCTACGTTTCCTTCTTTCCTAAACTTCATGTCTGTAACGCTAGGAATTACCTTAACAATCGCCAATATTCTTGCAGTTTTTTTCTCTCTCACCACTACTGTTGCTGGCGTTTCTCTATCCAGCTGTGAGTATTGTAAAGAATAAGCGTTTTTATTGTGTTACTTCCATCGTCATTTCAAAGTCGGTGAGACCAAAAGGGTGTTGCTTTCATTTCTCGAGAGCTATTCGGCCATCGCGCACTCCATCTACCTACGGTCAAAATGCAACGGTGAACCAAGTGAATCAAATCTTATCTTTGTGTCTCATGATAGTTTGAGGTCCAAACTCATGCAAACGTCAATCCTGCCTCCTGTCACATTAACAATATATCCACTAAGAGCTTAGTTGTGGACCATGTGCTGTTGAATTGGATCTCTACTTGATTAATTCAATATTTTCTTGACTACCTTTGCAGCGTCAAATCTCCAGAAGCAATGGTACATCAAAATTCTGCATCCACTTTCGTCGCTTGCATCATCACGTTAAGCCGTTTCTTATATCCCTCTGTTCTACAGTAGCTCTCAGTCCGGTAACATTTCGATTTTATTATTTGCCGCCTCACCTTCAAATTTTCCATTGCCAATGCCCGAATATTCTTCAGCCTTTTCTTTTCCAAACCCTACATTTTTTTCAGCATTTGACAATGGTCTGGAGAGCAAACGTTTCAACCTTTGCTTCTCACCGTACCGCGCTCCCCTTCCCATCACGTTGTTTGTGCCCTCTTTTTCTGTCTCTCGCTCTCCCTTTCTTCTCGTTCTCTCACTTGCTTATCACTTTTAAAGATTCAGTACTTTTATTCGTTTTTCAATTCACTCTTATTTTACCTGAATTGTCGTTTTCCTGTATTTTTCGTCAAAATACAGCATCATTCGACCGAATGCAACTTTGTCACCTCTTAAGATGTGCTTAATTTTCAACATCACACTTACTTCATTTTACAAGTTCTTCTACCTTTTGATGTATTCAAGTAATTATAAGATTTCCTGTCGAAAACTGTTATCTAGCGTGCTTCCATGCATTGTCGGCAACGCATAGCTGCAACGACTCGGGTTCAGTTTTAAAGTCCGGTGCAACCTGTGTGGAGTCCCCACAGTCTCCCTGTGGCCGCAATAGGTTTCCGTCGGGTGCTTCGTTTTCTTCTCCCACATACCGAAGATATGCGGTTTGATAGGTTAGTTAGTATAAATTGCATCTATTGCGCAGGACGGTGACTTGATCTGAGGAAGATAGCTGACGAAATGTCGGTTGACTGAATTACGGAAATAAATACTGAGGGAATAGAATTCCTATAGGCACTAGCATATACTTGATGGTCTGAATTGCCTCCCTCTATCTCGTATAAAAATATGTAAACCATAGAAAGCTCCTAGTTTCTTGTGATATAATATTCGCACGATGGTCTTGTGATTTGCGAAATCACTGCCCAGGTCGACACCGGATGGGCCTTCCTGTTTCATTCTTCTTCTGTGTAAACGTAACCGTAATGAAACAATTCAATGGCTGTTCGGCAGCGAGAATTTTAGTAGCAACCATCTGATCTGTGTATGGAATCACACATACATGCAATAAGTGGTCGATTTTATGCATGAAGGATATTGATGAACCTGATGTTTCCTTGTGTGAAGATCTGATAGTTTACATAATCTTAATTAATTCAGAATAGTCAATGGCACCATCCCTCATTTTCAAATTATAAATGGAATTTCCTTACCATGGTTGCCAAGGTGGGGTTTGAAAAAGGATCACAGCTTATTAGTCCAATACTCTGTATTGCTAGTAAATAGTAAACTGTTGAACCACTCGTGCTTAGAATAAACAAAGGTGGTCATAATAAAGAATTCCTTTATAAAATGGCGTTTGACGTGGCAGAAGCGGACATGATGTTTCTTCTCGTTGGGACATTGAAAACCACGACATTTAGTTTCAAATTATGCAGATGACCAGTCAGAAAAGAAGGAACATATTTATCGTAGGGGGACTGATACTTCAGAATTTTCTACAAAAGGGGGCTGCGGGGCTCAGGCACTGAATATATTAAGAATAGATATCGATAGAGTTGAACTGCTAAGCAGGCATAAGCAGAAGAATGGTTTATTACTGCTTCTATTTCCAATGTTTTTTTGTTTGTTTTTATCATCTTTGGGAATGCAAAATAATCTGCTATTTTCCCTAATCTTTCGCTCCATATTCGTCATACGGTTCATTCAAATGTGTTTTTTGACAAGTATGCGCAAAAGTGTTAACTGAAACTCTCTGTTCATTGATTGGGATTAATATCGACCTCTGTGTGACCTGGTAGCGTCAGCAAGGGTTTTCCCCTTCCATTAATAAGGTACACCTTTCTTTGTGTTATGATACTGGAGTCAGTGAGAGGATCATCAAATCCAGGGATCAATGGCGGCAATGGTTTGGATGGAGGTAATCAAAATCTGGTAGCATTGGGATGAATTGTTACATCAGTGGGTTGGAACTCTGGGAAAATAGATGGGTTACACTATAGCATCAGTACATGTTGCAACAATGGGAAGGAGTGGTCTCTGGGAGATTGAAAAGCTTTCGATAGACGACCGAATATCGTTGGTATTCCTGCATATTCTAACCATTTACTGTCGAAACCTTGCTCTTGTCGCTAATGATAGGAAACATATTTCAATTCCTGTTACCACAGCTCCGGGAATAAACTTGATAAAACAATCGTTATCTCTGATTATATTCTTCTCAAATGCTATCTCATCGCTGCTGCCGTTGCTGCTGCAATACCTCCTGCCAGACTTGAGTATTGTGTATTATTGGGGTTTTCAATGTTTTGTCTGCTCTTATCAGGAGAATTCAGAAAAGGAAAGGTAAATTTCCCGAACATTTTATCGTTGCAGACGGTGTCAGATGACCTAGCAGGCTTAAACGTGAATACATCGCCAAGGTTTAATGAGATGTATCCAAGATAGCTATCAAGACCAGAGTGCTCGGACCCTGAAAGATTTTTAAAGTTTTCCTTGTTCACCGTTCAGGTTACAAATCATTGGAATGCAGCAAAAGCAGCACCTCTTTTTTATGAGCGGCAGCGGAAATAAGCCAGCTAACCACAGGCCAGTGCATGTTACAGCGGTAGTTGATAAACTCTTGAAAAACTCTGAGGGATGGGATTACTAACCAATTGGAAAGTCAGAAATTACTCAAAGATATTCGGCATAGTTTTGTAAGGCGTTGATCCTCTCTGCCTAAATTGATTGAGTTGTTCGAAGAGGTAACAAAATATATTGATGAGGGATGAACGGCCGATGCAGCATACATGGACGTCAGAAGACATTTGACAAGTTCCCAGATGGAAGAATTGACAAAATATTAAAAATCGTGGGATCCAAAGCAACATGAAATATTGGACACGAAATTCGCTTAGTAATAGGACGAAGATGTTAAGAGTCGTGTTGGTGATCAGAAAATTATGACCAGCAGTGTACCACAGACTTAAGTGCTGGGACTTTTACTGATTTATTTAAATGTATAGTTTCGATATGAATATAGGAGGCATGACGAATAGGACTTTTGATGATTAAGCTGGTGGTTCTATTGATGTTTGGAGGGTAGCCATCGGCTACAGCATGATG
This sequence comes from Pristis pectinata, assembly GCF_009764475.1. Classification (NCBI taxonomy): domain Eukaryota; kingdom Metazoa; phylum Chordata; class Chondrichthyes; order Rhinopristiformes; family Pristidae; genus Pristis; species Pristis pectinata. Next base: position 39,045,589 of record NC_067424.1, read on the forward strand.
TTGATAGCTCAGTAAATTGTGTAGTGCAATGTCGGATGGAAATAAATCCCGACAAATGCGAGGACTATTCATGGTAGGACATTCACAATGAATCAAAGGGCCCTGGCGATTTTTCCAGGGCATTGGTGTACAAGTCCAAGAATCGCTGAAACTGGCAGAAATGTCGGATGAGGTAGTGAAGAAGACGTACGGAATGCATGCCTTCACTAGCCATGACATCTAATATAAGAGCGCTGAGGTTATAAACTTTATAAAAACATTCGTTACGCCACAAATAGTGTACTATGTATAGTTCTGTTCGCTGCAATGTAAGAAGACGCGATTGTAATGGAGCGGGTGCAGAGGAGATTCACCAGAGTGTTGCCTTGAATTAAGTGTTGCAGCTATGAGGAGCGCCTGGATTGGCTGGATTTCGTGTGGATCAGCCTGAGAGGATAGTTGGTAGAGATATACAAAATTATGAGAGACGTAGATAGGGTAGATTGCAGGAAACCTTTCTCCCTGGCAGACATATCGAAATTTAAGGAGAGTAGATATAGGTTTCGAGGGGATCTGAGCAGGAAGCTTTTTTCACGTAGAGTGTAGCTGCACTCCGCAATGCATTGTTGTGTGGTTGTTGGACGCAGGTCAAAAATATAGACGAGGACATGAGTCACAAAGGTATAGAACACCACTGGCCAAGTGCTCGTCAATTTAATTAGTACATACAAAAATCTGTCAGCCGAAGGGGCCTGTTTCTGTGATGTATGACTCTGTCTATGTTGTTAGATACTCAGCTTCAGTATGTTCTTTTATTTTGTTATCTGTCTTTAACAGCCGTTATTCTAAGAGAATGTGCATCTGTTCTGCACCCTGAGATATTCCTTCTGTTTTCTGCCATCCACCCTTCACTATAACTTGATTTCTCTCTGTTCATATTCTGCTAAAAGGCGGTGAGCTGAAACATTGTTTCTTTACTGCCTCTGTGAATGCCTGGCCCGTGCGTCTGATATTTCGGTTTGTTTTAATTTTCCGGCATCAGAAGTTCATTATTAGAACATCTCCAAGTTGATCGAATAATGAGCTTCCAACAGAACTGAAAAAAGCAAGATAAATGTATTGAGGGCATCTAAAATGGGAGAGTTAAACAACCAAGGGGGGTGTCTGAAGTAAGGTAAAATTCAAGAAAGCTTAAATTATAAAACGAAGAGGAGAAACAAAACAGTGATTGGAATAAAACATAAAAATCAAAGCCATGGGTCTGGAGAAGTGACAAGTTCGAACTGCTGGACCATTTTTGGAATGGTGCATGAGGCGAGGTGAAGAGGTCATAGTGGTAGTCAGTGTGATGATTAAATTTGAAGATGTAAAGTAACTCTGGGTCGTGCTTCTGGGCCGTGTCACAATTTGTCTTCCTTTTTGGAAAAGATTTTCACATTCGTACTCAGAATTTAATGTACTGGGTATTTTCACAAGTTTCTCAACTTCTCTGCTATCTTTCAACCATTTGGTAAATTTGCTCCAGATGCCTGAATTGGAAACTGCTTTAAATGTTCACCTTTTAATTTACATTCGCTTCAGCTGTGCTTGCTAACAGATTATTTCTCTTCACAATCATCTGTACTAAGTTACACCTCTTGGTGGTTGTCTATTTCAATTATCTATCTTCAGTCTGTTTACTCTTATTTGAATAGATATTAACATTTTGAGCTCGATTTAGAGAGTATGCTCTATGTCCAATACCATTCCTGTGATGGATCCTAAACTAACCTTGGAGAACACCGCATCCACCTATCACGATTTTGAAAAAGGAACTATAAAACCAAAGACTGTCAGAACATATGCAGTCCATTAAACCACTAGAACTTGTCCCTCCATTCAATACGATTATGGCTAGTCCCTCATCCCTCATCCACTTTCCTGCCACTTCCCTACAACACTTGATCTTCGTACTGGTTGGAACCCTATCTCAACCTGTCCCAAACGTTCTCTGTCGTAAGGACTTTCAAACACTCGCAACCATTTAAGAGAAGCATTCTTCCTCATATCAGTCATAAGTGAGCGCCCTTTTGACCACTCCCTCCACTTCTGGGTTATCCCACAAGAGGAAATACCATCCGAAAGGAAAGGGATAAATTAGTCAAAAGTCATTTCTGATTCTCCTTGATATGTGCAGTAGTGTGTAACCCAAAATGGTAGTTGATGACAAAATGGTGTAAGCTCGGAATGTGGGAATGCCTTCAGAATGTACGGGAGTACCGATGCACATCCTTGAGATTAGGCACTTCTGAAGAATGTTTTCTTCTTTGCAGACCTGTGGACTTTGTTCCTAAGTTATGTGTCGAGGCCGAAGTTCGCGAGTGATAAGAAGATACAGCTGGTACCAGTAAGGACTGGAAAAGTACTGGGGTGAAAGTTATGTTTTGAGGAGTATATAAAGGGACACCTTTTATGTGCAATTTGTAAACTTCCCTTAGTCTGGGTCGCGACTGGTGCTAAGACACAGAGAGAAGGCTGCGTCAAAGGCTGTCGGACACCTGAGGTTCCCTCTGGAATTATATAGATCAGTTCACTGATTGGTTGATAAGTATTGCTTTACTTCCTTCTGTATTTAAGTATTCTTCGTCCTTTCTGTATTTTATTCTTCATATATCTCTAGGAAGTTAGGTTCTATTACCTTTAACATGTGTATAGTGCCTCCTTTGTTTCTAAATGCCTCGTTGCTGAATCACGAAAAAGAAACAAGGAAGGACTTTTAAAATATTTTCGTGACACCATCCCAGCCGTCATTATTTGGCTCCCGAACAAGTTTCTACATTTCAATAAAATGCAACACTTTCTTCTAAAATTATCATTTCCAAATCGTTTGATATTTTCTTGTCGGATACATATTCCGTAGTATGGATCATCCTGGTGGACCTTCTCTGACCTACCTCCAACGACGTAACGTGTTTCCTCAAATACAGGGACTAAAATTGTTCGTCGTACTCTGCGTGTCGTCTCACTACTGTCATGTTCATTCTCAGTAAACCTTTCAGCTTACAATAAGAGCAACATTCCTTTCACCTTCATTATCTGTTGCACTTCCATGTAAGCTTCCTGAATTTCGTGCATAAAGAGTAGAAAATATTTTGGGCTTAAACTTATCTGTAATTCTTCATTTAACTATTGGCTGAAGAGAACCGTTCGCCATTTGGCTCCTCTTTCTCAATCGTCAATTGATTCCGAGCCATTCCCTCACTGTGTGTGTGTGTGTGTGTGTGTGTGTGTGTGTGTGTGTGTGTGTGTGTGTGTGTGTGTGTGTGTGTGTGTGTGTGTGTGTGTGTGTGTGTGTGTGTGTGTGTGTGTATAAATATATACACAAGTGGGATGCAAACGTTTGGGCACCCCTGGTCAAAATTTCTGTTGTTGTGAATAGCTAAGTGAGTAAAAGATGAACTGATTTCCAAAAGGCATAAAGTTAAAGATGACTCATTTCTTTAATATTTTATGTAAGATTACTTTTTTTTATTTCCATCTTTTACAGTTTTAAAATAACGAAAAAGGAAAAGGGCCCGAAGCAAAAGATTGGACACCCTGCATGGTCAGTACTTAGTAACGCCCCCTTTGGCAAGTATCACAGCTTGTAAACGCTTTCTCCAGCCAGCTAAGAATATTTCAATTCTTGTTTGGGGGAATTTTGCCCATTCTTCCTTGCAAAAGACTTCCCGTCCTGTGCGATTCTTGAGCCGTCTTGCATGCACTGCTCTTTTGTCTATCCACAGATTTTCGATGATGTTTAGGTTGGGGACTGTGAGGGCCATGACAAAACCTTCACCTTTTTTATAAATTGTTATATAAATTTTAATCTGGAATAGTGGGGGCTGGACTGCGCAGGCGCGTGACGTCAGCAGATAAGGGCGGGTAGTTTGAAAAGCAAACCGCCATAGCCAGCGGGCAGCATCGGAGCGGGCAGCAGAGTGAGAGGGAGCAGAGTGGTTAGGCTTTGGTTTAAGGGGCTTCAGCGGAAAGGGGCAAGGAGGGTGAGTAGCTGGTAAGCAGGTAAAGGTAAGGTTTTACCTGTTATCTGTTTGTAATTTTTTAAGTTAAGAAAGACTAGGGGGAAAATAAAGAATTAGTTCCGATGGAGGACATGGTGGTGTGCTGCAGCTGCTTGATGCGGGAGCCCGTGGACGTTACTGTGGTCCACGATGGCCAAATCTGCAATAACTGCTTGAAGCTGGAGGAACTTCGGCTTAAACTTGATGAGCTGGAGATGCAGTTTCAAACACTGCGCAGCATCAGGGAGAGGGAGAGTTATGTAGATACTGTACATAAGGAGACGGTCACCACCCTTACAGCAGGTACCTCTGGAGTCCAAGAAGTAGATAGAAGGGTTCTGTCAGGGGAGGGAAAAGGAAAACGTAAACGAACAGGCAATTAGACCAGAGGACCCCGGAGGCTGTTCCCCTAAATAAGAGGTTTTCCGCTTTGGAAGCTCTTGAGGGAGATGACCTGCGGGGACCTAACAGCAGTAGCCAGGTCTATGTCACTGGGACCGGTCCTGCTGCTCAGAAGGGAAGGGAGGAGAAGAGGAAAGCAGTAGTGATAGGGGACTCGATAGTCAGGGAAACAGATAGGAGGTTCTGTGACAGTGAGCATGAATCCCTGATGGTATGTTGCCTCCCAGCTGCCAGGGTCCGGGATGTCACTGATCGGGTCCACAGGATTCTAAACCGGGAGGGAGAACAGCTAGAAGTCGTGGTTCATATTGGTACCAAAGACATAGGTAGGAAGAGGGATGAGTTCCTGAAAAGTGAGTCTAGCGAGCTAGGCAGAAGGCTGAAGAACAGGACCTCAAGGGTAGCAAACGGGATTACTGTCAGTGCCACGCGATAGTGAAGGTAGGAATAGGAGGAGATGTCAGATAAATGCGTGGCTGAGAAGTTGGTGCAGGAGGGAGGGTTTTAGATTGTTGGATCATTGGGATCTCTTCTGGCGAAGGTGGGACCTGTGCCGAGAGGACGGGTTACACCCTAACCTGAGCGGAACCAATATCCTTGCGGCCAGGTTGGCTAGAGTGGTTCAGGAGGGCTTAAACTAGATTGCGAGGGGAAGGGAACCGGAGGAGTAGGTCAGAGGAAGAAGTGGATGGGAAAAAGTCAGACCTGACAGGTAGAGAGGCTTTCAGGAAGGAGAAGCAGAGTACAGGCTACAAAACTTGTAAGGTGGATGAACTAAAGTGCACTTACTTAAATGCAAGAAGCATCAGGAATAAGCGAGATGAACTGAGAGCTTGGATAAGTACACGAGACTACGATATCGTGGCTATTACAGAGACATGGCTGACATCGGGGCAGGAACGGATATTGAATATTCATGGTTTTCAGTGTTTTAAAAGGGATAGGTAGTGGGGAGAAGAGGAGGATGGGTGGCGATAGTGGGCAGGGACACAATTACAGCTGCAGAAAGTGTGTATAATATAGAAATAACCTCTCTAGAGTCAATATGGATGGAAGTTAAGAACAAGAAAGGGACAGTTACCCTCCTGGGAGTATTCTATAGGCCCCCCGGTAGAAGTAGGGATACTGAAGAACAGATTGGGAGGCAGTCTTTGGAAAGATACGAAAATAACAGGGTTATTAAAATGGGAGAATTCAACTTTCCAAATATTGATTGACACCTACTTAGTGCCAAAGATTTAGACGGGGCGGGGTTTATTAAGTGTGTCACGGACGGATTCCTGTCACAATATGTCCACACGCTGACTGGAGGGAATGCCATATTAGAACTAATTTTTGGTAATGAACCGGGACAGGTGACAGATCTATCGGTGGATGAGCATTTGGGTGACAGTGCCCATTGCTCCATAACCTTTAGAATTGTCGTGGACAGGGATAGGAGCAAAGAGGACGGGAAGATATTGAATTGGAGAAAGGCGAATTATAAGACTGTAAGGCGAGAACTTGGGAGTGTAAATTGGGATGACATTTTTGAAGGGAAATGTACTGTGGAGATGTGGTCGATGTTCAGGGATCTTTTTCAGGATGTTAGGGATAAATTTGTTCCGGAGAGGCAGAGAAGGAATGGTAGGGTGAAGGCACAGTGGGTGACGAGAGAGGTGGAACAACTAGTTAGGAAGAAGAAGGTAGCATACATAAGGTGTCAGCAGCAAGGATCAAACAGGGCTCGTGAGGAATATAGAGTAGCAAGGAAGGAACTTAAGAAAGGGCTAGGAGAGCGAGAAAGGGACATGAAAAGGCTTTGGCGAGTAGGGTTAAGGAGAATCCCTAAGCTTTTTTCTCGTAGATAAATAGCAGAAGGATGGTTAGAGTAAAGGTAGGTCCGATTAAAGACAAAGGTGGAACGATGTGCCTGGAAGCAGTGGAAATGGGTGAGGTTCTCAATGAATACTTCTCTTCAGTATTCACCAAGGAGTGGGGTCTTGATGATGCTGAGGACAGTGTTTTGTAAGGGTAATGTTCTAGAGTACGTCGATATCAAGAGAAGATGTGTTGGAGTTATTAGAAAATATTAGGACAGATAAGTGTCCGGGGCCTGACGGAATATTCCCCAGGCTGCTTCGTGAGGCGAGGGAGGAGCTTGCTGAACCGTTGGTTAGGATCTTTGAGTCCTCGTTGTCAATGGGGATTGTACCGGAGGATTGGAGGGTGGCGAATGTTGTCCCCTTATTCAAAATATGTAGTAAGGGTAGTCCAGGGAATTATAGACCAGTGAGCCTTACGTCTGTGGTGGGTAAGTTGTTAGAAAGGATTCTAAGAGATAGGATCCATGAGCATTTAGAGAATCATGGAATGATTAGGGACAGCCAGCATGATTTTGTGAAGGGAAGATCATGCCTAATAAGCCTGATGGGTTTCTTTGAGGAGGTGACCAGAAAGATTGATGAGGGTAATGCAGTGGATGTGGTCTACATGGATTTTAGTAAGGCGTTTGATAAGGTTCCGCATGGTAGGCTTCTTCAGAAGGTCAGAAACCAAGGGATCCAGAGAAACTTAGCAGTGTGGATTCAGAATTGGCTTTCCTGTAGAAAGCAGAGGGTTGTGGTGGAGGGAGTGCATTCAGGTTGGAGGGCTGTGACCAGTGGTGTCCCACAGGGATCGGTTCTGGGACCTCTATTTTTTGTGATATTTATGAACGACTTAGATGGGGGGTGGAAGGGTGGGCTAGCAAGTTTGCAGATAACACAAAGATCGTTGGTGTTGTGGATAGATTGGAGGGCTGTCGAAGCTTACAGAGGGATATTGATAGGATGTAGAGCTGGGCAGACGTGTGGCGGAGTTCATCCAGAGAAGTGTGAGGTAGTACACTTTGGTAGGACTAATTCCAATGAGGACTACAAGGTAAATGGCACGATGCTCGGCATTGTAGAGGAGCAGAGGGATCTGGGGGTTCATATCCACAGATCACTGAAAGTCGCCTCACGGGTAGATAGGGTAGTTAAGAACGCTTATGGGATGTTAGCTTTCATAAGAATTGGGATCGAGTTTAAGAGCCGCGAACCAATGATGCATGTTTACAAAATTCTGGCTAGGCCACACTTAGAGTACTGTGTCCAGTTTTGGTCGCCTCATTACAGGAAGGATGTGAAGGCGTTGCAAAGGGTGCTGAGGAGATTTACCAGGATGTTTCCTGGATTAGAGAGTATGCATTATGAGGAGACACTAAAGGAGCTAGGGATTTACTCATTGAAGAGAAGGAGGGGACACTTGATAGAGTTATACAAAATATTGAGGAATCGAGTGGAGAGCCAGCCCCTCTTTCCCAGGGCGCCAATGATCAAACCAAGAGGACATGGCTTTAAGGTAATGGGTGGGAATTTCAAAAAGAGATGTCAGAGGGAGGTTTTTCACCCAGAGAGTGGTTGGTGCATGGAATGCGCTGCCTGGGGTGGTGCTGGAGGCTGATACGTTTGACAAGTTCAAGAGATTGTTATATAAGCACATGGAGGAATTTAAGTTAGAGGGATGTGTGGGAGGAAGGGGTTAGATAGCCTTAGGTGTGGTCTGAAGCGCGGCACAACGTGGTGGGCCGAAGGGCCTGTCTTGTGCTGTATTGTTCTATGGCTCTATGTTTCTACCATCTCTGTGCAACATAATAATTGCCTTGCTCATTTCCTTTAAACTTTCCTCCTCTCACCTTAAAGCTATGCCCTTAAGCTTTGATATTTCCGTCCTTGAAAAGAAGACTCCGACTATGTACCCTGTCCATGCCTCCTTCAATTTTATATACATCTATCATGGCGCCAATCATCCTCTGTAGCTCCAGAAAAATTCAAGTTTGTCTGATCTTTCCTTATAGCTAATAAGCTTTAATTCAGGCAAGATAATGATGAACCATTTCTGCACCCTATCCAAAGCCTCAACATCCGTCCTCTACTGCCCGGAACTGCACGGAATATTCCAAACGTGGCGGAACCATAGTTTTATTACAGCCCTAACAATTTATACTCAAAGTCCGGACTGTTGAAGGAAAGTGTGCTATATACATTCTTTGCCACCCTATCGACTCGCGTTGTCACTTTCTGGGAGAGACGGATTTTAACCCCAAGATCCCTCCTGTACATCAATGCTCCTAAGTGCCCTGCCATTTAACGAACATTTCCCCCTTACGTTTGACCTCACAGTTGCCCGGATAAAACACCATTTGCCATTTCTCTACCTATAATTCCATTTTATCTGCATTCTACTGAGTCCTTTGACAACATTACTCATTATTCACAACTCCGCCAAGTTTTGTGTCACCTGCAAACTTACTCATCAGCCCACCTCTGTTTTCATCCCAGTAATCTATATTTACGTCACTAAAAACAAAAGTCCAAGGAATAATGCTTGCGGAACACAATTGATCACACACCTCTATGCAGATAGTACCCCTCTACCAGTTGTATCTGTCTTATGTGGGCGGGTGGATTTAAAATCCAATCTAGCAAGTCATCATGAGTTCCTTGAGCATTAAATTTTTGAATCAGCCCACATTGGGGACCTTGTTGAATATTTTACAAAAATATATGCATACAACAGCCACTTCCCTATCCTCACCAATCATCTTAGGCCCTTCCTCAAAAACTCGATGAACTTTGTAAGAAATGACCTCCTCTGCACAAAGTCATGCTGATTATCAATGATCAGTCCATACTTTTCCAGATGTAAGTAGATCCTATAGCTAAGAATCTTATCCAACAATTTCCATATCGCTAACAAAAGACTCGTCGGCCTATAAATTGCTGGTTTGTCCCCATTGATCTGAAACAAATAAAGAGCTTTGGCTATTCTCCGGCCTCTAGAATGTCGCCTGTGGCGAAAGAGGTTACAAAGATCTCAGTCAAGGCCCCAGAAATCTCCTTTCTTGCCTCTCTCAATAAACTCGTATGGATTGCACAGAGCTCCTGGGGACATCGATCCCCATGTTCGTCAAGAGACCCAACACATTCATCTTGTCACAGAATATCAGTATACACCTCCCTTATCTCAGTACTCTCCATGTCCTTCTCCTTGGTGAATACCGATGTGAAGTTTTCATTTAGCACCTGTCTCAATTCCTCGGGATACCAGACATAAATTCCCTCCTTTCTCCATGAATGGTCCTACCCTTTCCCTAGTAACCTTCTTGTTTTTAATTATATATAAAATTCCTTGGGATTTTTCTTAATACCATTCGCCAAGGACACGATAGTCATTTTTAGGCCTCCTGGTCAACCTCCGCGGCAGATAGGCCCGAATTATGTTGATGCATATGTTCTGCCGTTGTCATGTCTCTCAACACCAAAGCTTGGAACAAACGCTCTGTTCGACGCTCTGTCGCGGGAAGAGAGTACAAAATGGACAGTATCCAAAAGCGAATGAATCGAGCTCTACCAAACCAGTAAACATTCAAACTCTTACCAATAATAAAAGCTACTTGACTATTATCTCAGTCAAACTGAATAATGTCACCCGTTTCCACATTATTTTGTATTCACCATGTCCTCGCTCATCACTTCGTCTGGCTGCATCCTTGTGAAGGATTTTCATTCCTTCTCAAAACTCATAATGAATACATTATGACACAGTAACAAACCTGGACACCAAGTCCCATCATATAAATCAATAGCTTTGGCAGCATTAATCCCAACGACTTCTGCCCTCTTATTCGTCAATACAAATGGATCATTTTCCGACCTTCCACCTTCTGTCCATTAATCAATCGTCACGCCAGTATTTCCAACAAAACTATATGCAATAGTTTTGCTCAACGTGACGCATCTTACCGAATGCCTTTTCAAAGCTTAAATGCAACATAATCACGGTTCACTCTCATCAGTTCTGCTCTGTGCAAATATTGAAACCCCCTTGCAAACTTTTCACACCAGACTTCCATTTGATAAATATTGTTCTCCCTGTTTAATTCCATTATTATTTTCTAAGATCCATGTATATTTGAATATTTCCATCTTATCTTCTTGTGCACATCGTTTTCTAGTTCGCTTTATTTTTGTACCTTCCAGAGTAAGCGCATTTATGCAATCAAATGTGTGAAAACCGGTCTTCAATTCGAAAAAAAACAAGGATGTTTATTACTGCATCCATGAATTCCCTGGCCAGCCGTTAAAGTATTGAATCGTGCAGATTTTTAGGCCTTGAATAGCTTTAATTGCCCAGTTTCGCAATAATTTAACCAATACGTTCAAACTTAGCGAGCACGAATTTCTTGCAGTTCCACCGTTGCACTTCACAATCTGGAGTACATCGCCTCAACGTTGTTTTCCACATTTTAAACCTCACTCTCCTCAGCTTCAATTTAACTAGAAGTAAACTTCTGATGCCTTTAATTATTCGAGTCAATCTAACACCTCGCTGGAGCATCTCCACGGGGATGGGTATTATGACTGATCACTCTTTGGTTCAAATTTCACAAACACCAACAAATTAATTTTGTCTCCACGAAAAAAGCCAGTGGAGGCTGATACAGGCGCATCCAGCAGCTGCAGTCTCCTGACAAATCAACCCATTCATTTACAGAGCTCCATCCATTTCGTTCCATGTACATCTTATAGAGAAGCTAGAGGTAACGAGCAGAGCAATCGCCATCGACAGACAGTGGTTATCCATTCGGATGCAAATCCTTTCATTTCGTCGCAGGAAACGCATTCATGATTTGTGCCTCAGGAACTATTTTCTGCCCACGTCCCAAAAATGTATGGTCCGTTCCAGGCTCTTGCCTTTTCGACATTTACCATTGTTTCTTCCATCTATTTTACTTTTTACATTCTTTCTGTCTTTCTTTGTACTGTATGCTTCTGCCCAGTATCTACACCACTTAAATGAGTAATCAGTACCACCATTCTCTTTAAGCTGTAACCGTCTTCAATTCGGAGAGATGGTAGTGAACATGTTGGTCTGTAGGTTCTACCATCGAAGACGTAATCTCGTAAACGGAAACGGACAAATCTGAAATAATATTCCAGCTGATCATGAGTTGATGACTGATTTTTTGTTGTTGTTTCTTGCTCGGTATGTGGAGGGTTCTCCTTTCGCGCTCTTTTCAAACAACCTGTGTTCATACTTTTTTTCCGGATAATATTAGAATGATTTATATTTTATTGCTGCGAATTTATTTGGGATTATTGGAGAACCTGCCCCTCCCTCTGATTTTAAATCTTGGCGTGGGCGCTCTCTAGTTTTCGTTTACAAGTAGAGTCGGAGTCATTCTTCCAGAGAAACGAATTGCTGATTTCTTCCCCGGCATAAAATGAAAAGACACGGACATCATTTGTCAACTATTGTGCTGCCAGTAAATGCTGGTGAATTTGTTTGTATTCCCAGCTACTCTGTTTTATTTGGATAAAATAAAATGCACAGAGTTCTTTGGACACATAGTCTGTTTTGTCAGATGTACACGCGGATATTTCCGCCGACAATTATTCTAGACATAAAATTAACCTTACTGGCAGTGGTGGGATTTGAACCCACGCCTCCTTAGAGACTGGAGCCTAAATCCAGCGCCTTAGACCGCTCGGCCACACTACCGCATATAATTTCCTGATAGTCGTGCAAGCGGAGGATCAGGAAATAAGTTTTTCGATTGAATAGTCGAATCGTATGTTCACATATGTTACTGTCCCATCGTCCATTGTCATGAAAATTAATGATAGTACAAACTCGGATGTTGCTTCTTCTTTCAGGGATGATGCAGGGGCGTGTTTCTCGTCTGGTATCCGACCTTTTCTGACGGTCGTTACACATCATTTTCGATGAAACGTCCAAACTGGACGGAAGAGAGAGCGAGACAATCAGGGACAGAGGGAAAGAGGTTGATGGCTTTGAGGGGTAACAATCACAGGTGCAAAGAAGTAATCTGAGCAGAAGGAGTCAGAGTGTTGAACTCAACGTTGAGGAAAGGGGATCCGCTTGGCAAAGATAAACTCTGGAGAGAGGTTCAACAATGTTATACACAAAGTTCAATGCAATCTGCATCAAATACTGTAAAGGCAGGATATCTATTTTGTTTGTAAAGGGACGGGAGCAGCGGGCATTCCCGAACATTCGCCATGCACCAAAATGTGAAACCCATCATATGACAGGGAATCTTTCTACTGTTTAACAACCCTCTGGCTTGAAAAACAATGCGAGAGTGAGCGACAAAAGTTCAAAAGGCGGTCGAAAGGCAGGAACTCCAGTATTTCCAATCAACGCACGGCAATAGAAGGTAAAACTCTTTAATGTTGTTTGAAAAAAATGGCCACGGATTGTTTGAAAAGCGCGCGAGTGGGGAGGCCTCCATATACTAAGCACCAAAAACGTACTCGGTGATCGAATGAACATCAGCAGCGATGTCAGTAGAGCGTCATCATTTACGACGTTACTTACAGTAAGAAAATATATAACATACAGACCACGGTTTTCACTGCTATCCCGAGATTGGACGTGTACATTCTAAACGAATGGTGAGACGGATAACTCATCTAAGGTGTGAAAGAATGATGAGATGCATGCAAAGAAAGCCAGCTGAAATAAGAAGGAATATTAAGGTGGCAATCGTAGAAGGACCATTGGTAGATGTGGAAATCGCAACATGTCTTGTAAATACATTAGACCCACTGAAAGTCTGAGGTAGATATGACTAAGAAAAGGAACGTCCTGAGGAACAAATCATTGATGCATTTCGTGGCTTTGGTATAAAATGCATAGTACCCTGTGAATAACTGGATTGTTTTGCCAGCGGATTACAGTTTCTGGGTGCCTGGAGACAATGTTGATCTATCTGGCAATAGCTGGACTCAAACGCATGTATCCGTAAACAATAGAACCTTAATACAGGGCCTTATACTGCTCAACTACCCTACCCTGCATCTTTGGATTTTTGTTACGTGCTTCGCAAAAGGAGATGGAAATCAGCAAAAGGTGCAGTGATCAGCCTGCACAGAAACAGGTTATTCGGTCCACTACGTCTATGCCGCTCAGCAGACACCTTGTTATACTAATCCCACTTTCCAGCACTGGATCTTTAACACTCAATGTTCTGGTCCGATCTTCTACCAGTGGATATAATTAACAATAATGTTATTATGGGTGTCCCTTCTCAGTTTTAACCTGATGTGGGAGTGTTTTCGCCTGTTATTCGATCGCTTCTTAAAAACAATCCGAGAATGCAATGTGTCATGGTTTTAAAACCGAGGCAGGGGGAAAGGGTATTAATTGTTTGAACAGAGCGAGAAAATTATCGCTTTCATAGCCCGAATATCAACAATTTTAAGAGTAAATGCTTCCTTTCGCGTGCAAGTTTTCACATGTTGGTACCTCGCAAATTTTCCTAAATCCCAGCCGCTCCAATCCCTTTTCAAAGATTCGTATGTTCTCTGTTTAGCACAGTTTGAGCAGCACTGCATTTTTTCCCTGATAAAATTGTTGACCCTTCTCCAGTGTTAGTCTGAAACTATCAAATTCTTTATATTTTTGACCAATTTCACCACAACATGTCGGAGTAATCTGCCTCACCTGTCGCTTCAGCCTATGTTCAATTTCAATTTTGAGAGGTGGCAATGTGCACGTTTGGTTGAAGCTGCTGCCATTAAATACGTAACCCCTTAGACGACATTGTCCTCCAATACCAGCTGACCTTAATGTGGTGTCTGAGTCATATTATTTCCTGGATATGTTGAGACCTTCTTCCTCGCGCAACTTCCAAACAATCGGTGCCCCATCCTTTGACGAGCCTCATTAAAATGATTAACATCTTGGTCTCGCTTTTATTTGGAAATCTCAGAGATCCTGCCCCTCTCTCTCCTTCTGAGCTCTTGATATTCCTCTCTCTTACCTTTTTTCAACCAGTAATCTCCTCACCAACCCCGCCCCACACACCTCCACTACTCACGCTCGCTGTCAGTAAGTTATTCTCGCTCTCTCTTGCGCGTTGTTTGAAAGCTTTGTATAAATATTCTGTGTCGTTATACTCAGGTGTTCAAAAATAATCGAGTAACATTGACGTGCATACCCTTGAACCACCTGAAAGGAGAAAAGCGACAACCCACGTCTGTACTATCATCGAATATCTCCACTGGCGGACGATCTAACTGACTCCGAAGGCCAAGGACCTTTGGGAGTACACTTTCGGTGATCAATTTCTCGTAGGACATATAGACTAAATGGCAGGAACCTCAGGAGAGCTAATGGACATAGAGATTTTGGTTTGAGCCCATAGTTCCATGAAACTGGCGACACAAGGTAGTGAAAAAAGGAGTTTCGTAGCCCACCCTTCATAGCAGAGAAATGAGTATAGGATTTGTGGCGTCACCTTGCAGTTGAACAAAACATTGTTTAGACTGCGCTTACAGTATTCTGCACAATTCTGCTCTCCACACTATGTAACGGATGTGGTAGGAGTAGGATGAGCCCAGAGGAGAGTCACAAGGATTTTTCCTGTAATGGATGGTTGCAGTCATATGGAGACATAGGATAGGATCACTGGAAGGTAGGAAGCTGAGGGGTGGTAATGTAGACCCGACAAAGCTATGAGTCATAGGATGGGCAGTCAGAATCATTTTTGGCAGAGGAGTGCAGGACTAGAAAGAACAGGTTAAAGCGGAGGGGGAAATTTTATAGGAGATATCAGAGCCAAAAAGGGTGTTGAATATCTGGGAAGAGCTGCCAGAAGAGGTAATGGAGGCAGATACAATGATGGCGTTTAAAATAGATTTTTATAGGTACTTGGTTGGGAACGGAGTAGAGTGTTACGGGCCTAACGCCAGCAATTGTTTAGTGGAGAACGACATCACTGGCGGTATGGACGAGGTGGTGTTTGAGGGCCCATTTCTATGCTTTACGTTGCTATGATTTAATGACCTGGTGCTGAATAGTGAAAATAGTATAATGGATGTCATGGAAATTATGGGTCGAGAGGCACGTTTGCGTGCAGTGTGATTCCTAGACTCCGTCAAGTTTTCTGCGACCTCCTGAGGTAAGTGCAGGAAAAAAGATGCCCGAAAGTGAGGTCGAGCGATCAAAGCCGTTGCATTAAAGCTTCGGTCTGTACGGAGGGGCGGGTTCAAATACAACTGGTGTCTGATTGGATAATTCTGACTCTGAGAATGATTTTAGTGAAAGTTGCCATCGGACAGTCCAGCAGACGCAGTTTTCTGCAAAGCAGCCTAATAATTCAAAGAGCGCCATCCGTTTTGTTGCACCGAATTATAGCAACGAATGCTGGAGATATTCCACAGCTCAACTGCCGGCTTCAGATGACATAATACTTACAATTCAGGTCGACGTCCTCAGGGAATTTGAGGGAAGGAAAGACATTAATGATTTGTGCCTCGGGAAGTATGTTCCGCCAGGTACGTTGTTTCCGCTGATTATTTTTTTATTTTAATCCCGTAATTGTTTCTTCATATTTGCTGCAGTTTCACCACACTGTGCATGAGTAATATGCGAGAGATGGCAGCGTGCAATTGATAGTGTTTTCATTAAAGACGTAACGTCCTGAAGAGATCGCACTCCACTCACATCCCAGCTGACCTTAATGGGGTGTCTGACATACATTATTCCCTGGGTGTATGGTGGCCTTCTCCCTCGCTTACCTTTGAAACAATCGGTGTCCAATCCTTTCAGAAGCCTCATTAAAACGCTTCATATTTTTCCCACGCTTTGATTTGGAAATGTTAAAGACCGTGTTGTACGTTACTGTGAGTCAATGGCCGAATGCTGCAAAGTGCAATTAGTATGGTAGGTGACGTGGAAATAATGGGCCGGCGGACCTGTTTCTGTGTTATGAGTCTAAGACTCCATGATCCTACCACACATACAATTTACAGTTCGTGGTTCTTCATCCTCCTTCTGCACATGAGGTAAGTGCGGAAGTATAAAGTTATCCGGTAGTGTGGCCGAGCGGTCTAAGGCGCTGGATTAAGGCTCCAGTCTCTACGGAGGCGTGGGTTCGAATCCCACCACTGCCATTTGGGTTAATTTTGACTCGAAGAATGATTTCGGAGGAAGGAGGGATCGGACCACCTCGCAGCTTCTGTCCCTTGTACAAACAATCTAACAATTCACAGAGCACGATGCATTTTAAATTAATACAGAGAATGCTGGAGTTAACCTGCAGCTCAGCTGCTATCTGCATACATCGTAAGTTATCCATTCAGTTCCAGGTCGGTTTTTCGATGACATTTGATTTGTGCCTCAGGAAATATTTTCTCCCGCTTGTGTTTCCAAAATATTTCCTTTGTTCATCGAATTTAAAAGAGATGTTGGCTTTTGAAAAAAATAACATTCTTTTTACTGCCTATTGTAATCTTTTCATAATTCCCGAATTATCTGTCTTTATTTACCTTAGCTGTTGGTCTCTGTTTTCATACCATCACTGTCCCATTCATTTGGGACATTATTCGCGTTTTGTTACCATTTGCTGATTTAGAAAGAATGTCCCTCCCTCTATTTTTCAATCCGCGGCATTCCCTTCATTTGCCTACCTTCTGAAAAATATCTGCAGAGAACATATACATTGAACAAAAGGTCGATTGAAAAAAAGCAAATGATATGCGAAATGATGCTGTCAATTGCATCCCAAATGTTCCCAGACAATTAATGACAGAGGTGTTGTTTGGCGCTGTAAGGTTCAGATTGAGCAATTGGAAGCAACCTCCATAGTTGTGCACCAAGCAGCACTGTCAAAAATCAGCGGGATGATCACCACTTGCATTTCTGGATATTGCATTGTTGCAGCTGCTGTTTTGTTGACATTATCCTTGCTTTGATGATGGCGATGTTGACGTTGATCTCTATCTTTATGAGGTCAAATTCAGATGACGTTATGGATCTCTTTATATCTTGTCCAGACCATTGTTCGATAGGTAATTAGCTTTCTGGTTGCCATATTGCTGGGTTATACCACAGGCAATTCTGTTCACAACGATCTGGATACAGAGGGGATTCTGAGCAGTGAATTTATTGGCAGAGCTGTTGCTTTATACAGGACATATCTTATTAAACGTTGTTCAATCCGAGCACCCTGCGGAGTGGGAGGTAAAACACCGCGGACAAAATCTGCTGGACGAGCATCTCTGTTCTGTGTTAAGAGAGTGCATTGCAGAATTCTTGGTTGAAAGCATGCTGCGCCACGGTTGCGTTCTGCTTCCCTGCAGTGCATTCCTTCGCTAGGTTCAAAACAATCAAACTAACATCGAATGCAGTCTTTAGCACTTCGGGATCCTATCTCGTAAGCCAGTAGAAATCTGTAATTTCCATTCTTATGCATTGCGAGCTGCTGTCAATGGGCCAGTGGCATCTTTCGGTATCCCATAATAGCCTCGTTAATGTCCTCACTGAGATCTGCCACCGCTTAAAATGATCAATTGGGCAAGTAGTATAAAATGTGCTGGACATTTCCCAAATGGCAACACCGGTGTCTGTACAATAGCTTTTCCACTGAGTTAAATGTGTCTTCCTCACGCTACAAACAAGATCCGTGTGCTGATACTTCTGTTAGTCGAGCCTACGCAGAATCGAGACGCGGAAACGTTTCCAACTGCCGAAGTAATCACTTCCCTAACCAGGAATGAAGCCGCGGCAGCTGAGGCGAAAGCGCCTGGTCCAAACCACTGGACCTCCAAAGAATCTGACAAAAATGTTTCAGAAACTCAGCAAAGTTAGATTCGTATCTCTCAGCTGCCAAATAGCAAACTTAAAAATGAAATTTCTCTGGACGTCCCATCAGTTACTTGCGTAAGGAAATCGCCATGTAGGGAACTCAAGCCGAGCGGAATAAATTTACAAGGCAATTTTACTCACACAGCTCACGAAGCACTTCACATACTCATCATAACACAAACATCAAAGCTGCTTTTGCCGAAACATCGTCTCAACACTGGATGTGTGACGTAAATACTCTTCGATTAAAACTAAAATATGAGATTATTACTTCATTTGACGTACACGTCTGCAAGATTAGCAGGTGACACTGCCGTAGCCACTACTGCAGCGCGTTGCATGACTGATTAAAGGATCTACGTGTAATTCTTTCATATTACACGCATACCTTTTCTCGCATTGTGTTTCAAGGAAGTATGCCAGTTTATATGTTGCTGGGAAATATGCCACAAACTTTATTCTGATACCATACTTTCTTCTCACAATACATACCTGCAAATTGTTGCCGTACATTGACTTGTTGCGTTGAAGCTGATAGGGACTGACAAATTTTCACAATTAAATTTCACCAGACGTAAATGCCATTTGCTGTCAAGCACTGATGGCCGACGAGCAATGGAAGCAGATGACAATCAGGGCGGCAAGGCACGGCAGCTCACCTGGTAGAACAGCGGCCTCAAACATGTATTAAGCGTTTCTGACTGTGGTGCTGCATTTCTTGAGTTTGCCGTCTCTCCCAGTGATACAGTAAGTCTCATCCTTAGGCTATCTGCTTCCTTCTACGACAGGAATTGACCGTACCGCGCATTGAGAGCACCCAATCTTAACGAGTAGACGAACCCGAAATGTGATAACAGCTGCCAAACTGACCAAAGTTAAATTTATCTGCCTCACACGCCAAACAACAAATTTGCAAAGGGATTTGCTGCCGAAGCGCAACAGATCCCAAGGCAACCAAAATTTCATGTGTGGAATGTACAGCACGGAACGTGATCTGAACATTTATCTCAAGCAACTTATGAAGCGGTTTTCATTATCAATACAAACAGCAAACCTGCTACTCTGCAATCTTAGAATCGCCAATATGATCTCCACAAACTTCACTTAAAAATGAAATTGGAGAGCCTTTCTTTAAGTGCACTTGCAGGTCTACATCATGAACAATTTAATCCCGCGCTGGTTCAACACCAGTGAAATCACCATCGACGAACTGGAGATAGATTAGTGCTTATATTTCGGCCTTGTGAACCTGCAGCCATCGATTCAGTCCGATCTTCTTCTTTGCAATCTGCATTTGCAATTCAATTGCATCGCTAGGTGTACGACGTCGAAACCACATATCTTACTGTTCTGGTCTGCAATATGGAGAGGGTTTCCATAGGAAAACAGTATAGCAATCAACGGGACTTGAACCTTCTAAAAACCGCGTTGTCTATACGGTAGATTCCGCACTAAGTCAATGGTACCTGCACAGCCTGCCTTGAGTGTTCCAGGATATCAGGTGATCGAGCCGCTGCGAATGCGGATTTCCAGTTGCCAAAATATACTTCCCTGAAACTACGGTGTCTCTTCTGCCTGAACCTCCGCCACACTATTACAGATAATCATTATTGTGCGTTACGTTAGTCGCAGTTCTTGTGCACTTCGATCTTTACCTTTGATCCGATTCCACAGGATACTCCGATGGATTTCAAAGGGATTCTGACGGGATAGCATAACTTATGGTGCAGTGGCAGTCCGCTACAAGACACGGCAGAACAATGGGATGCAATATGCACAGCCGCAGACAAAGCAGCCCAGAAAAATGTGCTGGGTGATCACCGGAAAGTTAGATTTGCTCTTTTTCACTTAGAGACTGCACCTGTCAAATGAATGGAGAATGTAGGTGACTGAAAAGAAAGATGATGGCGCCTGATGGCAATGTGTGTGTTGGAGGGGCGGGGGATTGGGTGTGAACTTGATCATCTTTGGACAAACAATACAAACTCAGAAAGTTTGTTACCTTCAGAAAAGCCTGATTTCTGCAATGTAACTTGTCCAGGCCATAGGGAAGGCTGCTTCTCTGGAATTCTATAATGGCCAATATCATCTCAACTAATTTCCATTCACAATCAAGTGAGATAGTTTTCCTCTTCCTAATTCTGCATGTCAAAATCTTAAACAGGATTACCCTGCCTTGTTCATTACTTACGTGCGTTCTGTGCATGAACAGATTAAAGAACACAGTGCATTTCTTTCATATTACGGACAGGCCTTTCTATTTGAAATAGCCATGTCGAATTATGTTAAACTTATAGGCACTGAGGATGTTTATTCAATGATCATTAACCAGATTTCGACGCCATTAGCTGATAATCTCTAATTGCACCGAGCTGAAGTGGCACATGCCATTTACTGCGCCACGGTGACGAACCTCCAAGAACTGCTGTCACACTGATCCAGAGAACCATGAGCATGATTTACGTATGCCACTTTCTCTATGCACTTTTCACCTTTGCCCTGAGGTACGTTGGGAATCCAGTGGTTACTCCGAAGGATTTGCAAGGGATCCTGAGCAGACGGTGTTATTTAACGTGAGAAGGTTCTCTGTTGCAAGACATCGGCTCAGGAATCGGAAGCAAGCTGCATAGTCGCAGACAAAGCAGTTCCGGCAAAATGTGCAGGCTGATCACGCGTGCTTCCAATGGCATCTCTAGGCTTCCGACGACACATTAGCATGTCTTCTATTTCAGAGCTGCGCTCGTGGCCAGGCGTTATTTGCGCAAAGGTTATAAAGAGCAATCCGTCTGATTCCTTCTACAAATCCCGATACCTATACAGTGGTTTCACAACGAAGTGCAAGACACCATGATCCTTCCCGAGTAGCAGTCTTCGCATATCGCATGATGGTCCAGTGGCTGCAGAGTAGAGAGGTTCTGAAAACACACTTCCCTGTCCGGGCATCAAATCCGGTGACGGCGGTGAGAACGCCGCTTCTCAACGATGAGACAACCAGGGAACCTGACAAAAGCGAAGCTGAGAAAGACTAGCTTTGTTTCACATCCAGACAACAACAGCAAACGCTTTCTATCGTCGTCCCAGCAGTTCCCCGGCAACAAAATTGTCACGTGAGGACAGCACCCCGAGTACAAAGCGGCGTGTGTTGATAAAGTGCCTCAAGCTGTTTCTAAACCTCTGCCTATTTCAAACCAATACAATCATGTTATTTTCAAATCTTTATCTCAAAACTGACTGGATGACTTCAATAATCTTCGATTATAATTTGAGACAGAGATTTATCGTTTGCTCAAATTGAATGCACTCTATGCATCTGGAGCGTATTTGACCCTCCCTTTGTGATCACGGCCGCAACATTTCTTGCTTCCATGCACGGAAGAACGCCAGCCATTCCTCTCACGCTTAAGACTTCTGATATTAATAATTTGAATTGACCCTAGCGGTTTATACCACGTCACCAAGTATCTAATAATCTTTCTTATGATATCTTCTGACAATTTTCACTTTCAAATACTTACCCTTCAAATGTTCATTGTTATAATGCTCCTCCGGAGGTTTACTCAATTAATTTCGATCAATCGTCGGGCAAGTACATGCCCACCTCTACTTAGCCAAGATCACAGGGACCGTTCCCAGAGCATAGCTGATTTCCTGGCTCAAACCTACAGCCAACAAAAAGATTTTTTTTACGTCTTATGTGGCATTTGTATCAATAACGTTGCAAGTCTTCCCTTGTGTGCATTTGTTCCCTTCCATATTGCAAACACATCAGATTTGCTCTGTCACGTAGCGACCGTCAAAAGCATCGCGAGTGCTGGTGACTGACAGAAAGATGATTGCAGTTGATGGGAAAGCGAAGTGAGCTTCATCAGCTTTGAGTAAATGATATAGACGCAGCTCCTCCTTGAAATTTGGGGAAGCCTGATTCCTGCAAGGTAGCTTGCTCGCTCAGTGAAGAATGCAGTGTTCACTTGTGCCGGCAAGAGAAGTTGATTGACACATCTCGTGTTCCTCGAGCAGATGAAGCCTTTGAGCGGTGGTACTGGTCCTATCTGCCAAAACATACTCCCCTGACCAAGAATCGAACCCGGGCTACGCCGATGGAAGCGTAGAATCCTAACCACTAGAGCACCAGGGAATCGGAATGAAATGTCCCCTGTTCAGCAAGATACTATTTGCCTGGCTCACAAGCCAAACAGCAACAACTAAAATGTTTCCAGATCATAGAACATAGGACAGTACGGCACAGGAACAGGCCCTTCGGCCCACGATGTTGTTCCGATTTAATTAAATTCGTAATCAAATGCCCAAGCAAACTAATCTCTTCTGGCTGCGCAATGTCCACATCCGTCCATTTATTGCACAGTCATGTGGCTATCTTAGGGTGTCTTGAACATCTCCATCGTAAGTGCCTCCACCAGCAATCCTGGCAGCGCATTCAAGTCACTCACCACTTTCTCTGCAAAATAAACTTGCACCGCACATATCCTTTGAACTTACCACCTCTCACTTTAAATGCATGCCCACAAGTATTATATATTTCAACCCTGGTTAAAAACATTGGCTGTCTACTCCATCTGTGCACCTGATAATTTGATAAACTTCTATCACATATCCACTCAGCCTCTGCCGCTCCAGAGAAACCAACACCGGTTTGTCCACCCTCTCTTTTAGCACATGCCCTCTAGTTCAGGCAGCAGAATGGTAAACCTCTTCTGCGCCCTATCCAAATCCTCAATATCTTTCCTGTAACAGGGAGACCAGAATTGAATGCAGTTCTCCAGATGCGGCTTAACTGGAGCTTTATTAAAGTGGAACATAACTTCCTGACTCTTAAACTTAATTCCTCGACTAATAAAGGCAAGCATGCCATACGCCTTCTTTACCACCCTATCAAATTGTGTAGCCACATTCAGGGAGCAATGGTCTTGGAACCCATGATTCCCTATGCACATCAACAATGTTAAGGGTTTGCTATCAACAGTGTACTATCCCGTTGCATTTGAAACACTTCACATTTGTCCAGATTAAGCTCCATCTGCCGGTTCTCCGCACATATCTGCAACTGATCTATACCCCGCTGTATCCTTTGACTGTCTTCTGCTCTATGCACACGAACAACAATCTTCGTATCGTCTGCAAACTTACTAACCCGCCCATCTGCGTTTTCATCCAGGATTCATGTGCTGTTTAAACATATATATATATCGATCTGGAAATCAGATCTTCTTTATCTTTTACTCGCTTAGCCATTCACAGTAACAGATATTTTGACCAGGGGTGCCCAAACCTTTGCATGCAACTGTGTATAAGACTTTCCCCACACTAAACCATGATGACTGTCCCTAATTAGGCCATTGTTTGCAAATGCTCAAAAAACCTATCCCAAAGAATATTCTGCAGTTACTTCCCGGATCATCGTTTCCAGGGTGATCCGTATTTTCCGTCTTGAATAACGGAACATCAGCCACTCGGCAGTCCTCCGGGACGTCGCTTCTGGCTTCGTTCTTGCCTCATACTCCAGTAACTTGCACTGCTCCAATTTAATACTCTCCCACAAGATCCATACGTATCCTTCTCCATGGTTATCTTAAAACTTAAGGAGTTGTTATCACTGCTCCCAACCTGCTCTCTCACTGAAAGGTCAGTCACCTGGCCAGGCTCATCACCCAGCACCAGCTCCGGTAGTGTGCCTCCTCTTGTTGGAATATCTGAATAATGATTGAAGAAACCCTCTTGGATGCACCTAACAAATTGGACCGTCAAAAGCTTTTGTACGAAGGATGTCCCAGTCTATATGAGGAAAGCTGAAGTAACTCGCTGAAACAGCCATGTTGTTTTGACATCTTTCCCTAATCTCTCTGCATATCTGTTCCTCAATATACCGGTGGATATTGGGGAGTCTGCAGTATAATCCGATCAGAATGATTGCACCATTCCTATATTTGATTTCTACGCAGATATACTCAGTGGATGAGCCATCCATTATGTCCCCTCTGCGTGCAGCTGTGATATTATCCCTAAATAATAGCGCAACTCCCCCGCTCCACTTTTATCACCATCTTTACTGAAACATTGAAACCCTGGAACATGAAACATCTATTCCTGTCCCTCTCGCAACCAGGTCTCTGTTACGGCCGCAACGTCATAGTCCCATGCACTGATCCATGCCCAAAGTTCATCACCCTTACCCATAATGCTCCTGGCATTAATTTACACACACTTCAACTCTTCCGTCCTAATGTGTCTATTACCCTGCTCCTGACTGGTTATTCCTACTCATGATATCTACCTTCCACTAAATCCCTCCACTTTCTGACCCAAGGAACTGGTTCTCATTCCACTTCCAAACTAGTTTAAACACCACACCCCTCCCTCACCACCACCCCACCATCTAGAACTAGCGAACCTGCCGGCCAGGATATTGCTTTCCCTGCAGTCCAGGTGCAATCAGTCCCTCTTTTACAGGTCGCCCGTTCCACAGAAGAGGTTTCAATGATCCAAGAACCAAAATCCCTGCCCCATGCATTACTTCCTCAGCCACACATTTAACTGCTCATTCTTTCTCTTCCTGCTCTGACTGGCACGTGCTACCGGGAGTATCCAGAGATTACAATGTCCGAGGTCCTGTTTTTCAGCCACTTTCCTTACTCCCTATAATAACTGAGCATGACCTCTTCGCCCTTTTGACCTTTGCCACTGGTGCCAATGTGCACCACGTCCTCTGCTTGCTCAAGCGCCACCCTGTGAATGTACTGCAGCCGCCCTAAGACATCAGAGACCCTGGAATCCGGGGGGGGGGGGGAACAACACCACAGCCTGACGACTATTTCACGGCTACAGAATCTGCCATCTGTCCCCTTAACTCGAATATCCCAGCACCGTTGTTCTGCCTCACTTTTCCTTTCCCTGCTGAGCTTCAGACCCGACCACAGTGCCACATCTGGTAGCTGTTGCTGATACTTGATAATTCATTACACCCCCCCCCCACCCCCAGCAGCATCCAAGGGAGTAGACGTTGCTGAGAGGGATGACCACAGGGGTACGCTGCAGTGTCTCTCACTTTCCCGTACTTCTCCTGGTGTCCTACAGTCGGTTCCTGAGGCGTGACCACCTCATTAAAACTCTTGTCTATGATGCTCTCAGCTTCCGAGACAATCCTAATTACATCCAACTCCAGCATCAGTTGTTTTCACACGGACAGTCAGAAGCTCCAGGTGGGCGCACCTCCTGCAGGTGAAGACATCAGGGACACCGATACCACTGCACTAACTGACATCCCCGCTACTCTAATTGGTACAATAATTATATGGAAAACCTCACCTGCAATTACCTGCTCAGCCTTCTCTCACCGAAGCTCCTGAACCAAAGACCCAGCGCGTCATTACACCTCAGAACGACCAACACCCAAAAATGGCAGCTTCACAATCGCCACGCCTCTGAACCTTCCATACCGTTTCTACCTGCAAAAATCAATTAGACAAGGGCGATCTTAACTGAATCACAACATTGGGATGAAGTCCCAGCAGAAATCCTGGCAGCCAAAATCGCCTGAGCAAAATGGACACTTGTCACAACTTTTCAGAAAAGCTGCAAATGAATCATGCGTACATTCCACGGACCAATGTCAGCGACAGACATGCATTCAGTTGATTTACTACTTTAAACCTGCAGCCCTGTAAAACAATTTCTGACCTGATCTGTGAAATTGTGTCAGTGACATTGCAAATCTTCATGTGTGTGTACCCGTTTACTTCAACGTCGCAAACTCGTTAGATTTGCTCGGACACGCAGTGACTGTCAAATGGAAAGCAAGTGAAGGTGACTGATAAAAGATGAGAGCGGCTGATGTGATTTGGATATGAGATTGATCGTCTTTGGGAAAACGATATGAAGTCAGCGACACCTTTTCGTTCATAGAAGCTCGATTCCAGCACTGTTGTTTGCTCAGTTAGTGAAGGTTACCGTGTTCTCTTGTGTTGGCAGGCGAAGCTGATTGGTAAAGCTCAGACTGGTTGAGCAGATGAATCATCTGAACGTTACCACTGGTCGCAGGTGCCAAAACACGCGTCCCAAACCGTGAACCAAACTCGGGCCGCGGCGGTGAGAGCGAAGAATCCTAACCACCAGACTACCAGGGAATCTGACAAATGCAACGCAAGCAGACCAAGATTTTTTTTTAAAAAACCAGGCAACCATTGAAAAGAATTTCGATCCACGACCCAGCATTTCCTCGGGCAACACAATTGTCATGCGAGGACAACAGCCCGAGTGCGAAGCATCGTGCCATCAAAATGTATCTTAAGATGTTTCTCAACCACTCTTTCTTTCAACCAAACACAGTCCAGGAACATGCTCGTGTCCAATCCTCATCTCAACACTGACTGGATGACCGCAATAATTTTCGATTCATATTCTACTCTCTGATTTATTATTTTCTGAAATCGAATTCAATCTCTGTGGCTGGAGCACATTTCACGCTTCCTTTGTCATCAAGGCCGCATCGCCTTTTGCCTACATACACAAAAGAACGCTAGGCATTTCTTTCACGTGACAAAACGATTTCTGATGACTGACGATCTGAATACACGGTGGCTGTTTATAACACGCATCCAGTAATCATGCTTGTTATATCGTCTCTACTTTCTAACAGTGTTGACCTCCAAATTCTAAAGCCTCAAATGTTGCCTGCACTGATACTTCTTGGGAGCTTTATTGTCTTCACTTCCGTCAACGTTCATTACCAGAGGATGCCCACATCCCCTTAGCCCGGGGTACAGTGACCGTCTCCGTCTTACAGTCGCGCAATCAGCTGAATTTTTGCCTCAAACCTGCAACCAATAAAATTAATTTCTTACTTCTTTTGAAGCATTTGTGTCAAAGACATCGGAGGAATTTCCCCGTGTGCATCTGATTACTTCCAAGTAGCAATCGCGCCAGATTTGCTCTGTCACTCAGCGACTTCCAAATGGATCGTGGGTGCAGGTTAATGATTGAAAATTGAGGGCGCTGAATACGAATCAGATGTGAGTTTGATCATCTTTGGGTAAAGACAGGACAATAATCTCAAATTTTCACTCAAGCTGCAAACAAAGCGATCTCCGTTGTCAACGTACACAATCGACAAAGATGCTTCTCTGCAATCCGACAATCGCAAAAATCATCTCAACAAATTTACGTTCACAGCCATCAGACACAATCTTCGATTTCCTGCATCTGCACGTCAACATCATCAGTGCGTTTACCCTACCTTGTTCATTTTTGGGCAACCTTCTGTACTTCCACACATGAAAAAACACAATGCATTTCTTTCATGTTGCGGTCAGGCGCTTTCTCACTTTCTATTTGATATAGCCATGTCCAACTATGATACTTCGAAACTTATAAAACTTTTCTTATGCTCTCCTATCATTCTTCTCACCATGACTTCCCACAAATCATTACATGACTTTTCTTGTTGTGTTAAACTGACGGACTCTGAAGATGTCGTTCACAACTAACGTTCACAAGATGTCGACGCCAGCAGCTGACAATCCCCAGTTTCACGAGCTGAAATGGTAAGTACCATGCAGATCTCCACGATGACACGCGGCAAGAAATGCCGCCACACTGCTCCAGAGACCAATGACCAGGCCTCAAGATTGCAACTTAAGGGTGCACTTCCACCACTACACTTTTACCATTACACACTTAGCAGGAACTGTCGTTCAAAGCTACGATTGTTGCCAGTCATTCCTTGAGCAAGTAGATCAAAATCAAGTAGCCATATGCCTTCCAAATGCACGGTTGCCTGTACGGGAGCTTCACAAAGAAGTAGTGCCAGCAGAAACCTGCAGCGAACACAATGAATTTCTGACCTCTTCCACAACATTTGTTTCAAAAACATCGCAAGACTTCCAGTCTGTGCACCTGTTTCCTGCAAAGTGGGCAAGCGCGTTAGACTTCTGGCTGAAATCACCACATCTTAACAATATTCTCTTGGCCTAGCTCATAACTCAGAAAACAAGTATTCAAAATGATTTTCTTATCAATAAACAGCACAAGTACAGGCAGCTAAAATCACCCGAGCCCAATGGACACTGATCGCATCTTTTCACTCAAGCTGGAAGCGAAGCCACCGACATTCTCAACGTGAAACAAGTATCAAAGCTGCTTCGATGGAACCCGCAGTAGCCAAAATAATCTGAACCAACTACCATTAACAATCAACTCAGACAATATTTCTTCGCAAACATCGTCGCGTCAAGGTGATCAGCACGATTCCCCTGCCTTCTTCATTGCTGTGATACATTCTCCACAAGCGCAGTTGAAATAACGCAATGCACTTCTCTAATGTTACGGACAGGCTCGTAATCCACTTCTATTTCAGATAGACGTATCATATGTGAAACGTTTCAAAACTCAAAATCTTTCTTCTGCAATACATTCTCACTTCTCCCCGAGAATTCCTACAGTTCAGTTTATAATTTTTCATTATTGTCATAAAGAGGCGGGAACACACACTGTTTATTCAATGAACAATCACCACATGTCGACGCCATCAGCTGCAAATCTCCAATTACCCCTAGATGAAGTGGCACTTCATGCTACGGACAGGCCCTTTCTCGAGTTCTATTTCAAATAGCCCCATCCCATTCGGAAACCTTTCGACAATCAAAAATCATTCTTCTGCTAGACTTTCTATCTTCTCCCCGAGATTGCCTGCAATTCATTGTAAGACGTTTCCTTGTTGTCTTAGACTGAGCGGCACACACCATGTTTATTCAATCAACAATCAACAGATGTCGATGCCATCAGCTGACAATCTCCAATTGCCCCGAGATGCAGTGGCACATACCAAGCAGGGCCCCAGGCCAGCACACCTGCAAGTACTGCCGCCGAGCCGTTCCAGCAAAACCATGAGTAGTGGTTACGTTTGCCGCTTATCGGTGACCTGTACACCTTTCCCCTGGGGTCCCTTAGGATTGCCTGCTTTACTCCGAAAGATTCGGAAGGAATTCTCGGGGGGCAGCGTGACTTACCGTGAAAAGGCTCTCTCTTTAAGCTATCGGTTCAGGGGTCGGAAGCAGCCTGTGGAGTGGCAGACAAAGCAAGCCAGGCAAAATGTGCCGCCTGATCAGCCGTACTTCGTGTGGCATCACTACCCTTGCGATCAATCGTTCGCATCACACCTCATTCATGGCTGCGATCGGTGCCAGTTTTTATTTGGTCAAAGTGGACAAAAATCAACCCGATTTCTGCCTTCTAATATTCGCTTGCCTCTCCGGGAGCTTCGCAACGGAGAGGAAGATACCTTGATCATTCTACAGGCAGACGCCCTGTGTTAGCAAATCTGCTAATCCACTGACTGCTGGCTCCCAAGATTCTGACTGCTTCCAGTTGCCAAGCCACACTTCCCTGGCCGGGAATCGAACCCGGGTCGCGGCGGTGAGAGCGCCGAATCCTAACCACTAGACCACCAGGGAGCCGACAAATGCAACACACGCACACGAACAATGGATTTCTTTTATATCCAGACAATCGTTGAAGTGGCTTGCTGTCCACTTCCCAGCAGTTCCTCGGGCAGCGTAATTGCCGTGCGACCACAGCAGCCCGAGTGCAAAGCATCCTGCCATGAAAATGTCTCGCAGGCTGTTCCTCATTCACTCTTTCTTTCAACCAAACACACTCAAGGAACATGCTCTTGTCAAATCCTCATCTCGACACTGACTCACAAATCTTCGATTCACATTCCAGTCCGAGATTTCTCCTTTGCTCCAATCGAACGCATCCTCCGTAGCTGGCAACATTTCACTCTTCCTTTTTTCATCACGGCCGCATCACCTTTTGCTTCCAAAAACGAAAGAAGGCCAGGCTGTCCTTTCACGTCTCCTACAGATTTCTGATGATTGATAACTTGACTTCAAGGTGCATGTTTACCCCACGCCAACAAGCATTCAATACTCATGATTTATATATCTTCCCTGCCTTCTGACAATCTTCACCAACCCTCAAGTCTTTCAATTTGTCCGCCTGTTCCCTTCCAAGATTCAATCGCCTTCGATTTACTCTGTTATTGAGCAACTGTCCAATGTGTCGCGAGTGCAGCTGACTGATTGAAAGATGAGGGCGACGGAGACGAGTGGGATGCGAGCTTGTTCATCTTTGGCTAAATTCTGTCAACTCAGCTACTAATTTACAGTCAAGAAAGCCCGATTGCTGCAAGGTAGCATGCTGACACTGTGGAGAATGCCGTGCTCACTGCATCCAGAAGCGGCCTCGATTGATATATCACTGGTTTGTGGTGTAGATGAAGACGCGGAAAGTTATCACTTGCCGCAGCTTCCAACACATACTTCCCAGACCGGGAATCGAACCCGGGCCGCGGCGGTGAAAGCGCCGAATCCTAACCACTAGACTACCAGGGAATCTGACGGAAATCACCACAGCTCACCAAGATTCTCTTTGCCTAGCTCACAAATCAGACAACAAGTACTCGAAATGATTTTCTCATCACGTCCCAGCAGACGTACGGGCAGCTAAAATCACCCAGGCCAAATGGACGTGATCTCATCTCATCACTCAAGCTGCAGGCGAAGCCACCTCCATTCTCAACATACACAAGTGTCAATGCTGCCTCGCTGGAATCCTCAGTCGCCAATATCCTCTCAAACAAGCACCATTGACAATCAACTCAGACAATTTTCCGTTTCCCACATCTTCGCGTCAAGATCATCAGCACGTTTACCTTGCCTTCTTCATTGCTGCCCTACCTTCTGCCAATGTGCAGCTGAAAGAACGCGACGCAGTTCTTTCATGTTACAAACAGGCCCTTTCTTCTCCTGTTCTATTTCAAATAGCCCCATCCCATTGAGACACCTATCGACAATCCAAAATCTTTCTTCTGCAATAC
The DNA here is from genome assembly GCF_009764475.1 of Pristis pectinata. NCBI lineage: Eukaryota > Metazoa > Chordata > Chondrichthyes > Rhinopristiformes > Pristidae > Pristis > Pristis pectinata. The sequence goes on from NC_067424.1 coordinate 39,076,579, forward strand.
TTTCTATCTTCTCCCCGAGATTTCCTGCAATTCAATGTAGGACTTTTGTTTGTTCTCTTAGACTGACCGGCACACACCATGTTTATTCAATCAACAATCACCAGCTGTCGACGCCATCAGCTGACAATCTCCAATTGGCCCGAGATGAAGTGCCACATACCAAGCAGGGCCCCAGGCCGCCACGCCTGCAAGTACTGCCGCCGAGCCGTTCCAGCAAAACTTTGAGTAGTGGTTACGTTTGCCGCTTATCGGTGACCTGTACACCTTTCCCCTGGGGCCCCTTATGATTTCCTGCTTTACACCGATGGATATTGAAAGAATTCTCAGAGGGCAGCGTGATTTACCTTGAAAAGGCTCTCTCTTGCAAGCTATCGGCTCAGGAATCACAAGCAGCTTGTGGAGTGGCAGACAAAGCAAGACAGGCAAATTGTGCCGCCTGATCAGCCGTACTTCGTGTGGCATCACTACCCTTGCGATCAATCGTTCGCATCACACCTCATTCATGGCTGCGATCGTGCCAGTTTTTATTTGGTCAAAGTGGATAAAAATCAACCCGATTTCTGCCTAATATTCGCTCTGCCTCTCCGGGAGCTTCGCAACGGAGAGGAAGATACCTTGATCATTCTACAGGCAGACGCCCTGTGTTAACAAATCTGCTAATCCACTAACTGCTGGCTCCCAAGATTCTGACTGCTTCCAGTTGCCAAACCACACTTCCCTGGCCGGGAATCGAACCCGGGCCGCGGCGGTGAGAGCGCCGAATCCTAACCACTAGACCACCAGGGAGCTGACAGATGCAACGCACGCACACCAACAATGGCTTTCTTTTATATCCAGGCAATTATTCAAGAGGCTTGCTGTCCACCTCCCAGCAGTTCCTCGGGCAGCGTATTTGCCGTGCGACGACAGCAGCCCGAGTGCAAAGCATACTGCCTTGAAAATATCTCTCAGGCTCTTCCTCATTCACTCTTTCTTTCATCCAAACACACTCAAGGAACATGCTCTTGGCAAATCCTCATCTCGACTCTGACTGGCTGTCCTCACAAATCATCGATTCACATTCCAGTCCGATATTTCTCCTTTGCTCCAATCGAACGCATCCTCCGTAGCTGCAGCATATTTTACTCTCCCTCTGTTATCTCAGCCCCACGTTTTGCTGAGTTCTGATGATTAATGATCTGAATTCGCCCGGGCTGTTTATGCCACGGCTCCTGGCATCCAATAGTCCTGCTTGTGATATCTTCTGATAATTTTCACGTTCGAATTATATGCTCTCAAAATTTCCTTGTCTTATACTCCTCTGGATTTCTCTTCTCTGCACCTCCATCAACAGTCGATACCAGTAGATGCTGACCTCTACTCATCCCGTATTTCAGGGGCAATCTTCGGCTTACAGTCCCGCACACCTCTGAATTTTTGCCTCAAACCTGCAGCCAACAAAATTTCCTTCCGCTTATGCGGCGCATGTTTCAAAGACATCGCTATTTTTCCCCTCGATGCACCTGTTTACTTCCAAGTCGCAAGCGCCTTAGATTTACGCTGTCACTTACCGCCTATCTAATGAATCACGAGTGCTGGGGATTGGTTGAACAATGATGGCGACAGATACATGCTAGATTTGAGCTTGAATATCATTGAGTAAATCCTGTCAACTCAGCTGCTAATTTACAGTTAGGTTTCCTGATTCTGCAAGGTGGCATGCTCATTCAGTGAAGAATGCATGCTCACTTGTGTCGGCAAGAGACGTTCATTGATATTTCAATGGTTGATGGAGCAGATTTAGAATCTGAACGTTACCACGTGTCGCAGCTTCCAAAACATACTTCCCTGACGGGGAATCGAACCCGTTCTATTTGATATAGCCATGTCCGATTATGTCATCTCTCTATAATCCGCGCAGTCCTGCTTTACGTGGTCACTGCCTGTTCCGTCTGACTCACCCTCACCTTCACCTTTGATCGATTTGTGGCCATTTGTTGACGGAAATTTAAAACTAGATATTGCACGGAGAGAACGGTGGCTGTAGTTCTGGGTACGGTGACTGCGATCAGCTGTATAAAGAACATTATCTGTTATCTTCTGTTGTCAAGATGACTGTGCTCTTTCTGGTGATCCCTGGTTCTCTTGGGAAAGACGAGGTCGTCGGAAATCGCCAGTCTGGATAATAATCGATTTGTATCATTATCTCGTCACCCCCATGGTCCCATTTGTCATGATTCTGCTGCTCAGTGCTCTGTCGATCAAAATGTTCTAGTGCCCAGCAGAGCTCGCAGGAGACTCCGGAGTCCCAGTAGTGGGGAGATTGTCAGGGACCCGGAGATGAGGCGCCGCTGGAAATCCATCATTCTACTTCTGGCTATCTCGACCAGCTTCATCCTGTTATGGGCTATGTTTGATCTGTGGATCCGACTTATAGGTGAGCTATATCGGTGTCCCCACATTTATCGGTGCCAGAAGTGGCCTTCTTGCTGCAACCCCTGAGCTGCTGCATTAACACTGCTCTTTACGCTGTTGCCCTGACTAAGTTTAAGGAGCAGCTGAAGGGTGTGGTGAAGTTACCCTTCACTCTGTTTGTAAAATGCACTCAGTCGGAATTCTGCATCAGGACTAAAAGTAGAGGGGAACATAGCCAATATAAAGACGAGGGGAGGAGCGAGACAGGGGGCCAGAGGGATTGGTGAACCGAGCAAGTGTGAAGGATAACGGGCAGATCGAACCACATTGGTGGTGTGGTGGGGGGGGGGGGGTTGTTGAATTGGGAAACAGAGCAAGGTGGATGTTTGAAGAGAGGTTAGCATTGAAGTAAGGTCAATGTGTATGTAATACTGGTTGTTCACTGCAAATTGGACCAGTATCTCATGTTATGTCTTGCAATATCTTAGATCTAAACGAGTTACGTAATTCTTCAATTCTCATTTCTTGAGCTGCATCCAAGTCACTGGGTTTTCTAATAGACAATTAATTTCCTGTGATTCAACACCAGAATTCGATGGAATTAATGTTCTTGTCTAACGTTACACCTGCAAAACAAACCACTTCATTTTTCTCTGCATGCAATGTGCCGCTATCGGAACTGGCTTCTGCACTTTCAGACTGGTCATCCACTCTGACCCCTAATACTGGTGTTCTCAGGGTTGAGTGCTCAGTCCCCTGCTCTACTCCCTGTATACTCATATTCGTGAGGCCAAATGCAGTGCCAAATCGATTTTCAATTTCGACAGTCTCACCACTATTATCAGCCGGATCAACAATGATGAGACAGACTACAGGAGAGAGATCATCAGCCTTCTGTCATGGTGCCAGAACAACAACCTAATCCCCAACATCAGCAAGAGGAAAGAGCTGGTTGTTGACCAAAGGAAGTGGGCGGGAGCGGGTGGTGAACACAACCCTGTCCTCATCAACCGAGCTGCTGTAGAGATTCTGCTGTAGAGAACGGTCGACATTTTCTAGTTCCGAGGCATCCATATCGCCGGCAACTTCTCCTGGTCGCCCCCACGTTGATGCGATCATCAGGAAAGTGCATCGACGTATTTACTTTCTTGGGCGCCTGAGAAGATTCGGCTTGTCCACGAGGATTCTCTCGAACTTTTACAGATGCGGTACAGAAACCATCCTGACGGGTTGCATCTCAGCCTGGAACGGCATCTGTTTTGCTCTGGGCCGACAGAACCTGCAGAGAGCGGTGACACTGCCCAGTCCGCCAGAGAATCGTCAATTCCTTCCATCCAACCCACCTTCATGGTGCGTTGCATCAGGAAGGCGAACAGTATCGTCAAGAGCGCCCGCCACCCGGGCCATTCCCTTTTCTCTCTCCTACCTGCTTGGAGAAGATATGGGACCTTGAAATCCCGGAAAACCAAATTCAAGAACAGCTTCTTCCCCACTGATTTCAGACTCCCGAACCAACCACCTTTTTCACACTCGCTTCCCGGTGCTGCTGCACGTTCTTGAACTTTGAATTCTCCCTCTTCCGATTTTATCACTTCAGCATTTCGTGCTGGTCTACTTCAGTTTGGACCATTACGCTGTTTTGGGCTCATTGCATTTCTTGTTGTATTGGTTGTTGTATTTATTCTGACCATGACCACTGTGAACTCTGTGAACTTCACACGACTCATGAATATGGCAATGAACTAATCTCAACTGATCTGAATCTGAATAAAAGGGGGGCACGAGCAGTTGCCGTCGACAGTCCAGACCGACGCAAAATATCTCAAAAGACAGTTTCCGGGGAGTTGATTACTTTATTGATAATTATTGGAAAAGGCATACTTCAGAAAGAGACCCACGGTCTGCTTATAGCTGTGGGAGAGAGAGAGCAGAGCAGGTCACACAAGAGTTAGAGCACAGAAGTAAGACGTTCGGTCCAACCAGGGTCGGCGTGGGTGATTTGGGCCGAAGCGTCTGTTTCAGTGCTGAGTAACTCTACGACTCTCCGGCTTTAACGAGTCCTTGCCGGGTCTCTGCCAGAGCTGCTTCCTTCCACCCACTGTCGCTTTCTCCTAATATTTTCCCACTATATAGTCATCCAATTCCTTCCTGAAGGTCAGTGGAACCTGCCTCCACCACATCTGCAGGCGGCGCCTTCCAGATTGCAACCACGCGATTTCTCTTCATGTCACTCTTAAGTTGTATTTAACTCTTCGTTTCATTCCTGTGACATTCAATCCTCGACAGGTCCACCAGAGGGAACTGCTGCCCGCTATCCAATCTGTCGAGACGTCTCTTTATCTTCTGTTCTTCAGTCAGATCACCCCTCTTTCCTCTATTCTTTACAGAAGACAGTTGCAGCCTCTGATCTGCCCTTTTAACTGCAGTGTCTCATCACAGGAACTATTCTTGCAAATCTTTTCTGGACCCTCTCAAACGTCCTCACACCCTTCCCAAAATACCACACAATACTCCAGGTGCGGCAGGCTCAGTGTTTTATAACGATCCAACATAACGTTTTCTTGTTTATTCATAGCCTGGGACTCTGTTGATAAAACACAGGATTTTCCATGCCATATTATGGGATTTCTCAGCCCGCCCCGTCACTTTCAATGATTTGTGCACAGAGGGAGAGTGGTGCGTGTGGGCAGGTAGTGCAGGAGTTCTCTGTAACCACTCCCCTCTCAAACAGTTATAACGTGTTAGATACTGCTGGGGGAGGAGGGACATGGCCTCCTGAAGGAAAGCAACAACTTTCAAGTTTGTAACAACTCGATTGGCTTTGCTGCGCATGAGGCTGTTTGGGTGGGGGTGACAGGGTCTCAATTGTAGGGGAAGCAGAGTTGAGTTTCTGCAGCTATGAACGAGACTGGAACAGGACGTTAGCTTCCTGGTGCTGGGATGTGATGTCTCAGAGCGCCTGAATGGGGAGGGTGAAGAGTCAGTGGCCGTGTTACAGGTCGGTGCTAGAGGCACAGGTAGAAAGTGGTTGAGGTCCTATAGCCGTTGAGTTATAGAGTTGTACAGCACAGAAACGGCCCTTTGGTCCACCCCCTCTTGTCCGACATTTTCACTCACCTACGTGCTCCACCCCACATTAGTTCCGATTCCTTCACTGCCTTGCTTGTTCAGGTGTTTGTCTATAATGTCTTAAATGTAGTGATTTATCTGATCCCATCACCTCCTCAGGCAGAGCGTTCCAGATATAAAACACTCTCTCTGTAAAGAAAATACCCCTCAGATCCCCATTATATCTCCTACCACTCACCTTAAAACCATGCCTTCTTGTTATTGGTCCGGGAACGCGAACGTAGGGAGTTAGGGAGCAGATTAAAGAGAGGGACCTCTTAGGTTGTCGTCTCTGGATTGCTGCCAGAGCCACCCGCTGGTAACCATAGGAAAGGACAGACAGGTCAGAATAACTGTGTGTCTGAAGGGACGGGAGAGGAAGGAGAGCTTTAGGTGGTTGGCGTGCTTTGTAGGGCTTTAGATCATTGGGACACTTTCTGGGGTCGGAGGGATCCGTACCAGCAGGACGTGTTGCAGCTAGACTGGTCCAATATTCTTGCTGGGGAGGTGGGTGGCGTTTCCAGTGCTGTTGGGGAGATTTGAACTTAATTTGGCAGGGGGTGGGACACAGAGTAGGTGTACAGTTGGAGTGAGGTTCAGTCAACCATAGAAAAACTAGGTCAGTCGAGTGGGCAGAGCAGACGTCAGTGTGATAAGGCATGTGGAAGGATGGAAAGGCTGAATTGCGTCTATGTTAAGTGCAAGGAGACTGCCTGGTGAGAGAGATGAACTTGAGAGCATTGTTCAGCTCATGGCAATATGATACTGCTGTCAGTGGGACGTGGCTGAAGGAAGGGCAGGACTGGCAAATCAACATTCCACCTTGGACAGAGACCCTAAACATCTCCACTGTCTGTGCATCCGATAATTCAATTTTATTCAATCAGGTGGCTGCTCGTCCTCCGTCGCTCCAGAGAAAACATTCCAAGTTTGTCCAACCTCTCCTTATAGCGAATGTCCTCGGATGCAGCCGGCATCCTAGTGAAACTCTTTGCACTGTTCCCAAAGCCTCCATATCCTTCCTGTAATCGGAGAGCACAACTTCGCACAATATTCCAATTGTGGCCTCACCAAAGTTATTTACACCTGCTACATGACTTCCAACATTTTATACTCAATACCCGGACCTGTAAGGCAAGTATCCCGGACGGCTTCATTACCACCCAAACTGCTGGTGTTAGCACTTCCAGCGACCTATGGACTTACACCCCAAGATCTCTCCGAACATCAATACTCACAAGCGTCTGTACAATTGATTGCATACTTTCCACAATATTTCAGCTCCCAATGTGCAACATCTCGAATTTCTCCGGATTAAATTCCATTTGTCATTTCTTTGTTCATATTTCCAAATGCTTTACATTTTGACAACCTTGCTCCCTGTACACCTCTCCGCCAATTTTCGTGTTGCCTGCCAATTTACTACTCAGCCTACTTATACTTTCGTCACAATTATTTAGAAATCAGCGGCAGACGTTCCAGCACTGATCCCTCTGGAACACCACGAGTCACAGACCGATCAGAATCGCACCCCAACACCACTACTCTTGGTCTCACATTGCCAAGCCAATTTCGAATCCAATCTACTAGGTCTCCATGAATGCAACATGCCCTGATCGTGCACTAATCGGATTGCTATCAAGCCCTCTCACATTCAAACTATCGTCCAACCACATGCGGCAACAGATTCCTGCTAAGTGACACACAGTCCGCACGTCACTGGGATGTGGAAGGGACTGGAGCATCTGGGAAAATAGTCGAGGTTACAGGGAGGACGGGCAAACTTCACACAGACAGCACTGGAGTGTCGGATTGTATCGGAGTCGCTGGGACTGCAAGCCAGCACCTTACCTCGCGACGTGTTTGTGTGAATTCGCGGTCCTGTTTATGTATTTCTTTGTGTGTGTGTGTGTGTGTGTGTGTGTGTGTGTGTGTGTGTGTGTGTGTGTGTGTGTGTGTGTGTGTGTGTGTGTGTGTGTGTGTGTGAGCCAGAGAGAGAGAGAGAGAGAGAGAGAGAGAGAGAGAGAGAGAGCCAGTGGACGGGCGATGTGTTTGAGATGATTACATTCTGAAAGGGGGGAGAGGAAGTTACACAGGTGAGACATTGATCGCGGTGGAGGAGAGACAGAGGGATGGTTCCAATTTCTCTCTCTATCCGTGCACTTTAAGGACCGACCGGAACTGACAGGCGTCTGTTGTTGAAGTAAACATCCAGCTGGTGGGAGAGTAAGTTAACTGAGTGAGAAGTGGCCAGTGATGCATTGAGGGAGAAGGGAAAGAGAGGAAAAGAAAATTAAATTGAAATTCAGATCGAGAGCAGAGAAGAGCCTGCGATATATAAAGAAGGATTGAGACAAACGCGGACCCGTGGACAGAGGTGGGAACAAGAGCTACAGCGTGGGTAGACAGAACTTACACCGATTGGTGAAGATAGCAGGGGGGCGTGACAGAATGTGAGAGTCCAGAAACGGTGTGTGTAAATCGGTACTAGAAAATGAGAATAAAATTGAGATAGAGTGAAAGATAAGTAGAGACCGAGAGAGAGATAGCGACATGTAGAAAAAGACAGAGTGAGCGAAAGACAATGAGGAACGCATCCTCCGTGGCTGGCAACATTTCTCTCTTCCTTTTCTGTTCAAGGCCGCAGCACCTTTTGCTTCCGAAAACGAAAGAAGGCCAGGCATTCCTTTCACCTCACCTACAGATTTCTGATGATTGATGATTTGACTTCACCGTGCCTGTTTACCCCACGCCAACAAGCATCCAATACTCATGATTGTGATATCTTCCCGCATTCTGACAATCTTCACCGTCAAGTTCTTAACCCACATGTCTTTCAATCTGAGCGCCTCTTTCCTTCCAGGCTTCAATCGCCTTCGATTTACTCTGTTATTGAGCAACTGTCCAATGTGTCGCGAGTGCAGCTGACTGATTGAAAGATGAGGGCGACGGAGACGAGTGGGATGCGAGCTTGTTCATCTTTGGCTAAATTCTGTCAACTCAGCTACTAATTTACAGTCAAGAAAGCCCGATTCCTGCAAGGTAGCATGCTCACACTGTGGAGAATGCCGTGCTCACTGCATCCAGAAGCGGCCTTGATTGATATATCGCTGGTTTGTGGTGTAGATGAAGACGCGGAAAGTTATCACTTGCCGCAGCTTCCAAAACATACTTCCCTGACCGGGAATCGAACCCGGGCCGCGGCGGTGAAAGCGCCGAATCCTAACCACTAGACCACCAGGGAATCTGACGGAAATCACCACAGCTCACCAAGATTCTCTTTGCCAAGCTCACAAATCAGACAACAAGTACTCAAAATGATTTTCTCATCACGTCCCAGCAGACGTAGGGGCAGCTAAAATCACCCGAGCCAAATGGACGTGATCTCATCTCATCACTCAAGCTGCAAGCGAAGCCACCTCCACTCTCAAAATGCACAAGTGTCAAGTCCGTTTCGCTGGAATCCTCAGTCGCCAAGATCCTCTCAACCAAGCACCATTCACAATCAACTCAGACAATTTTCCGTTTCCCACATCTTCGCGTGAACATCATCAGCACGTTTACCCTGCCTTATTCATTGCTGCGGTACGTCTGCCAATGTGCAGCTGAAAGAACGCAACGCATTTCTTTCATGTTACGGACAGGCCCTTTCTCCTGTTCCATTTCAAATAGCCACGTCCCATTGAGACACATATCGACAATCAAAAATCGTTCTTCTGCTATACTTGATATCTTCTCCCCTGAGATTTCCTACAATTCAATGTAGGACTTTTGTTTGTTCTCTTCGACTGACCGGCACACACCATGTTTATTCAATCAACAATCACCAGCTGTCGACGCCATCAGCTGACAATCTCCAATTGGCCCGAGATGCAGTGGCACATACCAAGCAGGGCCCCAGGCCGCCACGCCTGCAAGTACTGCCGCCGATCCCTTCCAGAAAACTATTGTCACAAACCAGCAACAAAAGAAACACACTGAGCATAATTTAGTGTTCAAAACTATTTTATTAATCACTACTTATGATAATATGTAAAATAAAAGTAAAAATGTCAGCATGTTAGAAATCAAAAATGTTAAACCTCGAAGGTTAACCCCAAAACTAAACTCTTCATGTGTGTGTGAGGCAAAGTCCAAATCTCCCAGTTCCAGAATGGTTCTTAAAGTTCAATTCCGGAAGCCATAAGGTGAAACATGAGCAAGGGCTTCTTCAACAACCACCGTAGATGTAGAGAACATAGAGAGAGTAAATACCAAATCCAAATGTTCCACGATGGAACCCAAACGACACTTCAGGGTTTACTCGGTAGTGACTTCCTCAGCCCGAAAAGCATCCGAATCGTGGTCGTCCACACACAAATACCTGTTTCCTTCTACCGGTCAGCAACAAAGTGAACTCCATTGCATTACTTCCAACTTCCATACATGGATTTCAGTGGCAGACACAGTTATTGTTTCTCACCCATCGATGGAGAAAACAAGCAGGCTGGTGTCTCTCCCTCTCTCTCTCCCTCCTTCTTATTTCTTCAACGACGTCATGACGTCCTTTATCTTCTATTGAGGTAAGCACGCGCCACACACACATACACACAAACTCTCTATTTAAAGGGACATTCACTGAGTCCGTAACACTGTGAGCAGTGGTTACGTTTGCCGCTTATCGGTGACCTGTACACCTTTCCCCTGGGGTCCCTTAGGATTGCCTGCTTTACTCCGAAAGATTCGGAAGGAATTCTCGGGGGGCAGCGTGACTTACCGTGAAAAGGCTCTCTCTTTAAGCTATCGGCTCAGGAGTCGGAAGCAGCCTGTGGAGTGGCAGACAAAGCAAGCCAGGCAAAATGTGCCGCCTGATCAGCCGTACTTCGTGTGGCATCACTACCCTTGCGATCAATCGTTCGCATCACACCTCATTCATGGCTGCGATCGGTGCCAGTTTTTATTTGGTCAAAGTGGACAAACATCAACCCGATTTCTGCCTTCTAATATTCGCTTGCCTCTCCGGGAGCTTCGCAACGGAGAGGAAGATACCTTGATCATTCTACAGGCAGACGCCCTGTGTTAGCAAATCTGCTAATCCACTGACTGCTGGTTCCCAAGATTCTGACTGCTTCCAGTTGCCAAGCCACACTTCCCTGGCCGGGAATCGAACCCGGGCCGCGGCGGTGAGAGCGCCGAATCCTAACCGCTAGACCTGCAGGGAGCCGACAAATGCAACGCACGCAGACAAATAGTGGCTTTCTTTTAGATCCAGACAATCATTGAAGTGGCTTGCTGTCCACTTCCCAGCAGTCCCTCGGGCAGCGTAATTGCCGTGCGACGACAGCAGCCCGAGTGCAAAGCATCCTGCCATGAAAATGTCTCTCAGGCTGTTCCTCATTCACTCTTTCTTTCAACCAAACACACTCAAGGAACATGCTCTTGTCAAATCCTCATCTCCACACTGACTGGCTGTCCTCACAAATCTTCGATTCACATTCCAGTCCGAGATTTCTCCTTTGCTCCAATCGAACGCATCCTCCGTAGCTGGCAACATTTCACTCTTCCTTTTTTCATCACGGCCGCATCACCTTTTGCTTCCAAAAACGAAAGAAGGCCAGCCTTTCCTTTCACGTCTCCTACAGATTTCTGATGATTGATAACTTGACTTCAAATTGCCTGTTTACCCCACGCCAACAAGCATCCAATACTCATGATTTATATATCTTCCCTGCCTTCTGACAATCTTCACCAACCCTCAAGTCTTTCAATTTGTCCGCCTGTTTCCTTCTAAGATTCAATCGCCTTCGATTTACTCTGTTATTGAGCAACTGTCCAATGTGTCGCGAGTGCAGCTGACTGATTGAAAGATGAGGGCGACGGAGACGAGTGGGATGCGAGCTTGTTCATCTTTGGCTAAATTCTGTCAACTCAGCTACTAATTTACAGTCAAGAAAGCCCGATTCCTGCAAGGTAGCATGCTCACACTGTGGAGAATGCCGTCCTCAATGCATCCAGAAGCGGCCTGGATTGATATATCACTGGTTTGTGGTGTAGATGAAGACGCGGAAAGTTATCACTTGCCGCAGCTTCCAAAACATACTTCCCTGACCGGGAATCGAACCCGGGCCGCGGCGGTGAAAGCGCCGAATCCTAACCACTAGACCACCAGGGAATCTGACGGAAATCACCACAGCTCACCAAGATTCTCTTTGCCTAGCTCACAAATCAGACAACAAGTACTCAAAATGATTTTCTCATCACGTCCCAGCAGACCTACGGGCAGCTAAAATCTCCCGAGCCAAATGGACGTGATCTCATCTCGTCACTCAAGCTGCAAGCGAAGCCACCTCCATTCTCAACATACACAAGTGTCAATGCTGCCTCGCTGGAATCCTCAGTCGCCAATATCCTCTCAACCGAGCACCATTGACGATCAACTCAGACAATTTTCCCTTCCCCACATCTTCGCGTCAAGATCATCAGCACGTTTACCTTGCCTTCTTCATTGCTGCCGTACCTTCTGCCAATGTGCAGCTGAAAGAACGCGACGCATTTCTTTAATGCTACGGACAGGCCCTTTCTTCTCCTGTTCTATTTCAAATATCCCCATCCCATTGGGACACCTATCGACAATCCAAAATCTTTCTTCTGCAATACTTTCTATCTTCTCCCCGAGATTTCCTGCAATTCAATGTAGGACTTTTGTTTGTTCTCTTAGACTGACCGGCAGACAAAATGTTTATTCAATCAACAATCACCAGATGTCGACGCCATCAGCTGACAATCTCCAATTGGCCCGAGATGAAGTGGCACATACCAAGCAGGGCCCCAGGCCGCCACGCCTGCAAGTACTGCCGCCGATCCCTTCCAGAAGACTATTGTCACAAACCAGCAACAAAAGAAACACACTGAGCATAATTTAGTGTTAAAAACTATTTTATTAATCACTACTTATGATAATATGTAAAATAAAAGTAAAAATGTTTGTATGTTAGAATTCAAAAATGTTAAACCTCGAAAGTTAACCCCAAAACTAAACTCTTCATGTGTGTGTGTGTGGCAAAGTCCAAAACTCCCAGTTCCAGAATGGTTCTTAAAGTTCAATTCCGGAAGCCATAAGGTGAAACATGAGCAAGGGCTTCTTCAACAACCACCGTAGATGTAGAGAAGATAGAGAGACTGAATACCAAATCCAAATGTTCCACGATGGAACCCAAACGACACTTCAGGGTTTACTCGGTAGTGACTTCCTCAGCCCGAAAAGCATCCGAACCGTGGTCGTCCACATACAAATACCTGTTTCCTTCTACCGGTCAGCAACAAAGTGAACTCCATTGGATTACTTCCAACTTCCATACATGGATTTCAGTGGCAGACACAGTTATTGTTTCTCACCCATCGATGGAGAAAACAAGCAGGCTGGTGTCTCTCTCTCCCTCTCTCTCCTTCTTATTTCTTCAACGACGTCATGACGTCCTTTATCTTCTATTGAGGTAAGCACGCGCCACACACACATACACACACACTCACTATTTAAAGGGACATTCACTGAGTCCGTAACACTGTGAGCAGTGGTTACGTTTGCCGCTTATCGGTGACCTGTACACCTTTCCCCTGGGGTCCCTTAGGATTGCCTGCTTTACTCCGAAAGATTCGGAAGGAATTGTCGGGGGGCAGCGTGACTTACCGTGAAAAGGCTCTCTCTTTAAGCTATCGGCTCAGGAGTCGGAAGCAGCCTGTGGAGTGGCAGACAAAGCAAGCCAGGCAAAATGTGCCGCCTGATCAGCCGTACTTCGTGTGGCATCACTACCCTTGCGATCAATCGTTCGCATCACACCTCATTCATGGCTGCGATCGGTGCCAGTTTTTATTTGGTCAAAGTGGACAAAAATCAACCCGATTTCTGCCTTCTAATATTCGCTTGCCTCTCCGGGAGCTTCGCAACGGAGAGGAAGATACCTTGATTATTCTACAGGCAGACGCCCTGTGTTAGCAAATCTGCTAATCCACTGACTTCTGGCTCCCAAGATTCTGACTGCTTCCACTTGCCAAGCCACACTTCCCTGGCCGGGAATCGAACCCGGGCCGCGGCGGTGAGAGCGCCGAATCCTAACCACTAGACCACCAGGGAGCCGACAAATGCAACGCACGCACACCAACAATGGCTTTCTTTTATATCCAGACAATCGTTGAAGTGGCTTGCTGTCCACTTCCCAGCAGTTCCTCGGGCAGCGTAATTGCCGTGCGACCACAGCAGCCCGAGTGCAAAGCATCCTGCCATGAAAATATCTCGCCGGCTGTTCCTCATTCACTCTTTCTTTCAACCAAACACACTCAAGGAACATGCTCTTGTCAAATCCTCATCTCCACACTGACTCACAAATCTTCGATTCACATTCCAGTCCGAGATTTCTCCTTTGCTCCAATCGAACGCATCCTCCGTAGCTGGCAACATTTCACTCTTCCTTTTTTCATCACGGCCGCATCACCTTTTGCTTCCAAAAACGAAAGAAGGCCAGGCTGTCCTTTCACGTCTCCTACAGATTTCTGATGATTGATAACTTGACTTCAAGGTGCATGTTTACCCCCACGCCAACAAGCATTCAATACTCATGATTTATATATCTTCCCTGCCTTCTGACAATCTTCACCAACCCTCAAGTCTTTCAATTTGTCCGCCTGTTTCCTTCCAAGATTCAATCGCCTTCGATTTACTCTGTTATTCAGCAACTGTCCAATGTGTCGCGAGTGCAGCTGACTGATTGAAAGATGAGGGCGACGGAGACGAGTGGGATGCGAGCATGTTCATCTTTGGCTAAATTCTGTCAACTCAGCTACTAATTTACAGTCAAGAAAGCCCGATTGCTGCAAGGTAGCATGCTGACACTGTGGAGAATGCCGTGCTCACTGCATCCAGAAGCGGCCTCGATTGATATATCACTGGTTTGTGGTGTAGATGAAGACGCGGAAAGTTATCACTTGCCGCAGCTTCCAAAACATACTTCCCTGACCGGGAATCGAACCCGGGCCGCGGCGGTGAAAGCGCCGAATCCTAACCACTAGACTACCAGGGAATCTGACGGAAATCACCACAGCTCACCAAGATTCTCTTTGCCTAGCTCACAAATCAGACAACAAGTACTCGAAATGATTTTCTCATCACGTCCCAGCAGACGTACGGGCAGCTAAAATCACCCGAGCCAAATCGACGTGATCTCATCTCATCACTCAAGCTGCAAGCGAAGCCACCTCCATTCTCAACATACACAAGTGTCAATGCTGCCTCGCTGGAATCCTCAGTCGCCAATATCCTCTCAACCAAGCACCATTGACAATCAACTCAAATAATTTTCCCTTTCCCACATCTTCGCGTCAAGATCATCAGCACGTTTACCTTGGCATCTTCATTGCTGCCCTACCTTCTGCCAATGTGCAGCTGAAAGAACGCGACGCATTTCTTTCATGTTACGGACAGGCCCTTTCTTCTCCTGTTCTATTTCAAATAGCCCCATCCCATTGAGACACCTATCGACAATCCAAAATCTTTCTTCTGCAATACTTTCTATCTTCTCCCCGAGATTTCCGCCAATTCAATGTAGGACTTTTGTTTGTTCTCTTAGACTGACCGGCACACACCATGTTTATTCAATCAACAATCACCAGCTGTCGACGCCATCAGCTGACAATCTCCAATTGGCCCGAGATGAAGTGGCACATACCAAGCAGGGCCCCAGGCCGCCACGCCTGCAAGTACTGCCGCCGATCCGTTCCAGAAAACTATTGTCACAAACCAGCAACAAAAGAAACACACTGAGCATAATTTAGTGTTCAAAACTATCTTATTAATCACTACTTATGATAATATGTAAAATAAAAGTAAAAATGTTAGTATGTTAGAATTCAAAAATGTTAAACCTCCAACGTTAACCCCAAAACTAAACTCTTCATGTGTGTGTGTGGCAAAGTCCAAAACTCCCAGTTCCAGAATGGTTCTTAAAGTTCAATTCCGGAAGCCATAAGGTGAAACATGAGCAAGGGCTTCTTCAACAACCACCGTAGATGTAGAGAAGATAGAGAGACTGAATACCAAATCCAAATGTTCCACGATGGAACCCAAACGACACTTCAGGGTTTACTCGGTAGTGACTTCCTCAGCCCGAAAAGCATCCGAATCGTGGTCGTCCACACACAAATACCTGTTTCCTTCTACCGGTCAGCAACAAAGTGAACTCCATTGGATTACTTCCAACTTCCATACATGGATTTCAGTGGCAGACACAGTTATTGTTTCTCACCCATCGATGGAGAAAACAAGCAGGCTGGTGTCTCTCTCTCTCTCTCTCCTTCTTATTTCTTCAACGACGTCATGACGTCCTTTATCTTCTATTGAGGTAAGCACGCGCCACACACACATACACACAAACTCTCTATTTAAATGGACATTCACTGATTCACATACGTTTGCCGCTTATCGGTGACCTGTACACCTTTCCCCTGGGGTCCCTTAGGATTGCCTGCTTTACTCCGAAAGATTCGGAAGGAATTCTCGGGGGGCAGCGTGACTTACCGTGAAAAGGCTCTCTCTTTAAGCTATCGGCTCAGGAGTCGGAAGCAGCCTGTGGAGTGGCAGACAAAGCAAGCCAGGCAAAATGTGCCGCCTGATCAGCCGTACTTCGTGTGGCATCACTACCCTTGCGATCAATCGTTCGCATCACACCTCATTCATGGCTGCGATCGGTGCCAGTTTTTATTTGGTCAAAGTGGACAAAAATCAACCCGATTTCTGCCTTCTAATATTCGCTTGCCTCTCCGGGAGCTTCGCAACGGAGAGGAAGATACCTTGATCATTCTACAGGCAGACGCCCTGTGTTAGCAAATCTGCTAATCCACTGACTGCTGGCTCCCAAGATTCTGACTGCTTCCAGTTGCCAAGCCACACTTCCCTGGCCGGGAATCGAACCCGGGCCGCGGCGGTGAGAGCGCCGAATCCTAACCACTAGACCACCAGGGAGCCGACAAATGCAACGCACGCACACCAACAATGGCTTTCTTTTATATCCAGACAATCGTTGAAGTGGCTTGCTGTCCACTTCCCAGCAGTTCCTCGGGCAGCGTAATTGCCGTGCGACCACAGCAGCCCGAGTGCAAAGCATCCTGCCATGAAAATGTCTCGCAGGCTGTTCCTCATTCACTCTTTCTTTCAACCAAACACACTCAAGGAACATGCTCTTGTCAAATCCTCATCTCCACACTGACTCACAAATCTTCGATTCACATTCCAGTCCGAGATTTCTCCTTTGCTCCAATCGAACGCATCCTCCGTAGCTGGCAACATTTCACTCTTCCTTTTTTCATCACGGCCGCATCACCTTTTGCTTCCAAAAACGAAAGAAGGCCAGGCTGTCCTTTCACGTCTCCTACAGATTTCTGATGATTGATAACTTGACTTCAAGGTGCATGTTTACCCCCACGCCAACAAGCATTCAATACTCATGATTTATATATCTTCCCTGCCTTCTGACAATCTTCACCAACCCTCAAGTCTTTCAATTTGTCCGCCTGTTTCCTTCCAAGATTCAATCGCCTTCGATTTACTCTGTTATTGAGCAACTGCCCAATGTGTCGCGAGTGCAGCTGACTGATTGAAAGATGAGGGCGACGGAGACGAGTGGGATGCGAGCTTGTTCATCTTTGGCTAAATTCTGTCAACTCAGCTACTAATTTACAGTCAAGAAAGCCCGATTGCTGCAAGGTAGCATGCTGACACTGTGGAGAATGCCGTGCTCACTGCATCCAGAAGCGGCCTCGATTGATATATCACTGGTTTGTGGTGTAGATGAAGACGCGGAAAGTTATCACTTGCCGCAGCTTCCAAAACATACTTCCCTGACCGGGAATCGAACCCGGGCCGCGGCGGTGAAAGCGCCGAATCCTAACCACTAGACTACCAGGGAATCTGACGGAAATCACCACAGCTCACCAAGATTCTCTTTGCCTAGCTCACAAATCAGACAACAAGTACTCGAAATGATTTTCTCATCACGTCCCAGCAGACGTACGGGCAGCTAAAATCACCCGAGCCAAATCGACGTGATCTCATCTCATCACTCAAGCTGCAAGCGAAGCCACCTCCATTCTCAACATACACAAGTGTCAATGCTGCCTCGCTGGAATCCTCAGTCGCCAATATCCTCTCAACCAAGCACCATTGACAATCAACTCAGACAATTTTCCCTTTCCCACATCTTCGCGTCAAGATCATCAGCACGTTTACCTTGCCTTCTTCATTGCTGCCCTACCTTCTGCCAATGTGCAGCTGAAAGAACGCGACGCATTTCTTTCATGTTACGGACAGGCCCTTTCTTCTCCTGTTCTATTTCAAATAGCCCCATCCCATTGGGACACCTATCGACAATCCAAAATCTTTCTTCTGCAATACTTTCTATCTTCTCCCCGAGATTTCCGCCAATTCAATGTAGGACTTTTGTTTGTTCTCTTAGACTGACCGGCACACACCATGTTTATTCAATCAACAATAACCATCTGTCGACGCCATCAGCTGACAATCTCCAATTGGCCCGAGATGAAGTGGCACATACCAAGCAGGGCCCCAGGCCGCCACGCCTGCATGTACTGCCGCCGATCCCTTCCAGAAAACTATTGTCACAAACCAGCAACAAAAGAAACACACTGAGCATAATTTAGTGTTCAAAACTATTTTATTAATCACTACTTATCATAAAATGTAAAATAAAAGTAAAAATGTTAGTATGTTACAATTCAAAAATGTTAAACCTCGAACGTTAACCCCAAAACTAAACTCTTCATGTGTGTGTGTGGCAAAGTCCAAAACTCCCAGTTCCAGAATGGTTCTTAAAGTTCAATTCCGGAAGCCATAAGGTGAACCATGAGCAAGGGATTCTTCAACAACCACCGTAGATCTAGAGAACATAGAGAGACTGAATACCAATTCCAAATGTTCCACGATGGAACCCAAACGGCACTTCAGGGTTTATTCCGTTGTGACTTCCTCAGCCCGAAAAGCATCCGAATCGTGGTCGTCCACATACAAATACCTGTTTCCTTCTACCGGTCAGCAACAAAGTGAACTCCATTGGATTCCTTCCAACTTCCATACATGGATTTCAGTGGCAGACACAGTTATTGTTTCTCACCCATCGATGGAGAAAACAAGCAGGCTGGTGTCTCTCTCTCTCCCTCTCTCTCCTTCTTATTTCTTCAACGACGTCATGACGTCCTTTATCTTCTATTGAGGTAAGCACGCGCCACACACACATACACACAAACTCTCTATTTAAATGGACATTCACTGAGTCCGTAACACTGTGAGCAGTGGTTGCGTTTGCCGCTTATCGGTGACCTGTACACCTTTCCCCTGGGGTCCCTTAGGATTGCCTGCTTTACTCCGAAAGATTCGGAAGGAATTCTCGGGGGGCAGCGTGACTTACCGTGAAAAGGCTCTCTCTT
This sequence comes from Pristis pectinata, assembly GCF_009764475.1. Taxonomy (NCBI): domain Eukaryota; kingdom Metazoa; phylum Chordata; class Chondrichthyes; order Rhinopristiformes; family Pristidae; genus Pristis; species Pristis pectinata. The sequence goes on from NC_067424.1 coordinate 39,095,548, forward strand.
TAAGCTATCGGCTCAGGAGTCGGAAGCAGCCTGTGGAGTGGCAGACAAAGCAAGCCAGGCAAAATGTGCCGCCTGATCAGCCGTACTTCGTGTGGCATCACTACCCTTGCGATCAATCGTTCGCATCACACCTCATTCATGGCTGCGATCGGTGCCAGTTTTTATTTGGTCAAAGTGGACAAAAATCAACCCGATTTCTGCCTTCTAATATTCGCTTGCCTCTCCGGGAGCTTCGCAACGGAGAGGAAGATACCTTGATCATTCTACAGGCAGACGCCCTGTGTTAGCAAATCTGCTAATCCACTGACTGCTGGCTCCCAAGATTCTGACTGCTTCCAGTTGCCAAGCCACACTTCCCTGGCCGGGAATCGAACCCGGGCCGCGGCGGTGAGAGCGCCGAATCCTAACCACTAGACCACCAGGGAGCCGACAAATGCAACGCACGCACACCAACAATGGCTTTCTTTTATATCGAGACAATCGTTGAAGTGGCTTGCTGTCCACTTCCCAGCAGTTCCTCGGGCAGCGTAATTGCCGTGCGACCACAGCAGCCCGAGTGCAAAGCATCCTGCCATGAAAATGTCTCGCAGGCTGTTCCTCATTCACTCTTTCTTTCAACCAAACACACTCAAGGAACATGCTCTTGTCAAATCCTCATCTCCACACTGACTGGCTGTCCTCACGAATCTTCGATTCACATTCCAGTCCGAGATTTCTCCTTTGCTCCAATCGAACGCATCCTCCGTAGCTGGCAACATTTCACTCTTCCTTTTTGCATCACGGCCGCATCACCTTTTGCTTCCAAAAACGAAAGAAGGCCAGCCTTTCCTTTCACGTCTCCTACAGATTTCTGATGATTGATAACTTGACTTCACCTTGCCTGTTCACCCCACGCCAACAAGCATCCAATACTCATGATTTATATATCTTCCCTGCCTTCTGACAATCTTCACCAACCCTCAAGTCTTTCAATTTGTCCGCCTGTTTCCTTCCAAGATTCAATCGCCTTCGATTTACTCTGTTATTCAGCAACTGTCCAATGTGTCGCGACTGCAGCTGACTGATTGAAAGATGAGGGCGACGGAGACGAGTGGGATGCGAGCTTGTTCATCTTTGGCTAAATTCTGTCAACTCAGCTACTAATTTACAGTCAGGAAAGCCCGATTTCTGCAAGGTAGCATGCTGACACTGTGGAGAATGCCGTGCTCACTGCATCCAGAAGCGGCCTCGATTGATATATCACTGGTTTGTGGTGTAGTTGAAGACGCGGAAAGTTATCACTTGCCGCAGCTTCCAAAATGTACTTCCCTGACCGGGAATCGAACCCGGGCCGCGGCGGTGAAAGCGCCGAATCCTAACCACTAGACCACCAGGGAATCTGACGAAAATCACCACAGATCACCAAGATTCTCTTTGCCTAGCTCACAAATCAGACAACACACACTCAAAATGATTCTCTCATCACGTCCCAGCAGACGTACGGGCAGCTAAAATCACCCGAGATAATGGGCATTATCTCATCTCATCACTCAAGCTGCAAGCGAAGCCACCTCCATTCTCAGCATACAGAAGTGTCAAGGCTGATTCGCTGGAATCCTCAGTCGCAAATATCCTCTCAACCAAGCACCATTGACAATCAACTCAGACAATTTTCCGTTTCCCACATCTTCGCGTCAAGATCATCAGCACGTTTACCCTTCCTTCTTCATTGCTGCCGTACCTTCTGCCAATGTGCAGCTGAAAGAGCGCAACGCATTTCTTTCATGTTACGGACAGGCCTTTGCTTCTCCTTTTCTATTTCAAATAGCCCCATCCAATTCGGACACCTTTCGACAATCAAAAATCTTTCTTCTGCTAGACTTTCTATCTTCTCCCCGAGATTTCCTGCGATTCACAAGATCACAAGACCACCAGACAAGGGAGCATAAGCAGGCCATTCGGCCCATCGAGTCTGGTCCAAGGAAAGGGAAAAAAAGAAATGAGAAATGGGGAATGGGTGTAAGAACATAAACCTATTCCATTCCCAATTTCCAGCCTTATCCCCATATCCCTTGATATCCTGACTATTTAGATATCTATCTATCTCCTCCTTGAACGCCCCCACTGATCTGGCCTCCACTGCTCTATGTTTGCCGGAGTTACACTAATTCACCACCCTCTGGCTAAAGAAATTGTTTTCCTCATCTCTGTTTTGAAACTGCACCCTCTAATAATAAGATTGTGCCCTCTGGTCCTGGACTCACCCACCAAGGGAATCAGCCTAGCCACATCTACTTGTCCTTTGCTGTTAATATTTTAAGTGTCTCTTTGACGTCCCATTTCATTCTTCTGTACTCCAGTGAGTACAGTCCAAGAGCCGACAAACGCTCCTCATACGTAAGCCCTTTCATTCCTGGAATCATCCTCGTAAATCTCCTCTGAACCCTCTCCAACGTCACCACATCCTTCCTGAGATGTGGGGCCCAAAACTGCGCACAATATTCCAAATGAGGCCTCACTTGTGCCCCGTAGAGCCTCATCAACACTTCCTTACTTTTACACACTGTACCTCTCGAAATGAATGCCAACATAGCATTCGCTTTCTTTACTACCGATCCTACCTGCTGGTTAACCTTTAAGGTATCCTGCACGAGCACCCCCAAGTCCCTTTGTATTCCGTACTTTGAATTTTCTCTCCTCCTAGATAATAATTTGCACGCTTATTTCTGCTTCCAAAGTGTACAACTGCAAATTACTCAACATTGAATCACATCTGCCATTTCCTTGCCCATTCTCCTAAACTATCTCGGTCCCTCTGCAACCTTCCTATCACTTCAATACTCCCTACTCCTCCACCTATCTTGGTGTCATCCACAAACTTAGGCACAAAACCATTTATTCCCAAATCCAAATCGTTAATGTACAATGTAAAAAGGAGTGGTTCCAACAGAGAACCCTGCGGCACACCACTAGTTACCGGTGACCAACCAGAACGAGATCCTTTTATTTCCACTCTTTGCTTCCTGCCAACCAGCCAATGCTCCACCCATTCTGTTATCCTACCCTTAATTCCATGACCTCTCATCTTATTAATCATTCTCTTCTGAGGCACCTTATCAAAGGCCTCATAAAGTATAAATTCACAACATCTACCTCCTGTCCCTTATCCACCCTACCTGTGATTTCTTCAAAAGGCACCAATAGGTTGGTCAGGCAGGAACTTCCCTTCACAAAACCATGTTGGCTAGGAGTTATCTTGCCTTGCGCCTCTAGGTATTCCGCAACCCCATCCTTGAGAATAGATTCCAATAATTTTCCCACCACTGACGTCAGACTAATAGGTCTGTAATTTCCTTTATGCTGCCTCCCACCTTTCTTATACAACGGAACTACATTTGCGACCATCCAGTCCTCCGGAACCATGCCGGAATCTATCGATTTCTGGAAAATTATCTCCAATGCCTCCGCTATCTCTAAAGCCACCTCCTTCAGAACCCGGGGATGCACCTGATCCGGTCCGGGAGACTTATCAGTCTTTAGCCAATTTAGTTTTCCTCGCACCTTCTCCCTAGTGATCTTAACTGAACTTACTTCCATTTCGTGAGACTCCTGACTAACCGGCACATTGCTGATGTCCTCCACGGTGAAGACCGATGCCAAATATTCATTCAATTCCTCTGCCATCTCTCTATCGTCCATTCTAATAGCTCCTGCACCGTTATCAACTGGTCCTATATCAACCCGTGTCTCTTTTACTCCTTATGTATTTTTTAAAAAACTCTTAGTATCCTTTCGAATGTTATCCGCCAACTTCCTTTCATAACTCATCTTTTCTTTCCCAATGACCTTCTTAGTTTCTTCTCTGCAGGTTTTAAAAAGCTTCCCATTCTTCTGTTTTCTCACTAATTTTTGCTTCTTTGTACGCCGCCCCTTTTGCTTTTATTTTAGCCTTCACCTCTGTCGTTATCCACAACAGTGTCTTTTTTCCATTCAAAACCTTTTTTCTTGGAATATATCCATCCTGCATTTTCCTTATTTCCTGTAGAAATTCCTTCCATTTCTCCTCTGCTGTCCCTCCAGCGAGCTTACTCTTCCAATCAATTTGGGCCAACTCCTCTCTCATACCATTGTAATTTTCTTTCTTCCACTGAAATATTGATACACCAGTTATCAGCTTCTCCTTCTCAAACTTGAAACTGAACTCAATCATATTGTGATCACTGGTTCCCAGTGGTTGCTTTACCTTTAATTCCCTAATCACCTCCGGTTCATTACACAGCACCCAATCCAATTCAGCGGATCCCCTGGTGGGCTCCTCAAAAAGTTGCTCCCGAAAAACGTCCCTTAGACATTCCACAAACTGACTCTCCAGACTTCTACCGCAATTCTGGATTTCCCAGTCCACCTTCGTGTTAAAATCCCCCATAATTATTTATTAACCTGTAGTTGTGCCACTAGGTCATCTACTTTATTTCTAATGTTACGTGCATTTAAATATAGGACATTTAGTCCGGTATCTGCTATCAATTTTGTTGTACTTCTGTTGTTCAGGAGATTATCCTGACTTTCCACCTGTCTATCCTTCTTATCATCTTCACTACATATTATCTTAGACATGTTCCTATCTACCTCATCCCCTATCCTAACATTCTGTATCCTAACATCCTGATTTGTTGTACTTCTATTATTCAGCAAATTATCCTGACTTCTCACCTGCCTGTCCTTCTTGCCATCCTCATTGGACTTGTTTCTATAAACTTCCTCTCTTACCTTAAGATCTTGTAACCTAACATCCTGGTTTCCATTCCCCTGCCAGATCAGTTTAAACTCTCCCCTACAACTAAATTAAACATTCCCGCCAGGATATGGGAACCTTTGGAGTTTAGTGCAACCCATCCTTAGCGAATAGGTCATTCCTCCCCCAAAAAAGGTCCCAATTATCCAAAACTCTGAGGCCCTGCCCCCTGAACCAGTCATTCAGCCACGCATTCATCTGCCAGAGCTTTCTATTCTTCCTATCATTGACAGGTGGCACAGGTAGTAATCCTGAGTTTACTACCCTTGAGGTCCTACTTCTCAACCTTCTCCTTAATGCCTTGTATTCCTCCTTCAGCACATCTCTTTTTCTACCTATGTACCAAGACTTCTGGATGCTCACCCTCTCCCCTCAGACTATTCTGGACCTGGTCCGTGATATCCCGTACCCTGGCACCAGGGAGGCAACACACAATCCGAGACATTGTCGGTATCGCAGAATCTGCTATCCGTACCCCTTACTATGGAATCCCCAATAACCAGGCAATTTCGCTTCCTCTGCCGGACCACAGTACCATGCTCGGTGCCAAGGTCCCGGTTGCTGAGGTCTTCCTCTATCAGGTCATCCTCTCCAACCGAATCTAAATTGAGATATCGGTTTTTCATGGGGACAGGCACAGAGGTGCTTTCTACAAACTTTTTATAACTCCTGTCTATTTCCTGCTCGCTCTCCCAAACCAACCGAAGGTCATCGAGCTGCAGCAACAGACTCTCAATCCGTTCCTTGAGGAGCCACATCTCGGTGAACCTTGCGCAGATGCAGTTATCGGGGAGTCTGGTAGTCTCCCAGGTCCCCACATCTGACAGTCCAAACATAAGACCAACCTCAGATGCATATTGCTGAATATCACTGACTTCAACAAATAAACTAATAACGTAACCCCTCTCTACTAGCCTCGCCTCTTTGCCGCTCTCGACGAAGCCGGTGGAGCTAAAGCCTAACCCACTCTACCCGCTCTCACTCAGCTGCCCGCTGGATATGATGGTCTTTTACTTAAATCGCCCGGGAGGTTCGGAGTACGTCACGCGCCTGCGCAGTCACTCGCCTCTATCCCGAACGCTGGAAAGAAAAAAGAACTCGCTCCTAGTTAACTTCCGGCACTCTCCGCTCTCTGGTCGCTGGAAAGAAAACTGAAAGTAACCCCCGCCTTTTAAATAGCCGGCGCGCTTCCGACTGATGACACGCGCCTGCGCAGTAATTCGCCGCTATCCCGAACGCTAGAAAGAGAAAAAAACTGGCTCCTCGTTAATTTCCGGCAATCTCCGCTCTCTAGTCAATTTAGGACTTTGGCTTGTTGTCTTAGACTGACCGGCACAGACCATGTTTATTCAATCAACAATCACCAGATGTCGACGCCATCAGCTGACAATCTCCAATTGGCCCTGGATGATGTGGCACATACCAAGCAAGGCCGCAGGACGGCACGCCTACGAGTACTGCCGCCGAGACGTTCCAGCAAAACTATGAGTAGTGGTCACGTTTGCCGGTATATCGGTGACCTGTACACCTTTCCATTGTGGTCCCTTAGGATTGCCTGCTTTACTCCGATGGATTCGGAAGGAATTCTCAGGGAGCAGCGTGATTTATCGTGAAAAGGCTCTCTCTTGCAAGCTATCGGCTCAGGAATCACAAGCAGCATGTGGAGTGGCAGACAAAGCAAGCCAGGAAAATTGTGCAGCCTGATCAGCCGTACTTCGTGTGGCATCACTACCCTTGCGATCAATCGTTCGCATCACACCTCATTCATGGCTGCGATCGGTGCCAGTTTTGATTTGGTCAAAGTGGATGAAAATCAACCCGATTTCTGCCTTCTAATATTCGCTTGCCTCTCCGGGAGCTTCGCAACGGAGAGGAAGATACCCTGATCATTCTACAGGCAGACGCCCTGTGTTAACAAATCTGCTAATCCACTGACTTCTGGCTCCCAAGATTCTGACTTCTTCCAGTTGCCAAGCCACACTTCCCTGGCCGGGAATCGAACCCGGGCCGAGGCGGTGAGAGCGCCGAATCCTAACCACTAGACCACCAGGGAGCCTTCAGATGCAACGCACGCACACCAACAATGGCTTTCTTTTATATCCAGGCAATTATTCAAGAGGCTTGCTGTCCACCTCCCAGCAGTTCCTCGGGCAGCGTATTTGCCGTGCGACGACAGCAGCCCGAGTGCAAAGCATACTGCCTTGAAAATATCTCTCAGGCTCTTCCTCATTCACTCTTTCTTTCATCCAAACACAAACAAGGAACATGCTCTTGGCAAATCCTCATCTCGACTCTGACTGGCTGTCCTCACAAATCATCGATTCACATTCCAGTCCGATATTTCTCCTTTGCTCCAATCGAACGCATCCTCCGTAGCTGCAGCATATTTTACTCTCCCTCTGTTATCTCAGCCCCACGTTTTGCTGAGTTCTGATGATTGATGATCTGAATTCGCCCGGGCTGTTTATGCCACGGCTCCTGGCATCCAATAGTCCTGCTTGTGATATCTTCTGATAATTTTCACGTTCGAATTATATGCTCTCAAAATTTCCTTGTCTTATACTCCTCTGGATTTCTCTTCTCTGCACCTCCATCAACAGTCGATACCAGTAGATGCCGACCTCTACTCATCCCGCATTTCAGGGGCAATCTTCGGCTTACAGTCCCGCACTCCTCTGAATTTTTGCCTCAAACCTGCAGCCAACAAAATTTCCTTCCGCTTATGCGGCGCTTCTTTCAAACACATCGCTATTTTTCCCCTCGATGCACCTGTTTACTTCCAAGTCGCAAGCGCCTTAGATTTGCGCCGTCACTTACCGCCTATCTAATGAATCACGAGTGCTGGGGATTGGTTGAACAATGATGGCGACAGATACATGCTAGATTTGAGCTTGAATATCATTGAGTAAATTCTGTCAACTCAGCTGCTAATTTACAGTCAGGTTGCCCGATTCTGCAAGGTGGCATGCTCATTCAGTGAAGAATGCATGCTCACTTGTGTCGGCAAGAGACGTTCATTGATATTTCAAAGGTTGATGGAGCAGATTTAGAATCTGAATGTTACCACGTGTCGCAGCTTCCAAAACATACTTCCCTGACGGGGAATCGAACCCGTTCTATTTGATATAGCCATGTCCGATTATGTCATCTCTCTATAATCCGCGCAGTCCTGCTTTACGTGGTCACTGCCTGTTCCGTCTGACTCACCCTCACCTTCACCTTTGATCGATTTGTGGCCATTTGTTGACGGAAATTTAAAACTAGATATTGCACGGAGAGAACGGTGGCTGTAGTTCTGAGTACGGTGACTGCGATCAGCTGTATAAAGAACATTATCTGTTATCTTCTGTTGTCAAGATGACTGTGCTCTTTCTGGTGATCCCTGGTTCTCTTGGGAAAGACGAGGTCGTCGGAAATCGCCAGTCTGGATAATAATCGATTTCTATCATTATCTCGTCACCCCCATGGTCCCATTTGTCATGATTCTGCTGCTCAGTGCTCTGTCGATCAAAATGTTCTAGTGCCCAGCAGAGCTCGCAGGAGACTCCGGAGTCCCAGTAGTGGGGAGATTGTCAGGGACCCGGAGATGAGGCGCCGCTGGAAATCCATCATTCTACTTCTGGCTATCTCGGGCAGCTTCATCCTGTTATGGGCTATGTTTGATCTGTGGATCCGACTTATAGGTGAGCTATATCGGTGTCCCCACATTTATCGGTGCCAGAAGTGGCCTTCTTGCTGCAACCCCTGAGCTGCTGCATTAACACTGCTCTTTACGCTGTTGCCCTGACTAAGTTTAAGGAGCAGCTGAAGGGTGTGGTGATGTTACCCTTCACTCTGTTTGTAAAATGCACTCAGTCGGAATTCTGCATCAGGACTAAAAGTAGAGGGGAACATAGCCAATATAAAGACGAGGTGAGGAGCGAGACAGGGGGCCAGAGGGATTGGTGAACCGAGCAAGTGTGAAGGATAACGGGCAGATCGAACCACATTGGTGGTGGGGGGGAGGGTGGTTGTTGAATTGGGAAACAGAGGAAGGTGGATGTTTGAAGAGAGGTTAGCATTGAAGTAAGGTCAATGTGTATGTAATACTGGTTGTTCACTGCAAATTGGACCAGTATCTCATGTTATGACTTGCAATATCTTAGATCTAAACGAGTTACGTAATTCTTCAATTCTCATTTCTTGAGCTGCATCCAAGTCACTGGGTTTTCTAATAGACAATTAATTTCCTGTGATTCAACACCAGAATTCGATGGAATTAATGTTCTTGTCTAACGTTACAACTGCAAAACAAACCACTTCATTTTTCTCTGCATGCAATGTGCCGCTATCGGAACTGGCTTCTGCACTTTCAGACTGGTCATCCACTCTGACCCCTAATACTGGTGTTCTCAGGGTTGAGTGCTCAGTCCCCTGCTCTACTCCCTGTATACTCATATTCGTGAGGCCAAATGCAGTGCCAAATCGATTTTCAATTTCGACAGTCTCACCACTATTATCAGCCGGATCAACAATGATGAGACAGACTACAGGAGAGAGATCGTAAACCTTCTGTCATGGTGCCAGAACAACAACCTAATCCCCAACATCAGCAAGAGGAAAGAGCTGGTTGTTGACCAAAGGAAGTGGGCGGGAGCGGGTGGTGAACACAACGCTGTCCTCATCAACCGAGCTGCTGTAGAGATTCTGCTGTAGAGAACGGTCGACATTTTCTAGTTCCGAGGCATCCATATCGCCGGCAACTTCTCCTGGTCGCCCCCACGTTGATGCGATCATCAGGAAAGTGCATCGACGTATTTACTTTCTTGGGCGCCTGAGAAGATTCGGCTTGTCCACGAGGATTCTCTCGAACTTTTACAGATGCGGTACAGAAACCATCCTGACGGGTTGCATCTCAGCCTGGAACGGCATCGGTTTTGCTCTGGACCGACAGAACCTGCAGAGAGCGGTGACACTGCCCAGTCCGCCAGAGAATCGTCAATTCCTTCCATCCAACCCACCTTCATGGTGCGTTGCATCAGGAAGGCGAACAGTATCGTCAAGAGCGCCCGCCACCCGGGCCATTCACTTTTCTCTCTCCTACCTGCTTGGAGAAGATATGGGACCTTGAAATCCCGGAAAACCAAATTCAAGAACAGCTTTTTCCCCACTGATTTCAGACTCCCGAACCAACCACCTCTTTCACACTCGCTTCCCGGTTCTGCTGCACGTTCCTGAACTTTGAATTCTCCCTCTTCCGATTTTATCACTTCAGCATTTCGTGCTGGTCTACTTCAGTTTGGACTATTACGCTGTTTTGGGCTCATTGCATTTCTTGTTGTATTGGTTGTTGTATTTATTCTGACCATGACCACTGTGAACTCTGTGAACTTCACACGACTCATGAATATGGCAATGAACTAATCTCAACTGATCTGAATCTGAATAAAATGGGAGCACGAGCAGTTGCCGTCGACAGTCCAGACCGACGCAAAATATCTCAAAAGACAGTTTCCGGGGAGTTGATTACTTTATTGATAATTATTGGAAAAGGCATACTTCTGAAAGAGACCCACGGTCTGCTTATAGCTGTGGGAGAGAGAGAGCAGAGCAGGTCACACAAGAGTTAGTGCACAGAAGTAAGACGTTCGGTCCAACCAGGGTCGGCGTGGGTGATTTGGGCCGAAGCGTCTGTTTCAGTGCTGAGTAACTCTACGACTCTCCGGCTTTAACGAGTCCACGCCGGCTCTCTGCCAGAGCTGCTTCCTTCCACCCACTGTCGCTTTCTCCTAATATTTTCCCACTATATAGTCATCCAATTCCTTCCTGAAGGTCAGTGGAACCTGCCTCCACCACATCTGCAGGCGGCGCCTTCCAGATTGCAACCACGCGATTTCTCTTCATGTCACTCTTAAGTTGTATTTAACTCTTCGTTTCATTCCTGTGACATTCAATCCTCGACAGGTCCACCAGAGGGAACTGCTGCCCGCTATCCAATCTGTCGAGACGTCTCTTTATCTTCTGTTCTTCAGTCAGATCACCCCTCTTTCCTCTCTTCTTTACAGAAGACTGTTGCAGCCTCTGATCTGCCCTTTTAACTGCAGTGTCTCATCACAGGAACTATTCTTGCAAATCTTTTCTGGACCCTCTCAAACGTCCTCACACCCTTCCCAAAATACCACACAATACTCCAGGTGCGGCAGGCTCAGTGTTTTATAACGATCCAACATAACGTTTTCTTGTTTATTCATAGCCTGGGACTCTGTTGATAAAACGCAGGATTTTCCATGCCATATTATGGGATTTCTCAGCCCGCCCCGTCACTTTCAATGATTTGTGCACAGAGGGAGAGTGGTGCGTGTGGGCAGGTAGTGCAGGAGTTCTCTGTAACCACTCCCCTCTCAAACAGTTATAACGTGTTAGATACTGCTGGGGGAGGAGGGACATGGCCTCCTGAAGGAAAGCAACAACTTTCAAGTTTGTAACAACTCGATTGGCTTTGCTGCGCATGAGGCTGTTTGGGTGGGGGTGACAGGGTCTCAATTGTAGGGGAAGCAGAGTTGAGTTTCTGCAGCTATGAACGAGACTGGAACAGGACGTTAGCTTCCTGGTGCTGGGATGTGATGTCTCAGAGCGCCTGAATGGGGAGGGAGAAGAGTCAGTGGCCGTGTTACAGGTCGGTGCTAGAGGCACAGGTAGAAAGTGGTTGAGGTCCTGTAGCCGTTGAGTTATAGAGTTGTACAGCACAGAAACGGCCCTTTGGTCCACCCCCTCTTGGCCGACATTTTCACTCACCTAGGTGCTCCACCCCCCATTAGTTCCGATTCCTTCACTGCCTTGCTTGTTCAGGTGTTTGTATATAATGTATTAAATGTAGTGATTTATCTGATCCCATCACCTCCTCAGGCAGAGCGTTCCAGATATAAAACACTCTCTCTGTAAAGAAAATACCCCTCAGATCCCCATTATGTCTCCTACCACTCACCTTAAAACCATGCCTTCTTGTTATTGGTCCGAGAACGCGAACGTAGGGAGTTAGGGAGCAGATTAAAGAGAGGGACCTCTTAGGTTGTCGTCTCTGGATTGCTGCCAGAGCCACCCGCTGGTAACCATAGGAAAGGACAGA